>NC_048597.1:28708424-29308424 GCF_003668045.3 Cricetulus griseus | reverse complement strand
TGGTCTTATTACTGGTCACATCACGTGCAATCACATCTCCTTGCTACTCCAACCTGTAACTAAAACAGAGGGATTCAAAGTGGGGAGCTACCTGAAAGACATCTTAATCTGAAGAAATTCTAATAAACTGGTCAATAACTTCTTAAACCCTTATACATGAAATATTGCACAGAAAGAAATGTTTACAACTTTGTTTAGCACCCGTCTAACATGATTTTGAGGACTGTCAGTTGAAAAGAGGATCAATGAGTGGAAAAGGCAGAGAGAATACACAAAGCTCACATTTGTATTACTCATTGAAATCATAGCCAAGATGTAAACCAAGATGCTGAAAACAGGGTTGATCATGACCAGATTAGTGACCGGCACTTTGATTCTTTCTGACAGCTTGGGGATGCAGTATAGATTTATGAGTCCCTTAAGGATAGGAAGGCATAAGCAACACTTGACATAAGTGTCATGAACTGCTGGTATCACCACTTCAGAGCGTAGGACTAAGCCAGAAAATTAGAATTCAAAACTTGACTGATTCATGTAAATGAAGAAACATGACAGATCTCAAAATGCATCCTCTTGCCCACATTTCGAAAATTGTTCAGATATGGTGTATTTAAAATGAGATAATATTGCAAATACATTTTGTAAAACTGGGTGAATGAGACAGAAATTTGGCACTAAAGTTTCAGATTAAGTGGTGCCCTTGATAATGAGCACCTCTACTCACATGAAGACAAAAGCAGTCCTTCTAACCCCAAGGTGGCAGATGTATTTATACAATGGAATCCTGCCATTGCCTGCCTGGCAACATCAGACTGATGGGCAAGCTGTGTGAGCTGTCAGATGCTCAACCATCACTGTCAGTTTTGCTCTTGACACCTCTGTTATGTCTGTATTGCCAGAAAGGGCAAAGACTGATATTTCCTTAATCTATTTTCTAACTCATGTTTTTATTTTGTCTTCAGGGGTCCCAGAGAGCAACATCTAGGTGAGCTGCACTTTAGGGATGAGGAAGATAAGAAAATCAGAATTATAACCGGTTTGTTTAACCTTTCATGTGCTTGTTCTTGGTGATCATTATAATTTATAGGAGGAATTCGTTCCAGGGATCGGTAGTTTATTTCACATATTAAGTCATGATGCCATTTTCACCATTGTGAATGTGTAGCTCAGATTTAAGACTTGAATGTATTATTCTGATGCTTTCAAGGGATTCATAGGAACATTCCAACTGTACATTTGCTTATTATATCCTATTCTTCCTTTCCAAAGCTATTGGGAAATACCTGCAAAGTTGGTGAAACCAGGGTTGTCATGTGAACTTACCATTTCTCCAACTTAGCTTTATGTTATCAAAAGCAACTGAAGATTGATGAATATCTATAAATTTAGTATTTTAACAACATAATACTAATTGTAATATCACTAACCTATTAATACCATTTATTGAATCTGCTTAGTTCCAGAAATGGGGTTAGACAAAGTAAATACAGAACCTAAATTTTAGGCAAAACACATAAAATTATTTTTAGAAATATGACTATGTATTAAGAAACACTCTTCATTCCTAAACTCCTTTGTTTACAAATGTTGGAGATTAACTTTGCCTTATTATGTTTTCAAAAGAAAATATGTCAAATATTTAAAAGTGTTTGTATTCAGTTTGTAGTTTCACGTTTTCATTCAAGAAGCGGGAAACTTTTCCAACAAGTACAAAACTGAAAAACAGTTCAGGAAATAGAACCTTCCTCATTTGTCCCAAGAGATTATATCCTAGTGAATGTTTGTTGGATATTTCCTCTCAGGACTATGGTCTCAGTGACAGGGTAATAAACATCACAAAAGATTAATTCTAGCTCAATGCTCTAGTCTTTTTCTTTGTAGTTAAATTCAAATTTAAAACTTATCATAAGAAATGATGAGAATGCAGGTACTTTGTTTTTCTTGGATTGGGAAATGTTTCAGGTTCTGTTGTCAACCTAAGAAGGCTATCATAAAATCACCTTAAGAGGGCAAGCAAGAAAGTACAGTGTATGGCCTGATGACCTGAGTTCAGCCTCTGGAACCTACATGATAGAGAGAACTAACTTCCTTAAAATAGTCCTTTTACTTCCATACACACTCAGGTGTGTGTGTGTGTGTGTGTGTGTGTGTGTGTGTGTGTGTGTGTGTGTGTGTGTGTGTGTTGCCTTAAGGCAACACACACACACACACACACACACATAAACAACATGAAAAATATCACCTTAAGATATCAAGATATAGACAGTGGTACTCAATATTAAAATTTCACCGAGAATGAAACTTTTATATCCAACTGCAGTATTTTTACCACTGCATTACCAGATTGATTTGTTCTTTGCTTGCTTCTTTGGGTTTCTCTGTGTAGCCCTGGTTGTTCTGAATTCACTCTCTAGACCAGGCTGGCCTTGAACTCAGCAATCTAACTGCCTCTGCTCCTCTAGTGCTGGGTTTAAAGGACGATACCACCATCACATGGCTTTGTTTTGATTTTTCAGTGTATGCAATACTTAACAGTACCATTAACAATATAAGGATATCTTTTTTCTGATATCCCCAACTTTACCTCATATTGCAATCTGATAGCATAAGTTTCCTTTAATTAGCATGTTATTTATGTGTAAATTGAACCTTTACATTTGTTTGCTAATTACCTGAATAACTGTCCAAACAATTTCTCTGTTTGTATTCTTGTCCATTTTTCTCCTTTGTCTTCTATCAACCATTAAAAATTTATCATATTATAGAAAATAACTATAATCTAAAACAGAATAATTTCTTTAACAAAATGAATTAATGTCAAATTATAGTATACTCTAAATTCCTCCCTTTTAATCTCATCTCTCTTAGTATCCATAAATTTGTATTTCTTACCATGAGATTTTTTCCATTTTTAATTTAAATTAGAAACAAGATTGTTTTACATGTCAATTCTAGTTTCCTCTCCCTCCTACCCTCCCCTGTCAGTCACTAGCCCCCTACCCATTCCATGCCCTTTCTGTTCTCCAGGGAGGGTGAGAACTTCTATGGGAGCTCTTCAGAGTCTGACATATCCTCTGGGATAGGGCCTAGGCCCTCCCCTGTGTGTCTAGGCTGAGGGAGTATCTCTCTATGTGGAATGGGCTCCCAAATTCCATTCCTATGCTAGGGATAAGTACTCATAAGTACAAGAGACCCAATTGATTCCCAAGCCTCCTCACTAACACACAGGTTCATCAGGTTTGGATCAGTCCCATGCTGGTTTCCCAGCTATCAGTCTGGGGAACAAGAGCTCTCCCTTGTTCAGGTCTGCTGATTCGGTGGGTTTGACCAGCCTGGTCTTGACCCCTTTGCTAATTACTCCTCCCTCTCTGCAGCTGGATTCCAGTTCAGTTCAGTGTTTACCTATGGGTGTCTGCTTCTACTTCCGTAAGCTGCTGGATGAAGACTCTATGATGGCATTTAAGTTAGTAATCAATCTCATTGTCAGGGGAGGGTATTTAAGGTAGCCTCTCCTCTGTTGCTTAGATTGTTAGTTGGTGTCATCCTTTGAGATCTCTGGACATTTCCCTAGTGCCTGATTTCTCTTTAAACATATAATGGCTTCCTCTATGGACCTCCTCCTGAAACTGAGAAGCTTCTGTAAGGCAAACGGCACAGTCAGCAAGACAAAATGGCAGCGCACAGACTGGGAAAAGATATTCACCAACCCCACATCCAACAGACGGCTGATCTCCAAAATTTACAAAGAACCCATTGGAGTACTACTCAGCAGAAAAAAAAATGGTATCTTGGAATTCGCAGGCAAATGGATGGAACTAGAAGAAACCATTCTGAGTGAGGTAACCCAGACACAGAAAGACAAACATGGTATGTACTCACTCGTATATGGATTTTAGACATAGAGCAAAGGAGTACTAGCCTATAGTCCACACTGCCAAAGAAGTTAAGAAACAAGGAGGAGTCTAAGAGAGACATACATGGTCCCCTGAAGAAGGGGAAAGGGACAAGATCTCCTGAGCAAATTGGGAGCATGGGGGGAAAGGAGAGGGAGCAAGGAGGGTGAGAAGGGAGAACTTAATTGTGGTAACTGCCTGCCTTTGAATTATAATACAACTTTCTTGACTTACTCTCTCTCCAGCTAGATTATGGTCACTCTTTTTCTAGCTCTAAAAGGAAGTTTTCTTAAGGCCTATCTGGCTCAAACTGTGCATGCTGTGTGTAGCCATTACATACACAGGGTAGTGTGATCATGAGACACAGAGGCACTCAACATTACACGGTTGCTGTGGAATAATCCTTTTGTACACTGTGATGATGTGTTGCTGTCACTGTTAATAAAGAGCTTACTGGCCAATAGCTAGGCACTAAGAAGTTAGGAGAGACTTGTGGACAAAAAGAGAGTGTAGGGAGAAGAGTTCAGAGTCTCCAGAAGACACAGAGGAAGCTGGAGTTGAACATGCTATTCTGAAAGAATTTCCTGCCACATGGTCTGTATGTGTTTCCATCTGTTGCTAGACAAAGCCTCTCTGATGACAATTGGGCTAGGCACAAATCTACATGTATAGCAGAATATTGTTAGGCATTGACAACTTTTTGCCTCCAATCATGTTTGCTTCTTACTAGGTCTCTGGGTCATCTAGTTCCTCGTTATTTCATTCTCTGCACTTTCTTAGAAAAATTCAGCACAATTATAATACATATAGTCTAGTGTTAACTTTTACTCTGAAGGAATTAAGCCCTGAGGGATGGAGTCCTGCTTCTACGAAATGGCAATCGCAATAAGTACCAGAAAGAGCTTTCAGATGGAAAAAGAAATGCTCAATTATTAGAAGTTGGTTTAATGCAGCAAATGCAATAAGATTCAGTGTAATAGTTGTTGATTTGATTGCTAAGTTACTGTGTGTGTGTGTGTGTGTGTGTGTGTGTGTGTGTATTGTATAATTGTAGTATCATATGATAAACTTTGAGATGATCATGTCATGTCATTAGCAAAACTTTAATTTTTATAAAAGCGATCATTAACATAAGAAACTAATTGTTTAATTTCAAGGCACAATATACTGCAATCTTGTAAGGATTTTACTTCCACAATTGATACTAAGCATATGTTCTGTCTCTGAATAAGAGGCTTAAATATCATCTGTCTTTAGAAAAAATGTGATATAATGGAATGGCCACTCTCAAATCAGTTAGCTGAGATAAATGAATCCAGAATATTGAACTTAAAATTATCTTCAAGTTCTTTAAAATTATGTTATCTTCATGGGTTATCATATGAATAAATGTTTGAGTTTATTCATTCGTGTGTGTGTGTGTGTGTGTGTGTGTGTGTGTGTGTGTGTGTGTGAGTGTGTGTGTGTGTGTGTGTGTGTGTGTGTGATGCATCATGGAACATGTGTGGAGGTCAAAAGATAATTTATGGAAGAAATGGTCTTATAACTATGTGTTCCAGCAATAAAACTTAGTTCCTGAGGCTTGATGGCAAGTACCCTTATCTGCTAAGCCATCTGACTTGCTCAAGGTTTTAAAATTTAAAACATGATTTTGACAGTTGCTTGTTGTAATTTGTCTAAAGTGTTCAAGAATATTCTGTGGTATCTAAGAACTTTATAATTATTATTTATTTTAACAATTTAAAATTTTAATTCTTAAACTTTGGAGATAAACTAAATCTGTTCTCAGTAGATTTCTATGAGGTGTTTAGATATTAGAATTTAAGGATTTTGTTGGTAGATGTATTCTTCTCTTTCAATACAATTTCCATTATTTTTGAACTACCTATAAGAATGGATTGAGTGAAAGTCACTGTCTCATGGAATCTGCTTAAAAAACAATTGATCTTTCACTTGGATTGTGGAGCCTCATTTGGATCGCTGAATTTAAATATTTAGTGAGCATTATGCCACACAGGGCAGAAGGAGACATGAGAGCTAGTGACTTGCTTTTATGAGACACACCCTGCTTAATAGTACCACACTGTAAGATAAGAAATTTAAAGCCCCATTTTAGTAATGTAGTCTCATCGAGACATCTAAGAGACAGCTTCAGGCAAACCTGAACAATGTCTGGCATTAATAAAATCTCAAGTAATTGTTTCAAAAATCAATCTAGACCAACAGGTTTCTGTGGCATATGTGCCATGGGTTTGGCTATGGCAGAAAACTCAAAAGACAATTTCATAATCAAGTCAGGAAAATATTGAATTATGCATATATATATATATATATATATATATATATATATATATATACTAATTGACACAAATATACATGGTCACAGACACAACATAATACTGCAGAGTTTCGTTGTTAACACTGTTTGCCACCACTGAGTGTTGGCAAAGTCATTGTATTTTCCATCACAGCAAGGTAGTTTACAAATCGTTCTTTTTGTGGTCTGAAAACATTGACTCAATAAGTTATCTTGAATATAACATTTATTATTCTACTGATATTATAAGAAGCAAGGATTTAAAATGTTTTATAATACATTTCCTCCATGAAGAAAACATTTGTTCTAGGTGTAAGGTATGTGTGTCTGTGTGTGCATACAGGCATGTGAGCATTCACACACAAGAAAGTGTAACAGTGACAATCAGAAATTTACAAACAGGAAAAAAGAGAAATGGGAAGTGTCATAATTTAAATTCACTTACTAGAAATTTTTTGTTCTCTGTAGAGCACTTTCCTACCAAGCACAGTATGGTACTCTTACGGCCTGCTGCTGCACCATCAGGAGTCCAATGTTACAGCTATTTTCCAAAAGTTAAGGTGCATGTGTTTTCATCCATTAGTGCTTACACAGGCATCTTTATGACCAAAGGCATTTACTGATTTCTTAAATAAGCAGTTGTGGTCACAGGTGCACTGAATAGAATTTGCGGAGTTAATAGTTAGAGAGCATTGAGAAAAGGGTTGGCAAAAGCCTAAGGACTTGGCAAATGTTAGTAATGATTTTTCACCCTTTAGAAACCTTATTACTTAGTCAAAAATGGTATCACAACAACAGCCATCATGATATTATGGTCTAGTTAGCTTGGCACTGCATTAAATCTATCTTTCTGTGCATGTAAGTGTGACATAAATATATATCTGATGTGGTGACCTATAAGGCATGTACCATTTCAAACAGATTAAAAACACTGCACAGATGTATTATGGATGAAGAAAAAAGTAATCACAGAAGGAGTATATTTTTAGAGCTCAACAAACAGTGAGTAGTTTTATACCATATTTGCTCTTAAATTCATATTCCTTTAGCTTTCATGTGCTACAATTTGATTTGCATTTTGTAGATTCATTGATCTCTAATCAAACTCCACTGATCTCTGCACCAAGTTCAGCTCACACTTTACCAGTGAATTATTTTCTTCTACTCACATTTCACATCAGCAGTTTCATTGTTCTATCATGTTACCCTAAGTTTTCTCTGGCCATTAATGGATTCACTTCAACCAAATCATCACTTTCAGATGACTTCCTAGGGCTGTCAAAGGCTGGTGGAACTTGGGACTTACACATGTTGCTGGCAGAACGGAAAATGCCCTAGACATAGGACTTGCGGTCTCGTTTAGGAAGTACATGTCAGAGATACTGTGATGTTCTCAATGTGTTCCTAATATGTCAAGGCAGAATTCAAACTCCAGAAATCCATCATCAGGCAGTTCTCCTGATCACACACAAAAGTTTCATACACATTCATCTTCATCAGATTATCAAAGTGCTTGAGGTGACAGTTTACTGCAAGTGCCTAGGACTTGAGCTAATCTAATGGCTCACACTTCATGATAGGTTCATATTCAGGTGTGGTGACATGAACATGGAATGCAAGCACTTGAAAGGAGGATTAGGAGCTCGAGGCCAAATTGAGCTACATGGAATCCTGAGGTAGTAAAAATGCAAGAACTAAAAGGTAGCTCAGTGCATCATCTTTGCTTATTCTTTACAAAAAATCATAAAAGTGCTTGCTTGTCTTGCCAAAGGAGCCTGGCTTGGAAAATGCATTACATTAAACAATGTTTGATGTGCTGCTGATGTTTATGTTTATTAAGGTCCATCACAATTTATGTTGTTCTTTTAGGAAGTTTTCAACCTTTCCCCCTAGGGAATCGGTGCATAACTAGACAAAGTTGTGAAAGAGAAGAAGGTCATAATTCAAATATGATTGAAGAACTGGGAAATTTGTTTTTCTTCTCTGGTAGTATTTTGCTTATTTGCTTACATTTCTTTCCTTGCTTCTCTTGTGAGCCTTCATGTCAGCAATGGCTCTGTATATGATATGTCATTCATCTATCTAGGACCCTACAAGTGAGTGAGGATTTCTAAGAGTGTGGCTGCCATATCCCTACCAGCTAGTGTATTACAGTGAGTCACTCACATGTGCATATATATAGTAAAATTCAGTGTGTTAGGGGATCCAGATAGGACTTAGCTGACAATTGATTATTTGAAAAGCTTTCCTTCGAAATGGTAACAATACAGCAAATGTGTTGATAAATTGGAGTTAGAAAGCACTATTTTACATTACCTCCTTTATTTAGAAATTTGTTAATTCACATTAACAACTAAAAAATAAAAAACAATAAATATGTTTAAAGTGTCAAGGAATAACCCCTGTCAGCAAATTCAGGGAAAGGAAATTGATACGTTTGAGAAGCAGATGTTAAAATTCATCAAATATCTTGCTATAGATTTTCATATGAAATGGCTAATGCAGTTAATACAATTCCAGTAAAACTAATTTGATATACTAAACTTGCAATAAACCTTTTGTGATAATGCTAATGTTCAAAAGGCACGTGTGTTAGCGATAGAATAAGCTACACACAAGGAGAGAAACATCAGATGTGTTTTCATGATCTTCTACCATTTTAGAAATCTTCACTTGAGAAATATATACATTCCTGTGATTTGTCCCAATGATAATTTCCAACAGCTATGACTTATTTCATATACTTAATTATAATAATCACCGTGTAGATGATAAAATTAGATAAAAATTAAGGGAAAAGTTGATGAAAGTATATTACATACTTTTCTTAAAAACCACTTTTCCATACATACTTTCAGAATTGTACTTTTGCTACTCACAAAAATTTGAAAGTTCCATTAATATAGATGCATACTGCTAACAACCCCAGGCACAGGGAATGTTACAATTCACTACTTTCCTTTTCCTTTAGAATTCATTGTGATGCTTGCAATGACACTAATGCTACCTTGTTGCTAGCCCATAAAAATCTGCAGTTGCTGATCTATGAGTTAATTACACTCATGGGAAATCGCAATTCTCACAACTATTGAAAATCATTATTGTAATTTTCAATTCATTTATTAGCCTATCCCTTATTGTCACCTGGAAAATTTAGGTAGCATGTCTTATATAAATCATGTATACAATCACTCCTTATGCCAAATGACCATGAAAGGAATATTTTAATTGACAACAGAGCAGATGTTCATTTAAATAATTTCTGTGCAACTGTGATATTAAATATGCATATAAATTAGAAATAAATATATTTCCAGAAGTCATACTTAATACTGATTTTGAAACATTTAGATGGTATGTGTATAGAGAGGAAATAATTTTTAACTAAAGTACATAATTCAAATTGTTTTATTTAAATTCTTTAATTACTACTCATATTTACATATCTATCCCCCCATTCCCTCACCCTCTCATCCCAAGTTCCCCACCCAAAAACCCAAGTTCCCCACCAACCCCTCGCAACCCATCCCCCAACTCATCCCTAAGGATAGTGAGCCCCCCGACCAGGAACCTTCAATGTCTGTCATATATCATATGGGGGAGGACCTAGGCCCTCCATGCTGTAGCTGGGCTGCAATAGTATCCCCCATAGGGGATTGGCTCCCAAAGTCCATTTGTGTTCTACAGTAAAAGACTGGCTCCACTGTTAGAGGTCACAAATTCTAAAGGCTGTATTTCTACATGTACACCCATGCTTTGTATAAGAAAATGTGATACTCAATTCAATCGTATAAACAGAGTTAGCATGGAGTCAATATATCTTAACTTGGGTTTAAATCATGTCTCCTGTGCTTATATAATTTAAAAGAATAAAAATTCTATGTGATTAGTTGTCATCTTGTTTTGGTTAGGAAATACAGAGACAGGAAAGATTTAAGTCCAGACTCAAGGTTTACAGTAATTTTTACCTATGGCTGGTTGAGTCTTCTGAATATAAAGAAGTGAATTAAACCCTAGGGTGACTTCTATAGGTAGAGTTTTCTCATCCTGAAAACAGACAATTCTACCACAAAATACTACAGAGATTCTTCCTATATTTCCCAGGGATCTGTTTTGGAAAAACTCTGAACAGTTTAAACATAGACTGAGTTGCTTCTGGTTTTGTTACCTCTGTCTATGCGGCTCAGCAGAACTGAAATTGCATGGATAGAACTTTTTATTGTATGGCTGTAGCAATCAAGAAGGGAATCCAAAATGCTCCCATTTTCGTTAATTTGTTGGATCCAGGCTCCATTCTTGACTTTGACTTTGGTAGTAGTAATTTACGGAGACTGCACTATATCTCCTGAACACTGTGCCATAGTCTCTGAGATGTGAGAGAGCATTTCCCACAGAAATGTGTGCCATTCAGTTATAGAGCATGAATCATTAACAGCTATGGTTTTGGAAAACAAATAATGTGTATACTACTCCTATGAATACATCATGCTCTCTGATTCTAGGCTTTAGATTGCCTTATATCTTTGCCTGCTTTCTATATCTTCACAGTGATTACATCATTAAATTTTACACTATCAACCCTGTTGTGTCTCAAAAACAGTTTCCTTAGAGATGTCTACAACTTCTGGCTCTTACAGTCTTTCTTCTCCTCTTACACATGGCTCCTGAGCAATGAGGGGAGGCGTAGGACAAAGACATCTCATTTAGAGCTGAGGCTTCCAAACTCTCCCAAGTCCTGCACATTGTCCTGTTGTTTGTCTCTGAGTTAATTACTATATATTGCAGGAAGTAACTTCTCTGACAAGGAATGGGCAATGAACTCATCAATAATATGTTATTTCTGATCAGTTATATGGTTTATTTTTTGCTATGTTTATCAGGTAGAATTAATTGTAGTAGATTTTCCCCAAGGCCCATCGCCTATCTAGTCTTAGATTTTTGACTTAACATTATATCAAGCTTGTCTTTGATCTCATGGAGCAGGCCTTAAATCTAATTTTTTTAAAGTAGTGTTTTACACCCATAACACCTGTGCCATTACTTATACGGGTGGGTGTATCATGCAGGTAGGCTACTATTGAAGTTTGTAGGACTTGTAACTGGGTGAGACTGATGATCAAATTTGTATTTTGATGCTATGTGTAGTACCCTCCAACACTATGACTCCTATTCAATATGGGTGAAGCTTCTAGTTGTACATCTGCTTGATTTTTCCATGTTCAAAGATATAAATATATCTTTATGAATTCACAGAAACTGTGAAAACATGCACAAGTACAAGCCAAACAAAATCCAACACCCTTTCTGTTTCTTCTTAGAAAATAACCAGGCATCTAAGGAATAATAATAAAAGAAAACAAGACAAAGGCAAAAAATAGGAATAAGACTAACTAAATTAACTAGAAAAGGAACAAAAGTAAGATTTCAAGAAACACCTGTATTACTTGTAATTGATTGTTTTTAGGAAAGATAAAATAATTGTTTTTTATAAATGGAATGACACACTGGATGTACACGTCTCATTCTGGGAGAGTTGTCATACTCAGGAATATTTTGTCATCCCAAATATGTTTCTTTTTTCTATGTCTATGTGTACTTTTAGTTTATTTTTTAATTTTTGATTTTAAAGAGAAAAAAGTTGAAGATATGTGTTGAAAAGAGAATCTGGGCGGTATTACGGAAGGGGAAAATATGATAAAAACGTGCTATATAAACATTTAAAAATATGCCAATAAAGATAAAATAATTATGAAAAAATATAGTTCTCAAATACTTATTATGTGTACAGTGATCTGCCTGCATTCATGCCTGAATGCCAGAAACGACACCAGATCTCATTATAGATGGTTGTGAGTTACTATGTGGTTGCTGGAAATTGAACTCAGAACTTCTGAAAGAGCAGTCTGTTCTCTTAACTTCTGAGCCATCTCTCCAGCCCCCAAAATACAATTCTTGACAATATGCCAATCCCTCTCCAAGAATTTTCTCATCCCTAATATGTCTTTGTCATTTGATCTTTTCATTTAATTGCTTAAACGCTATAATATAATGATTTCCATGTAATTAATCTAATGACTTGGCTAACCTCCATGAGACCTAATAAATAAATAAATAAATAAATAAATAAATAAATAAATAAATAAATAATGAATTCCTTGATGTAATAAGAATATTTTCTTAATGTTATCATGGTATGTTCTAGGATGACGGAAAAAATATAAAATTTATGTCATATATAAATGGCCCAATGATTATAAAAAGAGGTAGCTCTACCCTCAAGTCCAGTTATCTCTGGGAAATTGAAAATTAGACATTACCAATGATTATCTCAGGTCAGCAGAAGACTTGAATATGACAAATTGATCTCATACCATCTGACTAACAGACAATTGTGGTGAAGGTGATTTCTCTTTCCATATGCTACACATTAGGCAGTCACTATGAAAGTCCATACTGAAGAGAGTCATTACGAAAACCAAGGCCAATAAAAATTATCCTCAATATGGAGTATTACTCAGCTGGAAAGAAAAGAAAAAACAACAAGGAACATAATGGTCTCATTAAATTTTTAGGCAAATGGGTGAATTATGAAAAACCATTCTGAGTGAGGTAACCCAGGCCCCAAAAGACAAACATGGTAAGTACTCACTTATAAGTGGATATTAGGAGTAAAATATAGGGTAGCCAACCACAATCCACAGCCTCAGAGAGGCTGGGTAACAAGGAGGGCCCAAAAAGGGATGCATGGGTTTCCCTGGGAAGGAAAAATATAAGGGATAGCCTGCTATAAACTTGGGGTAGGGGAAAGGGATGGAGGAATGGAAACTTGAGGGACTGGGTTGGATGAGCTGCGTGCAGGAGGCCAGCTGCAGGCAGGAGACGGAGGGAAGAGAAACTAAAGAGATTTCTTGATGGTGGGGAATTTGGGAGTTAGGGAGAAACCTGTGCCAGGGAAACCCCCAGGAATCCACAAGCATAACCCCTTCTAAGATGCCTAGCAATAGGAGAGAATGCCTGAACTGGTCATCTACTTTAATCAGATTGGTGATTACCATAATTGTCATCAGAGATACTCTATCAAGTAACATAGGGAAGCAGATGCAGAGATCCACCACCAAGCACTGGGCTGAGCTCTGGAAGTCTTCTTACTCCTGTCAGAATGGCTAAAATCAATAACACCAATGACAATCTATGCTGGAGAGGATGTAGAGAGAGAAGAACTCTCCTCCATTGCTGGTGGGAGTGCAAACTTGTACAGCCACTTTGGAAAGCAGTATCGTGGTTTCTCAGGAAAATGGTAATCAGTCTACCTCAAGATCCAGAAATCCCTCTCTTGGGCATATACCAAAAGAATGCACACTCATACAATAAGGACATATATTCAACTATGTTCTTAGCAGCATTATTTGTAATAGCCAGAATCTGAAAACAACCTAGATGCCCCTCATCTGAAGAACGGATAGAGAAAATGTGGCATATTTACACAATGGAGTACTACTCAGCGGGGAAAAACAAAACAAAACAAAACAAAACAGTGGAACCTTGAAATTCGTAGGCAAATGGATGGAACCAGAAGAAACCATCCTCAGTGAGGTAACCCAATCACAAAATAAGATAACCATGGTATGTACTTACTCATTTTTGGTTTTTGGACATAGAGCAAAGGATCACTAGCCCACATTCCACACTGCCAGAGGAGCTAAGAAACAAGGAGGAACCCAAGAGAAGATTGCATAGCCCCTTGAAGTAGGGGATGGAAACAAGAACTGGCAAAACTGGAGCCCGGGGGCAGGGAGAGGAAGAAGAGTCTTCATCCATTTGCTTTTTGAAGCAGAAACAGACACCCATAGCTAAGCACTGAACTACTGGAATTCAGTTGTGGACAGGGAGGAGGGTTGAGCAAAGGAGCCAAGACAGGCATGGAGAGACCTGAAGAAACAGTGGACCTGACCTACTGATAGCATGGAGATCCTAGTCATAAAGCTGGAGAAACAACATTGGACCAAACCAAACTCTCTGAATGTGACTACCAGCTAGGACCCCAAGATAGTCTATGGCTCCTCTGACAGAGGAGCCAGTCTTTATCGCTAGAGCACAAATGGACTTTGGGAGCCCATTCCCTATGGAGGGATACTATTGCAGCCCAGATACAGCAAGGAGGGTCTAGACCCTCCCCCAAACAATATGGCAGACTTTGAAGGTCCTTGGTAGAGGGCCTCACTATCCCTGGAGAGGAGTCATGGAGGTGAATTAGGTGGGGAACATGGGTGGAGGGGAAGGTGAGGGAATGGGGGGATGGATATGTAAATATGAGTAACTAAAAATAATAAAAAAATTAAAAAAGAAAAAAGGGAGGAGGGCTTGTATGAGCCTGAGGGGAGGGGCTCATGAAGGCAAACCACCAGAGACAGCTGGCCTGAGCTCATGAAAGCTCCTGGACTCTTAACCGACAGTTAGGGAGACTCCATGGGACTGACATAGGCCTTCTGCATGACTGTGACAGTTAAGTAGTTTAGTCTCTTAAGGCTCCTAGCAGTGAGATCAGGTTGTATTCCTGGTGCTTAGCTGGCTTTTGGGACCTTCTTCTCCATGCTGGATTAAATTTCTCAGCCTTGTTACAAGGGGAGGAGCTTGGTCCTGACTCACCTTGATGTGCCATGCTTTGCTCAAGCCCATGGGAGGCTTGTCCCTTTCTGAATGGAGACAGAGGAAAAGTAGAAGGAAAGAGGGTAGATGGGAAAGGAGGTGGGGGTGGTTTTGAGGAGAATGGGAGGGGAAACTGTGGTCAGTATGTAAAAAGAATTTTAAAAAATTTATTTAAATAGAATAAAATAAGAAAAAAAAAACACATGAGAGTCCTACCAAGAAAGGTTAAGTTTTTTTTTTTTTTTAGTTTTTTTTCTTTTTTTATTAAATTATTAATATTTTCACATATACTTTCCCTCTCCCTCTCCCTCCCACCCCCATTCCTTCTCCCCCACCTCCAACCTACCCCCCACCCCATCCACCCGCCACTCCCCAGGCAGGGTAGGGCCCCCAACCAGGGTTCCACCAAGTCCACCAAATCTTCCTGTGCTGGGCCTAGGCCCCTCCCCATGTGTTCAGAGACAGAGCGAATCCCTTCAAGTGGGATGGGCTCTCGAAGTCCCTCCCACCCACCAGGGCAAAACGCCAGTCCACCTCCCTCTGGAGTCATTCATGATTTCTAGTTTCCTTGGGGTAGAGGATTATAGGCTGGTAAACCTTTGCTCTATGTCTAAAAATCCCAGGAGTGCAGGGGCCTCCCCATTGGCATCCATGATCAGGGGGCTGGATTAGTCCTGTACTGTCCTCCCAAAGAGCATCTGGGGTCGATATGCTTTCCCTTTTTCAGGCCAACTGTTTCTGTGGGTTTCTCCAACCAGGTACAGACCCCTTCGTTCTTCATTCCTCCCTCTCTTCAACTGAGTTCCAGATTTCAGCTCAGTGTATTTCTGTGGATGTCTGTCTCTGCTCTCATCAGCCACTGGATGAGGACTCTAGAATAGCATAGAGAGTATTCATCAATCTCATTCTAGGGGAAGGGTTTCTAGGCCAACTTCTCCTCCACTGCCCAGACTGTCAGATCGTGTCATCCTTATAGGTCTCTGGAGATCTTCCTAGTTCCAGATCTCTTCTCGGACCTATAGTGACTCCCTCTGATATGGTATCTCTCATCCTGCTCTCTCTCCTCTATTCTTCCCCCAACTCAATATATCTGCTCCTCCATTTCTTCTCCTCTACTCTTCATCTTGTGCTCTTATTGTGGCAGCACCCACTTCCCTACCCTCATGCTCTCAATTAGCTCGGGAGTTCATGCCATTTCCCATTCCTGGGGTCCATTTATCCCTTAGAGTCATTCATGATTTCTAGTTTCCTTGGGGTAGAGGATTATAGGCTGGTAAACCTTTGCTCTATGTCTAAAAATCATATATGAGTGAGTACATACCATGTTTGTCTTTTTGTGATTGGGTTACCTCACTCAGGATGGTTTCTTCTAGTTCCATCCATTTGCCTGCGAATTTCAAGATTCCATTGCTTTTTTCTGCTGAGTAGTACTCCATTGTATAAATGTACCACATTTTCTCTTTCCATTCTTCAGTTGAGGGGCATCTAGGTTGTTTCCAGGTTCTGGCTATTACAAACAATGCTGCTATGAACATGGTTGAACATATGTCCTTGTTGTATGGACAATGCAGTATTTGGGTATATACCCAAGAGAGGAATGGCTGGATCTTGAGGTAGATTGATTCCCATTTTTCTGAGCAACCGCCATACTGATTTCCAAAGTGGTCTTACAAGTTCACACTCCCACCAGCAATGGAGGAGTGTTCCTTCTTCTCCACAACCTCTCCAGCATAGGTTGTCATTGGTATTTTTGATTTTAGCCATTCTGACAGGTGTGAGGTGGTATCTCAGAGTTGTTTTGAGTTGCATTTCTCTGATGGCCAAGGATTTTGAACACTTTCTTAAGTGTCTTTCAGCCATTTCAGATTCCTCTGTTGAAAAATCTCTGTTTAGTTCTGCACCCCACTTTTTAATTTCATTGTATGGTGTTTTGGTGGCTAGCTTCTTGAGCTCCTTGTATATTTTGGAAATCAGTCCTCTGTCAGATGTGGGGCTGGTGAAGATTTTTTCCCATTCTGTGGGTGGTCGTTTTGTCTTACTGACTGTGTCCTTTGCCTTACAGAAGCTTCTCAGTTTCAAGAGGTCCCATTTATTAATTGCAGACCTCAGTGTCTGTGCTTCTGGCGTGATGTTCAGGAATCGTTCTCCTGTGCCAATTTGTTCAAGGGTTGTTCCCACTTTCTCTTCTAAAAGATTCAGTGTGGCTGGGTTTATGGAGAGATCTTTGATCCATTTGCACTTAAGTTTTGTGCATGGTGACAAGTATGGATCTATCTGCAATTTTCTGCATGTTCGAATCCAATTGTGCCAGCACCATTTGTTGAAGATGCTATCTTTTTTCCATTGTATGGATTTAGCACCTTTGTCAAAAATAAGGTGTTCGTAGGTGCGTGGGTTAATATCTGGGTCTTCAATTCGATTCCATTGGTCTATCTGTCTATTCTTGTGCCAATACCAAGCTGTTTTCAGAACTATGGCTCTATAGTAGACCTTGAAGTCAGGGATGGTGATGCCTCCAGAGGATCTTTTATTGTAAAGAGTTGTTTTGGCTATCCTAGGTTTTTTATTTTTCCATATAAAGTTGAGTATTGTTCTTTCAATGTCTGTGAAAAACTGTGTTGGGATTTTGATGGGGATTGCATTGAATCTGTAGATTGCTTTTGGTAGAATTGCCATTTTTACTATGTTAATTCTGCCTATCCAAGAGCACGGGAGATCTTTCCACTTTCTGGTATCTTCTTTAATTTCTTTCTTTAAAGTCTCAAAGTTCTTATTGTACAGGTCTTTCACTTTTTTGGTTAGTGTTACCCCCAGATATTTAATGTTGCTTGTGGATATTGTGAAAGGTGATGTTTCCATGATTTCTTTCTCATTGAGTTTATCATCTGTATACAGTAGGGCTACAGATTTATTTAAGTTAATTTTGTATCCTGCTACCTTGCTGAAGGTGTTTATCAGCTGTAGGAGTTTCCTGGTAGAGTTTTTCGGGTCACTTATGTAGACTATCATGTCATCTGCAAATAGTGAAAGTTTGACTTCGTCCTTTCCAATTTGTATCCCTTTGATATCCTGATCTTGTCTTATTGCTCTAGCTAGAACTTCAAGAACAATATTGAAGAGATATGGAGAGAGTGGACATCCTTGTCTTGTTCCTGATTTTAGAGGAAATGCTTTGAGTTTCTCTCCATTTAGTTTGATGTTGGCTATTGGTTTGGTGTATATCGCATTTATCATGTTTAGATATGTTCCTGTTATTCCTGTTCTCTCCAAGATCTTTATCATGAAGGGATGTTGGATTTTGTCAAAGGCCTTTTCAGCATCTAGTGAGATGATCATGTGGTTTTTCTTTTTCAGTTTGTTTATATGGTGGATTACATTGATGGTTTTTCGTATATTGAACCATCCTTGCATCCCTGGGATGAAGCCCACTTGATCGTGGTGGATGATTTTTCTGATATGTTCTTGGATTCGATTAGCCAATATTTTATTGAGTATTTTAGCATCAATGTTCATGAGAGATATTGGTCTGTAGTTCTCTTTCTTATTCTTATCTTTGTGTGGCTTGGGTATCAAAGTGATTGTAGCCTCATAGAAGGAGTTTGGCAATATCCCATCTGCTTCTATTGTGCGGAACAGTTTGAGGAGTATTGGTATCAGCTCTTGTTTGAATTTCTGGTAGAATTCTGCAGTGAAGCCATCTGGTCCTGGGCTTTTTTTGGTTGGGAGGCTTTTGATGACTGCTTCTATTTCATTAGGGGTTATGGGTCGATTTAAATTGTTTATCTGATCTTGATTTAATTTTGGTAAGTGATATTTATCCAGGAAACTGTCCATTTCCATTAGATTTTCGAATTTTGTGGAGTACAGATTTTCAAAGTATGACCTAAAGATTCTCTGGATTTCCACAGTGTCCGTTGTTATATCCCCCTTTTCGTTTCTGATTTTGTTAATTAGTGTGCTCTCTCTCTGCCTTTTGGTTAGTTTGGCTAGAGGTTTGTCTATCTTGTTGATCTTCTCAAAGAACCAACTCTTTGTTTCATTGATTCTTTGTAATGTTTTCCTAGTTTCTACTTTATTGATTTCAGCTCTCAGGTTGATTATTTCCTGGCGTCTACTCCTCCTTGGTGAGTTTGCTTCTTTTTGCTCTAGTGTTTTCAGTTGTTCTGTCAGTTCTCTAATGTGACTTTTTTCTAGTTTCTTCATGTGGGCACTTAGTGCTATGAACTTCCCTCTTAGGACTGCTTTCAGAGTGTCCCATAAGTTTGGGTATGTTGTGTCTGCATTTTCATTAGAATCTAGGAAGTCTTTAATTTGTTTTTTTATTTCTTCCTCAACCCAGGAATGGTGCAATTGGGTGTTATTCATTTTCCAAAAGTTTGCAGGTTTCCTGCCATTTGTATTGTTGCTGAATTCTAGCTTTAATGCATGGTGGTCTGATAAGATACAGGGGGTTATTTCAATTCTTTTGTAATTGTGGAGGTTTGCTTTGTTGCCTACTATGTGGTCAATTTTGGAGAAGGTGCCATGTGGTGCTGAGAAGAAGGTATATTCTTTTGAGTTTGGATGGAATGCTCTATAGATATCCGTTAACCCCAGTTGGGCCATGACTTCTTTCAGATCCTCTGTTTCTTTGTTAAGTTTTTGTCTGGTGGTCCTGTCTAGTGGTGTAAGGGGGGTGTTGAAGTCTCCTACTATAAGTGTGTGTGGTTTTATGTGTGGTTTGAGCTTTAGTAATGTTTCTTTCACAAATGTGGGTGCCTTCGTATTTGGAGCATAGATGTTCAGGATTGAGATTTCATCTTGATGGACTTTTCCTGTGATGAGTATGAAATGCCCTTCTTCATCTCTTTTGATTGATTTTAGTTTAAAGTCCATTTTGTTAGATATTAGGATTGCTACACCTGCTTGTTTCTTGAGGCCATTTGATTGGAAAATCTTTTCCCATCCTTTTACTCTGAGGTATCGCCTGTCTTTGAAGTTGAGGTGTGTTTCTTGTAAACAGCAGAAAGATGGATTCTGTCTTCGTATCCATTCTGTTAGCCTATATCTTTTTACGGGTAAGTTAAGGCCATTGACATTTAGGGATATTAATGTCCATTGTTCGTTGGTTCTTGCTTGGTTTGGATTTATTGTTGGTGGTGTCATTGTGTGTGGATTTTGCTCTCCTGCTTCTTTTTGTGTTTGGCAATATTAGATTATCTATTGCCTGTGTTTTTGTGCATGTAGTTATGTTCCTTGAGTTGGAGTTTTCCTTCCAGAACCTTCTGTAGTGCTGGATTTGTGGATATGTATTGTTTAAATCTGTTTTTGTCATGGAAAATCTTGTTTTCTCCATCTATAGTGATTGAAAGTTTTGCTGGGTACAGTAGTCTGGGTTGACATCCATGCTCCCTTAGTGCTTGTAGTGTATCTATCCAAGACCTTCTGGCTTTCATAGTTTCCATTGAGAAGTCGGGTGTGATTCTGATTGGTTTGCCTTTATATGTTACTTGGCCTTTTTCCTTTGCAGCTCTTAATATTTTTTCTTTATTCTGTAGATTTGGAGTTTTGATTATTATGTGTCGGGGGGACTTCTTTTTGTGGTCCAGTCTGTTTGGTGTCCTATAAGCTTCTTGTACTTTCATAGGCATATCTTTCTGTAGGTTGGGGAAGTTTTCTTCTATGATTTTGTTGAATATGTTTTCTGTACCTTTGAGCAGTGTTTCTTCACCTTCTTCTACACCTATTATTCTTAGGTTTGGTCTTTTCACGGTGTCCCATATTTCCTGTATATTTTGTGTTAGGGATTTGTTGGTCTTGAGGTTTTCTTTGGTTGATGAATGTATATCCTCTAGCGAGTCTTCAATAGCTGAGATTCTCTCTTCTGTCTCTTGAATTCTATTAGTTATACTCACATCTTTAGATCCTGCTCGTTTATCCAACCTTTCCATTTCCAGCATCGCTTCATTCTGTGTTTTCTTTAATGTGTCTAATTCAGCTTTCATGTTTTGAACTGTTTCAAGAGCTTCCTTCACTTGTTTGGTTGTTTTATCTTGGGTTTCTTTAGCTTCTTTAAGAGATTTGTTTATTTCTTGAATATTTTGGTTTGTCTTTTCCTCCATATCGTGTAATTTTTTGCTTACTTTTTCTTCTATTTCTTTAAGGGATTTTCTTGTTTCCTCTTTGAAGGTCTCTATCATCTTGCTCAGATAATTTTTGAGGTCCATCTCTTCTTCATGCACTGTGTTGGGCTTTTCAGATCTTGCTGGAGTGGAGTCCCTAGATTCTGGTGGTGTCATATTGGTCTTTCTGTTGTTGAGCGGGTTCTTATTCTGTCTTCTTCCCATATCTTTTTCCAGTGAGTGCAGGTAGGATCTCTCTATCTCCTCTTGTTACTCTGTAGTGTGTGTGGGCCAGGAATTCAATGTCCGAAGCTCTGGATGGTTTTGCCTCTCCTCGTAGCCTCCTCACTCTGATGGCGTTAGGCCTCTTGGTGGATCGGTCGCCAGGAATGGAATGAAGAGTGGCCTGTACCCAGATTCGGGGAGCTCCTCCCTTCCTGGACGTATCTGTTTCAAGCAGGGATGAGCCTGGAGGGATCTGGGTGGATGGTGCTTAGGACAAGAATTGGGTAAGAGCAGGGGGTGGCTCACCTGGTCTGCGGTGAGTCCACGGAAAGGGAAGGAAGAGTGTCCTGAACCAAGCCAGATTCAGGAAGCTCCACCCTGCCTGGGCGTGTCTGTTTCAAGCAGGGACGAGCCTGGAGGGATCTGGGTGGATGGCGCTTAGGACAAGAATTGGGTAAAAGCAGGGGGTGGCTCACCTGGTCTGCGGTGAGTCCACGGAAAGGGAAGGAAGAGTGTCCTGAACCAAGCCAGATTCAGGAAGCTCCACCCTGCCTGGGCGTGTCTGTTTCAAGCAGGGACGAGCCTGGAGGGATCTGGGTGGATGGCGCTTAGGACAAGAATTGGGTAAAAGCAGGGGGTGGCTCACCTGGTCTGCGGTGAGTCCATGGAAAGGGAAGGTTAAGGTTTTGACAGAAAATCTGCATTTAAAGTTGAGGTCACTCAAGAATCTAGTAGAACATAAAAATGGTTCCAGGAGTTAGCTTCAGAGTAAACATAAGGGAACCTCAAAACTACAATGAATGAAGTAGTCATTAATGAAAGTCAAAGCCATGGAATAGAGCTTTGGATAAAGTGCCTGAAAATGGAACTATAGATACAAAAGGAAAAATTGACATATATAACTTATTCTTTGTTGAAATATTTAACAGTGGGTAAGAAAAAATTTGTTGATACTAGACTAAATGGATATCTTGTGATTTATTTCATTTCATTTATATTCTAATTAAATTCAACTAGTTGATATTTTATGCAGCATGCAGTTTTATAGAATATGGACATGCAATGCTACACAGAAAAAAAAAAGTGAGCTAAGGGAATAGTTAAAGATAACTCAGTGTCTATCACCCAGATTGGTAGGTGGTGTACTGCAATGACCAAGAGTGCACATGAAGGCATATCTGTTTTAATCGGATTTTCTATGCTCACATTTACTGAATTCTTCCAATTGATAAAATAAGGAGCCTGGATTCCCTTTCTCCTAGTAACATGGAAGCCTTCTTGAGTCTACTAACTAAGGTGTTTTGTATGAATACTGGTCTCTTCTAATAGATACCCACATCCTAATCTCCAGTATCTCTAAATATCACCTTGCATGATAATAGAAAGTGTTATCTTATATGTAAAAGATATCACTAAGTTAAGGACACTGGAGGTGTCACCTTGTTTTTTCTCTCTGTGTGTTATTCAAATGGCAAGTGTTCTCACAAGAGCTGGGAACTGAGAGAAGAAGAGGCATGGACAGGAGAGGTTGATTTGAAAGAGAACTAAGAAAGAGATGTGTCTGTAAGCCCAGGAATTGTGACAACCACAGGAAACAAAGGATAATGGAGTAAAATGTTTTCTAGGGCATCCAGGAGGAATTAAAACGCAGCTTACACTGGTTCTAGACATCCATCTTCCAGAATTCAATGACCAACATCTGCTGTTTGAAATTCCCAAGTTCATGATGAGTTCTTACCCCAAAATTATAAAATTCATAATGAAAAGAAATGACCCCTTTAACTCTTTAAACCTTGTAAGACAGAAATAAATAAATAATTATTGCTAATTGCTATATAAATATTTTCATTCCACATTATTATTATCATTATATCTACTATGCAATAATGTTATAAAACATTTGGTGACAAAATGATTTTACTGGAAATGATAATTCTATGAGTTCATAATTTTGATGTAACCTATCATATGATTGTTGAAAATGCCTTCCTACTTCTGGTTATTAAAAATCTTTTAAGTGTTTGTTTCTAGGAGGATTATAATGGAACCCTGACAAAAAACAGTTTTAATGTAAAATTAATAATATTATTCACAAAAGATATTAAAAGCATTTGTTGCCTACATAATGAGCTCTCTTTGGAGGCCCAAGCAGACTTTCCCATACTGGTACAAATTTCCTTCTGAGAACAGAGAAGGAATCCTGCCCTGTGGATTCTGTGGTAATGGAAGATGAATCTTGATAGATTTTAATATGTGGGACAGCCTTTCTTGTTATATAATACCCCAAAATTACTGAGAAAGGAAGAATCGAGTCTTGTTATTAGCTGTCCCAGCTGAGGAAAAGAGAGGCTGAAGCTTTAAAGGAGTCTACCTTCAAGACTCAAAAACGGGAAAGACTTCTACAGTCTCCATAAAATTAACTGCCACACATAATAAAGACTGCTGTGCTAATCATGTTCCTTTGTCCAAAGCAGCTGCCTTTTCCTTCTTTCCAGTTTACCCTTCAGGCCACGTTCTGCACTGCTTTCCTCTAGCCTTGGGTGACATCCTTTACAAGCATGGATGATCCCAGTAAACGTAGATGAAGGAGGCCATGACTTTGTTCAAAACTTAGCACTGCCATCCCCCTGGAATCAGAGTATTTCTCGTGCCCACATATGAAAGTTTGTAGTAGTCACAATTACACAACTATCAAACACACAGGTAGTATGCAATTACCTGACTGACTGGAGCATCCTTTGCTATCTTGAAAATAAATGTTGTAGGGGGCCATAAATGTGTGCCTGATCAAGTGAGGGGTCCCTGGGGTGTGGACTCCAATTTTAATGATGTTCAGCTCCTATCTGATGCCATTCTATGTGTTATCAGCCTCAGAAGATAGCCTAGCCACTCGGTTATCTTCTCTAACAGCTGTCTTATCAAATGATTTTATCTAACTGGCAAAGTAGAAACGAAGGAAATCACTCTTAGTCCTCTCCAATGCTTAAATTGTCTGCTATAGACAATACTAGGTTAGGTGGTCGGGCTATCTTGTTCACTTGAACAATGCTTCAAGAAAGACCTCTTAGTACAACTTTGTCAGGAGAAATGATTAAATAGATTATTTATGGAGTAATTTCTAGAATTACATGATGTGCATATCAAAGCATTATACAAAGCATTGCATAGCACCATTCTTGTTCTTGTAAAAACGTTTATTAACCTAAAAGCAAATAACTGACATTTTAATGTCCAACATCAGATTCAAATGACATTTATAATAATACCCAGTAAATCTATAAAACACTTCACTACACTAACATAATTAAATTGGAAGGTGGCAGCCACAGCAACGATGTAATACAAGATGCCTGTGTGCTTTATCTAATTAGCTACAAGGAAATTGTTCAATTTAAAAAATGGAGCCTCAGGAAATATAAATACATATTAAGTACCATATTAATTTACATGCATTTCCTTATATCATATATTTTTACTAAAGATATATGCAAATGTTATTTAATATTCAGAAAAGAAAGACACCTAGAAATGCAGCTGTTAATTTTCTCTTTCAGAAACTCTGTATTTTCTTTTTGATAAAAATGTTAATTATAGATGCAAAATCTATATTGCTTTATCTTAATGTTATAAATATAGTATTGCTTTATCTGATAACTTTTATATTCTAATTTCTATATTTTTTTCTTTGGTTTTTCGAGACAGGGTTTCTCTGTGTAGCTTTGGAGTTTATGCTGACACTCACTCTGGAGACCAGGCTGGCCTCAAACTCACAGAGATCCGCCTGCCTCTGCCTCCTGAGTGCTGGGATTAAAGGTGTGTGCCAACAACACAAGGCTTAATTTCTATAATTTTTAAAATTTATTTCTGGACTTTTGTCCACACAGAGAAGTTAGCAGAGAAACATAAAAGGAATCTATAGTCGATATTTAGAAGGCATACGCTTATATATAGTGAGAGAAACCAGAGAAATGTCAAATATAGAATCAATGCATGAATACTAGACAATAAACATGTGGGTATTAAAAGTTATATGGAAATATGGAAAGTCAAAATTGTTTAGAAAATTGCATAGAATAAAATTTGGCATTTTTTTGCACCTAAGATTACACCTGTTTCTTAACTTCTGCCTAATACAACTCTATGTTCATAACTAACTCATAGCTTAGTTCTAAGCCAACTAAATTTTATTTGAATATCTGTATATTATGGAAGATGGAAAGAGAGAGCGTCAATCCTATACATACATATGTATATATGTACATACACACATATATTGAATTTTAAAGCTAGATAGGTGATAACAATAACTAAAGTTAAGAGATGAATGCATAAAAGATGTAGTGACTTGATCAAGATCATGATTTTTCCAGTTGCTCAGTAAGGACTTGAGTCTTGTGGCTGGAGTTAATTGCTAATTCAGTGACCAGAAGCTATTTATTTAAACATGTTTAAAGTCAAAGTAAATACATATCATTCGTCAACAAAATGAAGTCCAAATAGTCTTTATATATGAATCAATGTTTGCTAAAGATGTCTGAAATAAATTTGAAGACAGAGTGCCTTCTACATTACTAATGAGCAATGCTACAAGTACACACTGAATTTGTTTTCAAGAGCTAAGTATTCAAATCATTGACTTTTCTAATAAATATACATATGCACATATATGTGTGTATATGTGTTATATAAATACCTAAGATATGTATATATGTGTGTGTGTGTGTGTGTGTGTGTGTGTGTGTACTTATCCTGTATCCGATGATGATACTCAGCAGAAATGCAAAGCAGTTTTTAATGAATGGGTGTGGCTTTTGCACAATTGGAATGTTGCATTATCTTTTTGTAACTCCTTGCTAAACATCTGCATTTCTTCAAAGTCAGGAGGAATAGAAAATTGAATGTGTAGAAAAACAGTCTTGCATATGCAGCACGTGTGTGTGTGTGTGTGTGTGTGTGTGTGTGTGTGTGTGTGTGTGTGTGTCTTGTGTGTATGTTGTTGTTGTTGTTTCCGCCTCTCTGGCAAGCATTATGTACCTCAAATATAATGCTCTGCCTGTTGCTATATTTACACTTTTGCCTATCAGTGCTCCTACCGCCACATCGCATCACAGCTACCAGCACATAAGCTCTAACTTGTTATAAACTTGTGAAATAGGAGCAAGTATATTGGAGATCAGAATGACGTATTAAAGATGAAGAAGAAAAAAGAAAGTTATAGAAGCAATATGTATAAACGTATAACCTGCACCATGCAGAGGAACATATTACCATTTATGTAAACCTTAAAATAGGTTAAAATACCAAAGACAAAGTTTCTGTGTGAAGGACTTGCACAAAAAGTAATGTTATGACAGCATCTGGCTTCAACTCCAGTTCTTGAAACAACTTTGCATTTCCTCTCCCAATATTTCACCTTAAGCAGAGTATCATTCGGTTGCAGGTAATGAGATTTCTGGAGATTCTGTTATCCTTTCATATGTAAGTAGAGATGCACATCTCATCACAATTTAAATGTGAAGGCTTCAAAGGCTGGATCCTGACATTTTCAACTTATGCAGTGCTAAAGCAACAACTACACAAAACACTTCCTCGCATGAATATTGATTCAGAAAGAATTCGTGTAGCGGTAATGGTAACCGGGATAGAAACTTTATTGTGGGTTTTTGTGCAGTTATAAGGAATTTAAGCAAAATCTTCTCAACTGTAGAAACCCGATCCATCATAGCTCTAAATCATCTCGTTTCTTTTCTTGCTATTAGCAAAACTTAATGTTATTTCCATAAAACAAGTAATTGGCACCGTTATGGATAATTCACTTCTCATTCTAACATTACTATGTACAGAAAAAAAGTGTGTAACAGATTAAACCCATTTGATGTTGGCTTAAACTGTTAATTGCCTTTCTCACTGTAATGATGGGAAGGGACTGGCATTTAAAAGAACTTGATTAACACTTTTGTCTTTTACTTATTTTAAGACATTAATCATATTTATACTCTCTCTTACCATTCAAAACCACCAAATATGAGCTTAGCAAGTTCCTTTATTGTAAAATATACATTATGTGAAGATGACAAAGTGTTTAATAGATAAAGAAGATATTCAATTCAAAGCTGAAAAACAAAAAAAAAACATTGCATCCTACCAAATAATTACTATTTCAAAAGACATTAGGATGATAGTTTGATAATTTATCCTTTTCTGTATGCACATTTTTACTTAAATTTGGTGCATGAGTGCATGTGTGTATGTGTGTGTGTGAGAGAGAGAGAGAGAGACACACAGTGTCTGAATGTTCCAATGACTTGAAAGAGTATGCCTGTGGACAATAGAGGACAAGTTTCAGGAATCCATTCTCTCCTTGCACCAGGAGTTCTGTGGATGAATCTCAAGTCCTCAGTCTTCAGTAGCAAGTACTTTTATGGGCTGAAAAGTCTTAGCAGTCCTATGAACACACAGTTGCTCTGGTGCTTGTACATCTGCACATTTATTCAGCCAAAATTTATCTCTGACTTGGAGTTATTTTATATTCCCAGCAGTTAGAAAGTAGAGGCAGGAGGATTATGAGTTTGAGGCAAGTCCAGTCATTGAGTTTCAAGCCAGTCAGTCCTGGTCTCTAACAACAATAACAAAGCTACAAAAATAAATGAATCAAGTTATGTTATTGTTTTCTTTTTTCTTTAATTTTTTCCCAAGTCTAGAATGTATGACTCATTTTAATCCTCTGGTACCTCATATCAAAACTATGTTTTAAAATGCTTGAAATAAAACTTTTTCCAGTTTTTTTCCTTATCTATCATACTTTATTCATAAAATATAAAGCCTTACATCCTTTGTTGTTAGGCTGAAAAGCATCTCCAATATCTGGAGATCTTTAAAGATTGTAAAACACTTTTATATGTTAGTTCTCTCCAGTACGAATGTCTATTCTGTGAAAGTTAGATAAGTAGTTGAAGGAGGATTCCTCAGGCCTCATGTTTCACAGTACATATAGCTGCCAGATATGCATTATAGTTAAAAGAATGTCTTTTTAAACTTCAAGTACACTGTGAGGCAGCTTAATAAATTCTTAATCATCTGTTGATCACTAATACCTATTTCTTATCTATTTCTTATTTTATTGTTTCAGTGCTTACTTAGATCTGAATGTTTAATAGTAAAAATTTTCTAGTTTTCCATAGTTAAAATGACCAGAGCTGTAAAACTAATGGAGAAATTAATCATGAAAGGGACTTATTCTCCAAAACTTTCTCAAGTGTCTGTTAAACAGTTATCCTCTTGACTTATTTTTAATATCTGTCTATCAAGTATCTGTTTATAAGTATCATTTGTCTATATCATTGAATCATTTTTTAAAAAATTACATTAGAATCTGCAAAAGTTCTTAAATTTATGGTAAAAAGACCTTTTCTTTCACAGCCTGGAGAAGAAAAAGCTTGATGGTGTTTGGCAGTATAAATACTGCCAGATTTCTCTATTTTCCCATTAAAACATATCTCTACAGATAAACATACAGCAATAATGTATGAGTCTTATCATAGACCCAATATTAAAATGATCAAATAGAAAAGGGGGAGGAGAAAGTCCTTGCAAACCAAACTCATCTGCCATTAATAAGCCCCATCTGCCATTTTATGGCAGATACACAAACTGCTATAAGAAGATGCCAAGACAATTTAGAATTTCCTTCTACAAGGTCTGAGCCAGAACTAATTTCATTCAAAGGATAAATGAGCAAAGTATTCCTTTGCCAACTGACAAAACATAATGATTCATGATTAATGGATCCTTGGTTGGTTTTCTTCTTTTTTTCTTTCTTCGAATACCTCTCCTTTAGGCATGGCAGTACTGTAATCAGTGCAAGGGGAGACCCAGGGACTTTTCAATAAGAGGGCAGCAAATCTGATCTATATTTTATTGTAAGAAATGGCTCATTATTAGCAAAGAGAATGATTGATGGTAGAAAATGCTGTCTTTTGAACCTTGTGGGGAATATGCTACAAATATTTTAGAACATATTTATCTGCCCTTGGAAACCAGCTATTACTGTTAATATACTTTTTCTCTGACGATCAAATAGATTTAAAATACCATTAAGTGTTGTTGATCATTTTTGCTTTGCTTTTTAATTAATCTGATTTCTCTGAAATAATTAGCTAAAAGCTTTTTGTATGTTTTAAATAGTAGCATATTTACTAAAAATAATGAAAATATGCAAACATACTGAAAAAAATAATTGGTTGTATGCTTTCACTAATGATAAATAGTAAAGACAAGAAAAATGATAGAAGTTAATCAACATTCATGTCTTTAGTATTCTTACTGTCACAGATGTTGCCCATAGTATGGGAATTTATTTGACTGTTCCTCATCAGTCAAAAAAGAACTACCATTGCTATCTAGTTTTGGATTCTCCTCGTGAACTAGGCATTTGCATAATTCCATAACTGCCTGTCTGTTTATAAGCAGAATAATTTCTAAAGATACTGCTTTAAAGTGATTGGGATACTTGTAAAATGGGTGATCAATAAAAATGTGAGACTGTGTTGATCACATTGTGAAAGGATGATCCTTGATTGAATACAAGTTGCGTTAATAGGCAGTGTCAGTAAGCTGATTAAAGGCCAGTAAATCCATGCATTACAAAATAGCTCATGGAACAAAATCATGAGCTACACAAATTTTACTTAGCAACAGTTGCCTCTGTAATTTCCCATGTTTGTAAAACTTGATGCACACACATATACACACATATATATATGTATGTATCTATGTGCAGATTACATGTATGCCTGTTATGTTATCAAGTGTTACTAGGTTTAAAAGCCAAAGAACAACAATGCATGCTCTATATTAGGACAAACCATATGAAATTGACTGATTATAACTATAAAAGTGACCTGATTTGTGCAAATATGAGAGGATTAATCAGATTTCTGGTTGTTTCGTGGTTTATTTCAAGAAGAAGATTGTTTATTCAATAAATGTTGAATCCTCTTAATAATAAATGGCACGAGATGCACATTAGTCTTTATTTTTTTAACATCAGATTTGATAAAGGCATGCCACAGGATTTCCTTTACAAACAGTCTTGGGATTAAAAAAATAAAACAAAATAACAACAAAAAATGAAAACCTCCATTCAGTGGGAAAAACAAGATTAGGTATGTAATATAGCTTCAGGAAGAAATGCAGAAATGGCAAGTTCAGGAAATTTTCAGTAATATACCCTTGAGCTTCTCACACAGATAAATGAAGATTATTTATAATACACACATACACACACACACACACAGGCACAAACACACACACACACACACACACACACACACACACACACACATGTATATGTTATATAATAGATATAAGACTATATATAAAACATTCAAAGCAAAATTGGACATGCAACAAAATCTAGGTGACTGGCTAGTTTGTTTCTCAACAAACATATCTTTTATCAATGATATTCATTAAATTTCCCTCTCTGCCAGAACACAGATCTTCTCTGGTTTTGTTTATAAATGACATACAAACTTACTTGAATTTTCTTTTTTTATTAAAGACAAGTTTATTAAAGAATACAGTGAAAACAGCTCATTTTTGAAGATGTTACAATTTCGCCTGAAAGCATTAATAATCATCTTTATACTGACAGTAGCAGGCATTTAGGAGAAGGATTTGTTAAAATTTACAAGATAAAATGGGCTGAAGAAGAGACCAATCAAATTAGTCCTTTCATGAATGAATAGTTAGAATGTTTAGCTAGAGCAGGAGACAGCTGCACCCACAACACTTGGTTTAGGAGGTTAGCGAAACTCAAAATCTTGTATTTTACAAAAGGTGTTGTTGCTATTGTCCATTTAGAATATCTAAAATGAGAAGTTATCAGTTTGCACTTAAGCAATGTATGCAGAGTAACTCATAATGCAAACCACAGGAACACAGACAAGTCTTATGTTTGAGGAAGAAGTTTGTATTCAACAGAAAAACAATTATAACATTGAAATTTTTCCAATTCCTTTAACAGAACTGATACTGATAACTCCAGGACAAGTGTTGAATTCAATTCAATATCACATATTTTTCAATGGGTTTCTCTAAGTTTTGAGGATCATGCTATTGAGAAATGTATTTCTTTTGAACACAAGTAGAACAGCAAAGGATTGTTAACATTAGCCTGAGCAAACTCCACTTGATGATACTTCCATTTAATTCATGATGCAAATAAATAAATGAAATCTGCCCTTCAATATTGAATGTATCTGTTGATTGAAAATCTATTTAGATACATTATCCATAACTGTCCATAACAGTAATTGAGTATATTCACACAGTTAATTCTGTTCTTACAACTTGGAGTAGAATAAAATCAACTATGTTATCTAGCAAACAAATGTTCCTCTTTCAAAGTAGGCAATGTTATTTTGCTTTCTCTTGTTTCTATACTATAATTTTTACATAAGAATTTGAACTGAACAGATTTTTATATTTTTACATATAATGGTTTTGCATCTTTTTATTATTTTCAATGTTTTTGCCAGTAAGTTTATTTTCACAATTCCTTCATTAACTGGGGTCAAAAGAAGAACCTGGCTCTGTGCATGCTCAAGACATTTCATTAAAGATGTCATGCCCTGTGGCTGGATAAAGAACTGGACCACTGATTCTTTTGGAAATACAATATGATATCATACATGAGAAAAACATCTAATATGTCCACACAGAACTTCAGGCCAAATAACCATCCTCTTACATCTTCCCCCTCAAAACCTTTTTGCTTTCCAGAAAATGCCTCCAACGTGTGTTCATAAGTAAAGTCTCCCCAGGGACCCTTCTTTCCCACAGACATCAAAAATATACAAAACTTTCTTTTATCAGAGGTTCTGGGGTTGGGACTAATGCACTCTGAAAAGGAAGGATGAAGATTAAGAAGAAAAGAATCGCTGCAAAGAGTGTGGGGGCATCAACCCATTTAGTAAAACCCACAAGGCCCTCACAGTCATCTTCTTGCTTTATTTCCCAAACTATTTTCTCTTTTTTTTTTCCTGTGCAATTTCCATCAGAAACCCTTCCTCTCTTCTGAGAATGTCTCTTTTGTTCACATGCGTGGCTGGTCTCGTAACTGAGATTCAAGCTGAAGCCCAGTGACAGTATAAGGAGTCCAGATTTTCCACCTTCCTCTTCCTAACTCTTGTTGTCAGTTCTTTGATATTTGAAGACTTGGTCAGAGAAGCGAACTTTTCTCAATACTTACTTTATTTTCCACAGCAAAGGAAAAATCCCAAGTTTTTGGCAAAAAACTAATTATGGTTGTAAGATTAAACCACACTACCTGAAGACAAATTTAATCCATACAAAGCCTGAGTAGATATTTTATATTGTTTTTACTGCTTCAGCTTCTGGTCATTAGCACTTAATTTTGGAGTTGTAGCTAATGCAAGAGACTTTTGTTAACTGTAAATATTTATATTAAACTTCCTTGAGGAATGAATAGTACTCAAGAAGCAGTTGGTAATCAGAATTTAATACCTATATTTATGAAAACCAAAGCTACTTAGTATAATTTAATAAACAGTATGCTAATTATTATTAGTGCAAATAGGGATTTTGTTTGTTTCAACAAACATTACTTTACCCAACACACAATGTAGATTTAGAAGCTTACAATAGCTCTCTCTGAAGCTTTGGAGGGAGTAATTCACATTTTTACTTTTAAAATTAATTTGGACAAAAAATAAAGTGTTTACTTAGCAGGTTTTTGAAGAGTATTAAAAATCATCTCAAATATTTACTTTTCTTCAACTATTTATCCACTCAATAGATATATTAAGTCACTGAGTGCATGTATTCTGCTTGAGATGATAGGCAAAGTACATACCTGTTTTTTCCTTTAAAAAATATTGTCTTAATCATTCTACCATAGGATAATGAGGCCTATTTATGGTAGTCAGGAATCATATTAGTCCTCTTTCCCTTATTCAGTGTAACTTAAGAGAAGAATTATGGCTTCATGAAAATCAGGAAGAAGACAATGATGTTAAAGCCTAGTGATGTGATCACACTTGAGGGCCAGGGTCCTTATGAGATCTGCATATGGAAAACAAATAGCCAACATCATGACAAATGGATAATAACTCAGTGTTTCCAACTAAGGTCAGGAACAAAACATGGAGGTTCACCTTCTTCATTCCTAATCAATATAATCTTATAGTCTTATCCAGAACAATAGGATTAGTGATAAAAATGGATATAATTATGAAAATAAGTCAAATGTCCCACTTAATGAGATTATTCTGTGTGTGAGAGACTTTAAGAATTGCTGCAATTGATAATAATAACGATATTCATATCCATAGTAGTTTATAGCTCTAATTCAAGAAATCAGATAGATATGATAGGTAGATGATAGATAGATAGATAGATAGATAGATAGATAGATAGATAGATAGATAGATAGATGAGTGGGTGTGTGGGTAGCTAGGTAGGTGGCTAGGTGGAAAATACACATCAAAAGAGGTTGGATATATTCCACACAGGCTAAGTGCACTGACTCACTGGCTGCTCATTTAGAAGACATGAATTTGACTGCCAGCACTCCCAAAGTTGACCCTGACTCCAGTTACAGGGATTTGATTCCTTCTTTTGGTCAAAAGGTACATATATGTTGTACAGACAAACATGCAGGCAAAATACCTGTACACATAAAAATGCAGATTAAATTCATTTTTAAACAAAAAAGAAAAAAAGCTTTGTGAATATTTTTGGAGAGAACATTGAATAAAATCTACTTATGTTATTTAGTGCATTTTGCAGGTGATATTATGTATCTGAAGTTACTCTTTCAAAAAAACATCACATGGACTAAAATCACTATTTTCTCCTTACTCACTAATGTTGGTAGACAAAATAATACCATCATAACGATAATTTCCTCATAATGAATTAAAACCAATTTGTTGTATATTTTAATAATGGGAAAGAAAGAAGCATGATGATTCCTAATGTTTACTTACATTGTTAAATATTCTACTATCCAAATAATTTTATTATTTAAAATATAACATAATGAATTATTCATTCTTTATCAGAAAAAATTAACCTTGGGGAAAAAATGTCACCAAACTCTAGGAAAGAAATCACAGAGATTAATGAGCTTAATTTATTTACTTTATCAATGTGGTAGTGGTGTGTGTGTGTGTGTGTGTACAAGCACAAGCACACGTGTGGGTGCCCACACAAAGACACATGCCAGTGTGTATACATTCCTTTTACATTTGACCAATTTTGAAATGTTCTTTATGCTTTAAGGTATTGTAGTGGGTTATTTTTATTTATCTGATCTCTCCACAAAGTGCATTCTGTTTCTTAAGTGAAAATTCAAAACAAATGTAACTTGAAGAATATTCCAACCAGAAAAATATAACTACATACCAACAAGAATAGCACTCAAGTTTCCATGTACTTCTTAACCACCTTGCATCCATCACTTTTTTTGCATAGTGTCCCTCAATATGACAATAAATATGTTTTTACCAAAGTCTCCTACCCTTAACTACCACTAACCTTAAAATAAAAAACTTATTCATGTCAATGCATTATGCTTGGAAGTTTCACTAATTCTTAAGTGACACGCAAATTTGCCAACAGATTTTGTGATTGCTTTCTTTGGAAATATATGATGTATTTCTTCCCATTTTTAATGTAAATGAATTAATTTCTATGGAAATAAATTAATTATACTTGAAAGTATTTTGTGTTACTGAATTTCCAAAGATGTAAGGATTCTTTATTATCTTTTATACATGATGCTTTATTTCTATTTGGCATTTGGATAGTCTTCTAGAAGCTGAAGTCAATTAATTTTACTGTTGTAATGCAGGTGAGAATCTTAACATGTATTCGACATAACTATTTCGTACTAAAATCGACATATTTAAAAGAAATGAACTTAATATGTATTATCTAGATCAATATCTGAAAAATGGTGTTTCCTTCCTAACAAATTTTTCTCAATTCCTACTTTGCCCATTAGTCAGCTCCTACCAACCTGCCTTTCCCAATTTGCTCTCAATTCCACAAAATTACACAGATCCTTGACCACTCTATGGTCCAGATCTGTGGGCCACTTGAAACACGATCTTTGTAATACTGAGTCCTTAGTTCTACTGAGCATGGCTGACTTACTAGATGAATGAAATATGGTTGCATTCCCCTTCATGCTCAGTTCTCAGGCTCCACAATGCTCAGCAGGCAGTAGTCAATTTAGTAAGGTTTTATCCATCACAACTGAAAAGATGCGAGGCATTGCCTTGATGAATGGAAGATAAATCATGAGAGGGTTATCCATTCAGGCAAAGCTGAATGACACTGACAGAGCCCTGCGTGAAAGCTCATTTTGTGTTTGCCTGTACAATATCTCATTTGTCGTGAGCTTCACTTGCCAATGATATCGGTGGCTTCCCCTGTATGGAGCCTTCTTTCTTTATTCCCTTCAACAAGTCACCCAGTTGGTAAAATGAAAGAAGCACCAAGGAGAGAAAATACTATTATGATCTGAAAATTTCAAGTTCACAAATATATCTCACCTTTTATCTTTGCTACAACAAATCCTAAATGCACAGTTTTGGTAGTGTTCTGTGAGAACAGAAGAGCTGGCAAGCATCAATATAAGGATTTTAAAAATATTAATAGGGCCAGGAGGCCATCCTCACACAAAGCCTTAAAAGTTTTACTAGCCTAGGATTGATTGGGGTGTTGATGTTGTGCTATTTGGGACTGACAGAGAAGAGTCTCTTAGGTATGTGGAATGTTTGGAAACCTAAGAGGAATGTGTTATTCTCTTACAGTTCATGACAGTCAGCTAAATTTTGAAAATTAGTGGAGGCTCTGCATAGTGGATTCTCTGAGTATTGAACACTTTTAGTATTCAAATTAAAATCACTTTTATACAGATAATCTAAATTAGAGCTAAAGTCTTTGTACATCACTACACAAACATTTATAAGAACCACACAAAAGATACCTAGGTTATTCAGGCTAAACACACACTTGGCCTATTTTCTACATCCCTGACAATAAACAGAGGGTATGAAATCATCAAATGGTGTAAAACAGTTGACTCCTACTACTTCTAGTTCTCATTTGCTGAGAACTATGGGGTCTCTTTTAATTATTTTTTCACTTACTCTGATAAATTAAGAAGAATAACATACTCCAAAATTTTAAGAAATTAAAGAAACTATGCCTTTTCATAGGTGCTATTTTTATTCTAACATCTGATGCAGTATTCAAAACATTAAAGATATATAGGTAACATTCTGGAGTAAAAATGGATGGTGAAGGTTTCAGATTAACTTTAAAAGTCCTTCTACTTATTCGACCAACAGTGAATCCCATGGATTGCAACTTAGTCGAGAACAGAGTTTGCTTTCATTTAAAAGACCTTTTGTCAGGATTATCCATATTTCCAAAGACAACAAGGAGAATGGCAGAGTTTGGGACCTGAATATAGACCAAGTGTCCCTGTAAAGGGTGGCACAATAGACAGTGGGGAAGCACATTTAGAGGCTACCTCAGTGCTGCCAGAAAAAGAAGAGGAATTACAGTAATGGCTCCAAAAGAAACAAGAGGGAGAGATGACTGCAATTTATGAGTTCTTGTAGAGAGAAGAATGGGAATGAAGGACTCAAAGGAAGAACTCTTTCAAAATTGGGCACAATAGTAACACACACTATGAAGAATTAAATGGAATTAAATGAGGAAAATTCTTTTGGGAGAGTCCATGATACTGAAGACATCAGCAAGTATCTATTTTCACTCATCAGTTTCATTTGGTGACTATCTCAGATTTTAATTTATAAGTAAAATACTACGTATTTTATATATATACATATGTATGTAGGTATGTATGTGTATATATACATAGTTGCTTATGTACATAATAGGTAATACATATATAATTTTATATCTGAAAAATTAGAGAGACAGCTTGCAGAATAACTATTTTGATTTCAATGTCCACATTCTCATTCATAAACTGATATTTTCCTAATTTGTCTCTGTCATATGCTTCAATATAGTATCCCATGGATTAAGGAATATGATAAGCTATCATATCGGTTTATGTGTCTTAAAAGAATTCTTAATACTCTATCATTAAGTTTATACGCTATTTCTCCATATAAGTGTGTTATTAGAGTACTGGAAAGCTTCCTTTTGCAAAAAGTCCATCTTCAACAACAGTTTTTCCCTTGACTTAGCAAAATTCTTTAAAAAGCTGTTAGGAGATAACACATATACATATACACAAAAAATATGTGAAGCAATGAACTGTTAATCTATTAATTGCTTTACACTGGGATAACATTTTATAATGTATATAAAAGTAAAAAAATCAAACTGTGTTCCTTAAACCCATATAATTTTCTTATTTGGCAATTATACTTCAGTAGAGCAGAAAAAGGGCATCACTAAACTAACAGCGAGCTTTCTGTATGCATTGTAGTATATAGGACTATGACTGTAGAAATAGGATCTACAGCTGGTGAGGCAGTGGCCATTACACTGTTTTGATTTTCCTTCCACCTCTGCCCCCATACATCTCAGCCACACTTGCTGTCACAGACACCAGCCTTTACTCACTTCTGTCCCTTTAAACCTACAACTTCTGTCTGTGTCTTTCATTTCTTCTTTCCCTTTCTTTGCATGTTTGTTTTATTTTTTTCCTGTGAAATTCCATAAAAGGCACGCACGTGCCTTCATCACAGTACCAGAATCACAAGTGGTACACGTTAGCACAGAAGTCAGGTGGCTCACTTCTACGGTCATCCCTACTAAAGAAAATTGCAGTGCATTTCTGATCTGTGTGCACACGTTATAAGTTAAAGAAGACGTCATAAAACACACACGTATAAAATATAAATGAGGAAAATTAAATTCTATATCCATCATTTGGCTTAATATACTCTCTTTTTAGCTTTCTTTGCAGGGATTACTGGGCCAGACGGGATGCCTTAATTTAGTATATTAAAACTAATTTTTATCACATTAAAGTGGTTGACCTTCTAAACAACTGACTTCATTGATTACAAGTATCTATTTTATTCATTTTCTATATCAACCGTATCTCCCCCTCCCTCTCTTTCTCTTCATTCATTTGAGGCAGGACCAAGCTCCCCACCCCTGCCTCACATCAAGATTGAGCTCAGCATTGCACCATTGGGAATGGACTTCAAAAATCCAGCTCATGCACTAAGGGTAGATCCCAGTCCCACTGCGTGGAGTCCTACAGATTAGGCTACAAAACTGTGGCCCATGTACAGAGGGCCTGGTTCAGTTCCATGCAGGATCCCCAACTGTTGGTCTAGAGTACCTGAGCTCATGTACGTTTGGGTCAGCTGTCTCTGTGTATTTCCCAGTCATGATCTTGACCGGCCAAACCACCCCCGCCCCCACCGGCCTTGCTCATATAATCCCCTCCTCCCTCTCTCCGACTGGACTCCTATAGCTTGGCCCAGTGCTTGGGAGTGGATCTCTGCATTGGGTTCCATCAATTACTGGATGAAGGCTCAATGATGATAGTTGGGGTAGTCACCAATGTGATTACAGTAGAAAGCCAGTTTAGGCAACCTCTCCACTATTGCTAGGGGTCTTAGCTGGTACATTTACACAATGGATTATTACTCACCTGTAATAAAAAAAATAACATCTGAAATTTGCAAGCAAATAATGGAACTAGAAAAATCATTCTGAGTTAGGTAACCCAGAGCCATGAAGACAAAAACAGTATGTACTCACGTATAAGTGGATACTATATATATATAATATATATATATATATATATATATATATAAATCATAACCAGACCACAATCCACAAACCCCAGAGAAGCTAGATAACAAGGAGGTCCCTAACAGGGACACATGGATCACCCTGGGAAAGGGGAAATAGATTAGATCTCCTGGGTAAACTGGGGGCAAGTGACTGATAAAGGGGAAAGGATGGGGGATGAAAACGAGGGAATGGGTTAGTGGAGTTGGTGGATGGATGGGGTGGGAAAGGAAGGAAAGAGATACTTTGATAGTGGGAACCATTATAGGGCTAGGGAGAAACCTGATATTAGGGAAATTCCCAGGAATCTGCAAGGATAAGTATCTTTTATATTCCAGTGTTACTTAATTTTTAAAAATTTGACACCATACTTGCTCTCACTTAGTGACGTACAGTCTTATAAACTAACTTTGATTTTACCACATTTAGGGATTTAAGGAATTGTTCAATCAAGCTTATCTGCTATCATGATGGGAACAGCCATGAAGTCGCAGTAAGTAGAATCATTTAAAAATAAATTTTATATTATCATAAAAATCATAGACTAAACAAACATCTTGATAGAAAAAAAGAGTCCCTTTGCATCATCATGAAAATAGAATAATAAAAAACTATTAAACAGCAGTTAAACCAAGTATACACAATAAATATATGAACTAGATTTTTTAATTGTACAGAGTTAATTTCACAATGTTAATATGCACAACTTTAATTTATTGGCTCTTGAACTCACGCATGGTGTAGTTTCAATACAAGAAGAACATACTTTCTGTAGATTACATATTGAACTTTCAATTTTTAACTTCTCTGTCTTGATTACAGACTGAATTGTACTGGTCTTTTATAGTAATTCTTCAGATATGACCAATAAATATTTTCCTCTCCAAATATCATTGTACACTTAAAATTCTATAATCATAGACAACAATTCTAACGCTAAGCATACACATTTCAAAATGAACTAATAAATATGTGGCTCCTTAGCTTTACTGAATTGATCCAAAACTTAAATGTATTTGTTAGTTTATTCTTTACAAAATCAATATGCAAAGATGTAGACTATGTCTGTGTGAATTTTGTTAAACTATTAGAATTGTATGGCATATCTTAATATTACTTTGTGCCCAAAGTAATTATGTCACAGAAAATCAAATTATGGAAAATACTAAAATAATGAAGTTCAGAATGAGCTAGTGGGGGTTTAAGAAATGAAAGCCACACTAAGAAGTTTTTAAAAATCTCACAAATTGCAATATGCACAAAGCTAAATAAGATGAAGCCAGACAAAATCCAAGTGGGGAGAGAAAGATGTAGGAAGTCCCAACCCCAGCAGGGGAGGTATTGTATTCAGTTGCTAGTGGGAGAGGGCAAGTCAGTTTTCTTCCAGGGAGTGACACCTGGCATGTCATCCAAATTCCATGTCAGGTCTCATATCTAGAAGTAGGTCACCCAACACAAACTGGACTCAATGGGTTTTTAAGATAGCGAGTGGGGCGAGGGGGTGTTGAATGGATGGGTAGGTGGTGAAAATCCAGAAGGTGTTGGAAGAAGTGGAATAAATATGATAAAAACATAGTGTATGAAGTTCCCAAAGAATAAATAAAAATATCATTTTGAAGCATTGCCACAATTACACATTGTAAAGTAAAAACTAGTCCATGCTTTCTGTTTCATTGATTTCTGTATGCAAAATATTTGTTATTACCTAGATAAAAAGGGTATTATTTGTATATTTCTTTTATAAAACATAAAACTATGAAGATATTTGATGATTATGGATGTGACAGGTAATTGTAATAGAATCTGATTCAAAATGCTAAAGTAAAAGCATTTATCTTTCACAGAAACATTGATGCACACAACAAATATTTCTATTTTAATTATTGTTTGTGTCCTATGTTAGGAAGAGCAGAGTCCTTTCTATACGCAAGCATTTATAGGAATAAATGAAGTATACTTTGGGGACTTCTTTTATTTCCCTAATCATTATAACTCAGGAAGTATAAGTCTACCCTCAACGTACAATATCCCTTTTGGAATAAATAATGGGGTGACACATGACATATCAACCTAACTCCAAGGCAGGTGACTCATCTAAGAGTAGTCATCATAGACTAAAATTGTGTATGGTTACCTTCTCATGATAATTAAATTGATGAAACTGATATTATTGTGTCAAACCGCAGCCCATTTAATTTGAAATTAGCATCGTGAATAAGTCATGAAAGACACAACCCGAGAAAGACCGTAACTTTGGCATAATGAAAGTTTGCTTGCCGAATGGAAGTTTTCCACAGGGAGAAAATGTTTTCAAGTTATCCTTTAGATATCAAGTAAGAAAAATCTCCCAGTGGTCCTTAGCGCAGAGGAGTCTAAGTCCCCACAATATTTTGTTTGGCACCAAGAGTACATGTTTAGGAAACCAAAGATGTTCGTGATTATAGTTGCTTGGGATTAGGGAACCAAGTTGAATAAAATCTAAGGCGGATTTTAAATATTGCAGCACCATTTTTCTGTTTTAGTGAATAACTGGTAACACTAGATTACATGATTTGCAAAGCCCCCAAGTTGCTGTATTTTCATAGGGAAAAGGTCCCTTTCATTCAGGCTTAATAAGCTTGGGCTATGCCAGCTTTTCTCACATCAGCCTAAGTGTCACATTTGGGCTGGGCGAAGCTTGTTAGCAGTAATTACCAGCAGTAGGTTCTATTATTTGCCAAAGTAATTTTCACTGCTAAGTACCACCAAAACTGCCTCAAGCCTTTAATTTTTTTTCCTTCCTCTTGCCTTCCTTGGCATTCTTTTAAGTTAGTGCATTTTCCCATGATACTGCTCTCTGTAGTGTGGTTCAAGGCACAGGCGAGGTGCTGGGTATCAATGTGCTCCTGAGACATGGGGTCAGGCCTAGCGAAAGCCTTTCACAAACAGAGCCTGAACTCTATTACAGATGCAAATCCACTCTGTGAGTGCGGATTGTTCCAGCCACACAATGGGGGCCTCGGAATACCACAGCAGCGCCCTTTCAGCATGGGCCCTTTGTCTGCGTCTTAGCAAATTCCTGCCGCCTGTTTAAACTCCAGCCATTGTCCCCTTGGCTTCACTGATTTCTCTGCCTGCCACCATCTTACAATGGGCTGATATGAACATCTTTGTTACTGCTTTTGTACTGTATATCAGAGTAATGTTCCAGCAGATTGAGGCCTAGGAGGAAGAATTAAAGCCCTACTACACAGAGCATGGTGAATTGCAGGATTTACATATCATTTTGAGACATTGGGGATGGGACTCACTGCTGAATGCCCTTGTGTCTCAAAGGATGTTGTCCGAAGACAGACTGACAGAAAAGGAAGTGATTTAGATCGTCCCTGACAGCTTAATACACAAAATACAGACACACTGTGGAGATTCACAGACCCAACCTTTTTCACACAAAACATATTTGACTCTGAATTTCAGGATGGTTCATGTGATTATCTCACTTTTCTCTTCCAGAACTTAAGGGGAGGGATACATGACATAGATGCCTATCTTAGATCCCGTTAGTTGTAGACATAAAATCTTGCATTATTTGGGAACTTGATGCTGGAAGAATGGTATCAGTGTCTAAAGCAGTGTTTCTTGACCTTCCTAATGATATGATACTTTAAGACAGTTCCTCATGGTGTTATGATTCCCAACTGTAAAATTGATTTTTTGGTATTTCATTAACTGTAATTTCACCACTGTTGTGAATCATAATGTAAATATCTAATATACACGATATCTGATATGTGACCCACAAAGGGTTGAGAGGCACGGGTTGGGAAACTCTGGTCTTTAGTGATAATTGCTTCTGAAATATATCATCATCCGCTTAAAGCAAGTGATCCTAATTTAGTATTAATACATAGTTTTTCCAAGATATATCTAGTTGACCTGTGATTTCTGGAATCAGTTTTCTGTCAGTCTGGAAAGATAATCATAAAGATAACCAAAGACCTTTTTGCAGTTTGTTTTTAATGGTCTTTCAAGTTAAGAACAATTAATGTGTTGACTCTGCAGAGTTCCAGGGGGAGGGACCATTCTAACATTACCAATTTAAAGTTGCCAATCAGGTCACTGAACATGGGGTTGGGAAAGAGATAAGCCCAAACCAGTTTCCTTGAGGCTTACTAGACAACTGTAGCATAAAACTGACACCGATTGATTTTTTTTTTCTTGTGTCATTTTGCTATAAAGCAGGCACCATCTCAACAACAGCCTGAACTTGGGTGATGGATGCTATACAAATTCATGGAAAGCAGACAAAGATGCAGAGCACATTGTAATTACAGTGGGCTATCATCTCAGAAATACCATTTGTATGGTTGACATGGCTTATATGTTAACTATGTTGGTTTTGTTTTCCTTTATTTTGCTAGCAGTGTCTCTGGGTTCTACACGGCATGTGATTGGCACCAAAATGAAGGGGTAAATGCAAATGTGAATAGACCCATTCCATAAGTCTCTAAAGGATGGACCCTTGAAACAGAAGGGCTTTTTTATTGTTATTATTTCTTCCTTAAAAGAGAAGAATCACTTAATTGTATTTAGAGAAAAGTATTACATCCATTGATATGCACATTGAAATAAGACTCCACATGGATGTGTATTTGTAAAGCTTTGTAAAGTTATTTTTAATATGCTCGCCCTTACATTCCAAACATGACTGAATTGAATTGCCTATGACTCTCTGACTACACAGGACATTGGGAAGTTTCACACTTCCTTCCCATTGCATCTGCTGTCTTTTCTGCTTCAAATTCTTTTCTGCTACATGTGTAAATTCATAAATGAGTGGCCACATTTCTTTAAACAAAACTGAACTTTGGCATATATTGTACATTATTTGAACACATGTTTTACTGACCAAATAGGAGTTGAATTACCTTTTAAAAAACTCCAATATACTATTGGGCTTCTATTGTCAAAGAACGTCAAACTATCTTCAGAAATACTGCCTAAACTAAGATTAACTGGCCTTATAGCCTAGAAAGCAGCTCCCTTTGTGCTCTTGTAATTTATTATTGAGTTTTGGCTCTATATCAAAATCTTTTCATCCTTATATGTTCAATAGATGTTCACACCACTGTACTGTCAAAGTGCTATTGTCTGAATAAACAGGACAAAACTCTAAATTTTTCTCATCAGTGCTTTCAAATTTGCGAATTTTCCCTTTTAAACGTTGTTCTCTGAATCTGAAAATGTATTATTACAAATAAAATATGGCAACCATAAATAAAAGATGCCCACACATAGAGACATTGAAAATCCCATGTAGTTGTTAATTGAAATACTCTCATAAAACATCTTAAATAATACAAATATAGAATGGAAAACACTAAGGATCTACTGTGGCATTTAAATCAAATGCTGTAAATACCAGCACACCACGATGCGAAGCTGTTTGCAAATGATAGCTGCAGCTACTGTGAGAGAGAAGATGATTGACACTGAGTACATCGACCCCTCTCCAGGGCATGCATGCAAGTGTACATGCCTATGCATGTAAAGGACAGAAAAGCATGCCAGATGCCTCAGACCTGGAATTATGGGTATTTTTAGGGTGTTTAGTTTAACCCTAGTTGCTTTATTATTATTTTTTAATCTTCTTTTGACTTGCAACAAGGTTTATTAAGTGAAGGACATGATGTAAAATCCACATGTGTAAATTCAGGAATTTCATCTCCTAACATATTCTGTCCATGCCTAGCTACAGAAAGAACTTTGCAAAGATCTTATAACCAGGATTCAATGATGTTAGAGTCAGTTCATTTCTTAGCTCGTAGATTACCTTTTAGAAGTTCCATTGTAAGTCAATTGGTTGCTATGTTCTATCATACGCTATTTACAGCTTATCTTTAAAAGAAATCTAAAAGGACCTCACACATTAAACAAAAAACTATTGCATGGGTTGATATGAGTCATCAAGCATCAAGACAAATCTTAACAAACTCTCTACAGAGCCTTGGGCACAGGGATAAGTTCCTAGATACATTGAAAGAATTATCCATGAAACTAAAATTGATGTCAGAATATATTAAAATTAAAACTTATGCTGAGTCAAACTATTGTTAAAAGAATGAAAAGGAAAATATTAAACACCCACCAGAGAAAACAAAATCTGTGAAGGTATTTTCTTTTTTACATGTCAATCCCAGTTACCTCTCCCTCCCCTCCTCCCCTACCCCCCCAGACTAAAACCCTATCTATCACAAATCCTTTCTGCTCTCCAGGGAGGGTGAGGCCACTGTGAAGGTATTTTCATATGCATTAAACAAAGAGTCCTTGAAACTCTAAAATAAAGAAGTAAATGGTTAAAATGGGTAACATTTCAACTAGAAATACTCACTGCCATGGCATATAAGCATGCAAACACACCAGCATTTATGATTAGGAAAAAGCAAATTAAAATACCACAAAATGAAATGATAGTCTCTTTACCTATACATTTACATTTAAATTTAAAATCCTAATGATGCAATGGCCACAAAAATCATAGTCATTAATGAGGAAGGGACTCTCCTGCATTGCTGGAGGAAATACAAACTGATACACTCGTTTTGGAAGACACTATGCCAGTTTTTTTTACAGGCCTGCCATCACCTTTCCTTCATGCTAACAAGGACACAACAAGATACTTCCCATCTCATTTGAAAAGTCAGATGTGTGCACACAAACAAACACAAATAGATTATGAAAGATAATGTAAGATACATTTTTGATAGTTTCAAACTGGAAGTAATCAACACATATTTAATAAATGTATATAGTTAAATAAATATAAAATTAATGCTAATTAAATAAATATGTTATCTATGATATATAGTACTGATGAATAAATGTGCTGCAATTTTAGCTCAATGAATAAAGCATAACAGATATTTAACAAACATACAGATTAATAAATAAATAGCTCATGTGTACATGAGCACATTATACTATATTGGAATACTACACAGTCATAAAATGAGAAAGGGGATATGATAGAGGGTCTTGGGGAGCAGTGAGGAGGGGAGGAAAGGGGAACTCAGATTGACATGTAAAAAAGCGTGTTTCTAATTTAAATTAAAAAACGGGAAAAAATAAATGACCTCTCCAGCCAGATGAAAACATAGATGAATTATAAATGAATCCTGAAGTGATAGGCACAAGCTTAAAAAGGCTGCATGCTGCATAAGTATAATTGCATGACATTCTGAAAAAGATAAAACTTTCCAGAGTTCAATGAAAAGATCAATGAGAGTGTGGAAGACCATGCAGGTTTGGCAATGTACATTTTGGTCATTCCCATTGACATTTGGAGAGTCCGAATATAAGTCAATGAAAAATGTTTTCTTCCAAAGCCCATTCATTTTTTTTTCTGGAAATTTAAAGGTTATACAATAAGAAGTGGAGAAATATTAGCTTATTTTTGATAATATCATATACAAAGAAAATATCTCGTGATCACATTCATAGCCCATGACCCAATTTACCTTCCTCCTTCCCTGTTAACCCCAATTAGTTTCAGCCCTAGTCCCCATGTATTGTGTGTGAAGCTGTGTGTGTGTGTGTGTGTGTGTGTGTGTGTGTGTGTGTGTGTGTGTGTGTGTGTGTATACAGGTGTTTCGAAGGCAGATACATCTGTTATGTGCTCATGATCATGACAGCCATGCTGTATCCAGAAGGAAATATTCCATGGCCCTCTTTTTCATCCTCTGGCTTTTATATCCCATCTTTTTATTCCGTGGTGTCATTGTGTCTTCAAGTGGGTTACAGCCATAGCAGTCACTTATTTTTTGCTTTTTCTTTGCCACATATGAGCTTTTGCATTTGAAATAGTCTCACTGTGTATCTCAAATTGGCATCAAACTCAGAAACCTTTCAAACTAGTTGCAGATGCCTGTGTCTCAGATGGATGTAACAAAATTATTGATATAGTATTTGTTTTATAAAATCAGAAAAAATAGAAATACATGGCATTATAGTACTTTTATTATTCCTTGAATTAAAAAAATTCCTTATACATTTTTGTTTAAGATATAGTTTCCCAAATATTTGTTTGTATATCTGCCTTGTGTAATAACTCATGTGGATAAGCACAACTTATTATTATGAGATACATACCTAGGATATATGAAAATGTGTTGTGAGTATATAAATGATTGCTTTTAGAACATAAAACAAAAAAAATATTGGTATTTGAAATAGAATGTGCTTTGGACACATATTCTTATCCTCTCATGGGGGAAAGAAAAGAAAACTACCAATTACCTTGGGCTTCATATCATATTAAATAGTGTGAACAATCTACAAAACTCAGCTATGCAGATACTGAAAAATGTTTGCCTTGCTTGATGTCTTAATATAAATCTCTTCGCTCTTTGTCTTTGAGTTCATTCTCCTCACAGCATTCCGCAAAGCTGCCTTTTTAGCAGCATTTTATGTGATGTCTTGGCACCTAATCAGAAGAGGAAGACATAAAATTCATATAATTCTCCATCCATGGTCTCATTCCACTGACAGATCTCCCCTTAAGGAACAATTTCTGAGAATCCAGACACCTGATTCCTTGAAGAGTAACCTAGAGAACTCCTAATCGTCTCTTAGTATTCACATAAAATTACAATGTGGTTTTAAACTTTAAAAATGACATCAGCATTAGTATCTTTATATATAATATATATGAGGTATATCATATTTATGAGATGTTTGGGAGCTGGAGATTTAGTTCAGTCCATGCTTGCCAGGAACTCTAGAGGACCTGAGTCTGAGCCTAAGCAGCCATGTAAAAATGCAAGCATAATGGTACATACTAATAATCCCTGTGATTGGGGTACAGGGACAGGCAAATTTTGGGGAATTCTGGTCACTCATCCTAGCCTATCAATGACTTCAGGTTCAGTGAGACATCCTGCCTCAGAAAATCTCATCAACTAGCTAATAAAACACACCTGTGATTTACATGTGACCTCAGCATTTGCATTCACACACCTCCACATACATGTGCATACACACATAACCTACATTCTTTTAGTGGAGTACTCAGTAGGCTATTGGCACTTATAATGCAAATCCTGCCTGCCATAAAACTTAGGAATTTTAGATTGCTTCTACTTTAGACAAAATAGACCATGTGCCAAATGAGTTTTATATCAAACAACTTTGTAAACTGCAACACCACAGAATCATGACTCAATCATATACAGAGTGGCTCATTCATGTCCTAAGATACATGAGTATTGGTGTTCACACAATAATCAAAATGACTGCAATAAAATGGTTAACTGGTGTCCCGCGCTAACCGCCTCGCCAGCAAAAACGACACGGGGACACAATCAGGATCCTTTTGCAGTAAAGCTTTAATGCCTCTTGAGAGGAAGAGCATAGCTTACAAAATGGAGACCCTGAACGCCCGAAAACCCCTCCTTATATAGGCTGGCAACCATCGCCTCAGGAGTGTTACACTCTAACTGGCTGAAACCCTCGGACCATATGACGTCACAGGAGGGGCGGAGACTAAGGGCAGGAAAGTTACAAAATTACCCATTGCGCATGCGCACAGCTTCCAATGGCTCCTTACATACGCACCGGCTCCTAACAAACTGGAACATTCTTTCAAAGTATGTCAAGTAAACTTCTGATAAGGGAACTTCAGAATTCTTTATAGTTTGAAAGTAAATACACTACGTGATGGGTTAAAATTAAGTGCAAGCTTTGGGTTTTACATATGAAAACTTTGCAAAATGGCCAATAATTTTCTCTCAATAAGTAATTATTCCTATTTGGTGTGTGCTCCTATATGACTTCTGACCTACTGTACTTAAACTGAAAGTATATAAACTTTGAACAGAGTCCTAAGTCTTCAGATTATTTCATTTACCATAAATAATTTCTGGAACAACTTTCCCCACACCTTCCCCACAACACTCATGGAAGAAAATAAGTCAGAGTGAGAAGCTTATGCAGTCCGACACATCAATGCAGAATTAGCTTCTCATATTGTAGTTGATTTTATTTCAGACATAGAGAACAGTCTGAGATCATTTTAATTCTGCGATGTTTGAGCTCCACAGTCCTATACAGCAATCATCTACTCAGAGTTGTCAAGCATCTTCTTAACTCTGAGGCACAAAACTCAATATCAAACTTTAAGGGAAGTGAACTGGCTTTACTTTAGATATGAGCACATTTTCTTTGCGTTTTGCTGTTCCTTAAATAAATGTATTTCCTGTGATGCTTACTACAATGAGTGAGTGACTTTGTTACAATTTCTAAATGTCTTTTATCTCCTCATATGACCACTGTTAAATTATGTGCACTCTTACAGTAATTAGCACAATCATAATCATATTGTAATTACATAAAGGGTTAGATAAGAAAGAACCAACTGTTTTAAATGCAAGACATTTCAAACCACTTGAATCCATTGTGAATAATATTCATGAACTACTCTAGCCTTCCTCGGTGAGGGTCACTTTCAATTACAGACATGAATATATTTATTCATCAGCTCACACACACATAAAAAAATCTTCCAGAGAGGTTACCCAGTAAATGACACTTCCTTTCTTGCAATATGTAAGTAAGCCCCTTACAAAAAGATCTACTCACTCCTCCATGATGAATTTCCTTGTCATCATACAGCTGTATCATCATCTTTTTGTGAAATTGATGTATGTACATTATACTATTATTGAAGACTCATTCTTCGTCATGACAGCTATCAAATAAGTTGGCCTTATTCATTTTGTAGCTATAGAATTTTCACTTTGAGATTCCCAAATAAAGAAAATGTATGTCCTGGTAAATAATGTACAGGGAAATAATTCTTATGCATTATCTCTAAAACTCAGACAAAGTATAATTGGCATTATGGTCCATACAAATAAAATCTTAGTAAAACACTCTGTTAACTGTGTCACATACAATGTACTTGAAGCTCAGACAGGGAATCCAACTTTTTGTATGTTACAATACAAAACATATAACATATATAAATATCCCCAGTATGTATATGGATTTTCTACCTCATTTACTTATTTACTGACTTTAATTTATATGTGACTAGGGCATTCATTTAATTTTTATACTACTAAGGTGAAAATTCTAACCAATTAAGTTATGTGTCATGAAGCAATTGTCTAAGCCCATAAGGTCTAACTTTACCAAATTAATTATTGTCTCTTTGCAGCACCCCTACTAATTACTCATTTAATCATTGCCATCTAACAAAGGCATTCTCCCATCTATTCATCTCCTGGACAAAGGACATTGAAATAAGATGTATTTTTGTCATTATATCCCATCGTCTTCATTTTATAATTTCTATGACTATATTTACATAAGAGTTTCTCAATTTTCAAATCTTTTTAATTAAAAAAATGTGTAAGAAAAATAATTTTAGGTACTTAAGAACATATAAAACTTACTTATAATTTTAATATTGCAAAAGCATGAATAATCCAAATGGTTTATAAGGTCAGACATAATATTTTAATAGCAGAATTATAAACCAGTCATTTTATATTGATTGTTATTCATGAATATTTTATAAATTTAAGTTGAATATAATAATGTATAATAGAAAATAGTTTATTCACAAGATTTGAAAGTAGAGTATATACATGACTATCTTGTGATTAAAAAATAACATTCCAAAAGTGGACACATATCTATTCATATTTTATCAGTACATTAAACACCAAGGGCCTTAGATACATTTAACTGTTTACACTGAGATCTTTGTAACTGATGCTTCTTTACAGAAAATATAACAAAATTTGCTCATTAATAAAAACTCTGCTCTGAGAGAGAAGTACTCTTGATTCAAGATATGAAACCGTGAATAAACCTGTAACAGTAGAGGAACACTATGGATAGAAGAAATCTACCATGCTGTGGGCAGATAATTAAAGGCATTGTTTTTTCGAGACAGGGTTTCTCTGTTTCTCTTGCTTTGGGGGTTATCCTGGAACTTGCTCTTGTAGACCAGGCTGGCCTCGAACTCACAGAGATCTGCCTGCCTCTGACTCCCAAGTACTGGGATTAAAGGTGTGCACCACCAAAGCCTGGCTAGTAAAGGATTTTAAAAAGGCAAAGTGGGTACATTTGAGCCAGCCCTACTAAGGTATGCCAGTAAGCAAGCAGGCCACATGCAACAGAGTTAGTGCAAGACATTTATTGGGGGAAGAGGGACCTAGAGAGTGCTAGAGGAAGGCCATCTGTGAGCAGGGACATGAGAAAGGAAGATAGGCAGACTGACAGAGAGAACAGATGAGAAGAGAGGCAAGAGACAAGAAAGGCAAGAAAGGCAAGAGAGGGAACTGTGACTGGCAGGCACTTTGAAAAGGGTGTTTGTGGTGACACATGATGACATAACTGCCTGGGTGGCCAAGGCAGGCTACTCCCTGGTGAAAACTAAGATATCTCAGAGAATGTTTTTCCACACCTTACTACTTCATAGATTGGAAGCCAAGGGCCCTAGGTATAGATAGCATGGTGGATATGTTCTTAATTAATAGTAAAGAACCAAGACAAGGTTATATTTGCATCATGTAACTGTGTTTTCATCAGTACCTCTATTTCTTATCCACTGTGACAATGCCTCTATAAAAAATAATCTTATGCATGGTAACTATAAGGTGTAGCACTTTGTTCCTATTTTTAAAAATCTATAAATAGTGTGTGCTATGTAATTTGTGAGGCCCAACAGAACATGTACATGCAAATGTTCTTATTTTAGAAATTGGAAACTTGATTCTTTCTCATGTAATTTTTTTATTGTTTTTAATTGGGCCAGGGTGATGGCTCAACAGAGAAAGGCTGTTGGTGTTCAGTCCCCAGGACCTACATGGTGGAAGGAGAAAACCAATTCCTGGAATAGTCCTCTGACCTCAACACATGTCCCACACTCCAAGATACCCTGCACCCACCACACAAAGAAAATGTAGTGGTTTAAAATGTTAACATTTTGATACATTTATGTGATGAATTTTAGTGATTTTCATTCCCATTCCCTTTCTCTTACCTCTTCCTCCCCCCTTGAAATTGCTCTGTCCCTTTTGGTCCTGTCTAATATGCATCTCCTTTATGTGTGTGACCCATAGAGTTTCTTTCCAGTCATTTCCTGGAGCAAGGGCAACTTACAAATGTTAACTACATTGAAGAAAATGACACCACCTCCCCCAGCTGCCATCAACAGCATCAGGGAGAGGAGAGGTCTCTTGGATCCTCCCTATCAATGAGAAAATGGTGATGACTGTGGTCTTAGGCATGTCTTGTGTTGATATTCACAGCTGTTGTGATTTTGCGAGTGTACTGGTTATACATATCTACAAGACATCATGTGCTGCACATGTCATAATCCTGTCATAATCCACCCTGTCATAATCCAATTATCTGCAACTCAGTATTAGCATCCTCTAGACATAGGGACTAATGGCCCTTTTGTTTAATTTTTTTTTTTACTCTCTTCAAGTTCCACTTTAGAATATAGCACACAGGAAAAATTGGATCAAGTTGATTTAAATGAGAAGTCTGGTTAAGGATTTTGGCATGTTTCCCTTAACTGACATGTTACTTCCCTAGTGACTAAGGCTGGTAATCTCTAGGTAAGATAAAGAATATCAGAATATCTGTAAAGTTTCAGACATTATGCTCACCTGCCCCTGTCACCTAGCAGATTGCACTCAGGCAGTACCCTGGTCACCCCAGGGTTCCATGGCAACCTGGTGTTCATGCAGGTGCAAAGGACCCTTTAAAAGAAAGACCCCTGCCTGTTTACACTCTCTTTCCCTCTCTCTTTTTTCTTCATTTTTTGTTTAAATTAGAAACAAGATTGTTTTACATGTCAAACCCAGTTCCCTCTCCCTCCCCTCATCCCCTGCCCACCACTAAAACCCTACCTATCCTATACCATTTCTGCTCCCCAAGGAGAGTGAGGCCTTCCATGGGGGGTCTTCAGAGTCTGTCATATCCTTTGGGAGAGGGCCTAGGCCCTCCCCCTTGTGTCTAGGCTGAGGGAGTATCCTATGTGGAATGGGTTCCCAAAGTCCATTCCTATGCTAGGGGTAAGTACTGATCTACTACAAGAGGCCCCATAGATTCCTGAGGCATCCTCACTGACACCCATATTCATGAGGTCTGGATCAGTTCCATGATGGTTTCCCAGCAATCAGTCTGGGAACCAAGAGCTTACCCTTGTTCAGGTCAGGTCTTTCTATGGGTTTCACAAGCCTGGTCTCCACCCCTTTGCTCATCACTCCTCCTCTACAACTAGATTCCAGTTCAGTTCAGTGTCTAGCTGTGGGTGTCTGCTTCTACTTCCATCAGCTACTGGATGAAAGTTCTAGGATGGCATCTAAGTAAGTCATCAATCTCATTATCAGGGGATGGCATTTAAAGAAGCCTCTCCACTGTTGCTTAGATTGTTATTTGGTGTCATCCTTGTAGATCTCTGGAGATTTCCCTAGTGCCTAATTTCTCTTTAAATCTATAATGGCTCCCTCTCTTATGGTATCTCTTATTTTGCCCTCCTCTATTTTTTCCTCCTACTAGACCTTCCTGCTCCCTTATGTCCTCCTCACCCCTCCTCTTCTGCCCTTCTCATTCTCATAGTTCCCTTTCCCCTCTCCCCATGCTTCCAACTTGCTCAGGAGGTCTTGTCCCTTTCCCCTTCTCTGGTGGACCATGTATGTCTCTCTTAGAGTATTCCTTGTTTTCCTAGCTTCTCTGGCAGTATAGATTATAGGCTGGTAATCCTTTGCTCTATGTGTAAAATCCAAATATGAGTTAGTGCATACCATGTTTGTCTTTTTGGGACTGGGTTACCTCACTCAGAATGGTTTCTTCTAGTTCCATCCATTTGCCTGTGAATTTCAAGATTCCTCGTTTTTTGGTTTTTGTTTTTCAGTTGAGTAGTACTTCATTGTGTAAATGTACCACATTTTCTCTATCCATCCTTCAGTTGAGGGGCATCTAAGTTGCTTCCAGGTTCTGGATATTACAAATAATGCTGCTTTGAACATAATTGAGCAGATATCCTTGTTGTATGAATGCTTCTTTTGGGGTACAGAACTAAATATAGAATTCTCAATACAGGCTGAAAGACACATAAGAAAGTGCTCAACTTCCTTAGCCATCAGGGAAATGAAAATCAAAACAACTCTGAGATACCATGTTACTCCTATCAGAATGGCTAAAATCAAAAACACCAATGAGAACTTATGCTGGAGAGGATGTGGAGAAAGGGGAACACTCCTCCACTGCTGGTGCCAACTTGTACAGCCACTTTGGAAATCAGTATGGTGATTCCTCAGGAAAATGAGAATCAGTGTACCACAAGATCCAGCAATTCCACTCTTTCCCTTTCTCTTTCGGTGTTATTCCCCTGGGGTAGACAGGACTTTTCCTGTCTCCCTCTTCTCTTCTCTCCTCTCTCTGTCTGTGTCTCTTTACCTCTTTTTTCTTTCCTTCCCCCACATTCCCTCTCTAATAAAACTTCTAAGCTCTGTTTGCCTGGAATGTTTCTCTCCCCCCTCATCACCCTTGCCTGTCATGGAATTTGCTAAGGTTCCCCACTCCACATTACTCCTAACAGTATCAGCTCAGTAGACTGGTTTGAGCCACTTGTAGAGATTTTACTAATTTCCAATTGGTCAACTGACTGGGTCAATCTCAGCTATAAGGCATTTCATACCACTTTTGTATATAAAGAAACATAATGACTTTTTGCATTACACAAACAGGTTTTAAATTTCATTGAAAATAAACTCAACTGGGCATGATGGCACACATCTTTAATCCTAGAACCCAGGGGGTAGAGGCAGGAGGATCTCTGTGAGTTCAAAGACAACATTATATAAAAAGTGAGTTCCAAGACAGCTAGGACTGTCATACAGAGAAACTCTATATCAAAAGAAAATTGTAAAAGAAGGAAAGAAACTAGATTCTTCTCTCATATAATAAATACATCTGGACCACAGTTTCCCCTCCCACCACTCTTCCCTGTTCCACCCTTACCATCTCCCCCCAGATCTAATAGCATTAGGGTGACACCATGATTACAAAACAAATGTAATTTCCTTGTTCTATCCCACAAACTCCACAGGTCATCCTTGCTGCAGGAAGTTTAGTCACTGGGTCAAGGCTTTAAGGCTTTAAAACCAAGCCAAGTTTATTGTTTTTTTGGTTTCCTGTATATTCCATCATTTCATTTGTTTCAAAGGATCTCAGGAACTGAGATTTACATGAGTTCTTGTCTGACAAAATGTGGTAGTTTGAAAGAGAGTGATTCTCATTGGACCATGTATTTAAATGCTTAGTCTCTAGTTGTTAGAACAGTTGGGGAAGGATTAGATTGTGTGATGCCTGGAGTATGACTTGAGGTTTCCAAAAGTTTTCACCATTTCCAGTTAGCTTTTTCACCTGATGCTTATGTATCAATATGTAAACTTTAAGTTACTGTTTCAGCACCATGACTGCCTGCTTGCCTAATACTGACCAAGATGGTCATGATCATGAATTCTCATCTTCTAGAATGTAATCCCCAATAAACTCTTTCTTCTATAATTTTCCTGATCATGGTATCCTATCAAAGCAATAGTAATTAAGACAGAAGAAATACAAGCACATTAATAAGGTTTCTTTAATAAAGAAATGAATATTTTGAAAAGGCACCACAGTTCACATGAAAGTTTAGAAAGCAGAGCTTTTCCAATCAGACTTTATTGTGGAAAAACTTACAAGCTTAAACATTTCAAAGGTCAAGAGTGATACCAAGACTCATACTTGAAGGATGACAAAACTAACAAGTATATAAAAATTAAATAAAAGAAAACATTTATCCATGAACCAGATTGTTCTCAAGTAAAAATGTATATTTTCCTCAAAATATTTCATCTCTCTTGGAGGTTAACATTTGGCACTCAAGGCCTTTTTTTTGTTGGTTTTCCATCTGTTACATGCTGCTGGCTTCAATCGATCTACACCATTACTTCCAGAACATGTTCTTCCTGAATATTTTGTAGAGAGCACAGGAAACCATGAGTGAGCAAAGTCCTGAGTGAGTGTGTATTTTGACATGAACACAGCCTGGCAAGGACTCTGAGACCAATTGGCCCATGGTTAGTTGGCAAAATCCTTACTCATATGAGCCAATCTGAAGAGGGGTTGCAAAGCTTTCCTTGGGAGCTGAGTACATGTGTTTATGAATGATTGATCAGTATGTTCAAAAACCAGCGATAGCAGATCCTTCAGCCTGAATGTTAATAGCATGAGACTTCTCACCTTCAGAGACTACCTACCAATATGAGCTGGCCCTTCCCACAGTGCTGTACCTAGTGAATATGCCTAGGTTGTAGATTGTGGCTCCAATGATTAGAAAATCCCACATGATTCTAGCTTCATTGTATGGGTGGCTGTGTGTCTATCCTTTCTTCATTCCATTACTAGCCCCTAGCTAGGCTTTCGATATTCAAGTCACTATTTCATGCCTGCTTTAAATTGATACAAAAATTAATCATTCTTAAACTAATTGGAATAAAGAGGTTCATACTTGTTCCTTAAACTAACTTTTTAAACTCTTGTGTGTATACTCTTATGACAGTTTCCACAGGCCATCAGGCTATGGACTAATACTCATAAACTACTGCTGTTATTCCTAGAAACTCTTATGCTGGTATTTGTGAGCTGACCAACTGAAGTACTAGGTACTTTATTTGGAAGGCCAATGATACAACCTTCCCAATGTGATTTTCAATTTTCTTTTAATATTTTTTCTGTTATTCTACAGTGATATTCTTGATGCTACAAACCCCAAGTGACACAAAAATGGAATATATAATTTCATTACAGAAAATAAATCTTTGAAATCTTTCAATGGACCTTCTAAAAAGTCTCTGAACTTAGTAAGTTTAAATACCATGGTGGTTGATTATTGCTTTTGCCCTAACGGAGATGCATTGAGGGAAGATCTAATCCTCTTAGTGTGCGTGCAACATGGAATTCTAAGTATATTAAAATGAAATGATCTTAAACTCTATAGCAACTGAGAACCTTTGTGGATTTTCTACCCTTTCCTCTAAATAACAAGACTAAGAGTTGAAATTATAAAAGCCCTCAGCAAGAATATAAAAGGAAATTGAAAAGGAAGGCACAATTAGACACCTCTCTAAATAACTAGATCTCTGTAATTGTTTCCTTTTACATGAAAAATGTTACTGTGGTTTTATTTATTTTTCTTAAATAGAAGCCACAACTATACCTATGAAAAGTCATAACAGATCATGGAATTGCTACAGCACTATTTACATGAATCTTTGTAATGAATAAAAGACAAACACTTGCAGTGTTCATTTACCTTACTATATTGGTTGGTGTGCAACCATTCTGTATGAGTCACTAAGCATTCAGTAGAGAAAGGAAACATGATTGAAAACCATTTAAAGGCTGTATTGAAGACTTTATTAGACAATTGTAAACCTATTAAATTCAAAAATGACTACATAAAATACAAGATTTAAAAAAGTGTTAAGTATTCCAAATAAATTATGTATGGATGTTGACCGTTTCCAGAATAGCAGCATGTAGAATAACAGTACATTGTGCAGTAGAATATTTAATCCAGACAATTCTCTCACCAGGAGAGGAAGAAGTCAATCCTAACCAACTATTTTACAAAGCAAAGATATTCACTAGGTTGGTAGATTATCACATTATTTTTACATATGATGTTATAATTAACAATGGTGTTTTAATTTATAAGGACACTATTCATTGGAAATCAAAGAACATCTGCATATAAAATGAAATGTAACTTTTGCAGGAATCTTAATGATAAGGGAAAAATGCAGAAAGAGGAGGAAGGGGATTTGACATTTAGAAGGTCATTTGTAGTGTGATATTTATATTTGTTATTAATAATGTGGGCATTTAAAAATATAGAGGCTATAAGGTGTCATTGCTAGGAATGGGACTGAACAGAATGACAGAAAATGAAAAAAGTAACAGTGCCCAGTCTTGTGCTTCTTGAATTTAGAATGATAATATATAACCTGGAATTTGTGAGAACTGAAGACACAGAGGGATCATTTGAAACTTGGTCTGAAGATTAACATGACCTCAAGTACTGGCAGTTCTACAAGCTGTCAACAAAGAAACAGCATGGCTGGTTTTATGCTGAGAGAATTAATTGCTGATGGGAGAAGTGTAAAAAGCAGGTATATCTGCTGAAAAGTTGACCATGCTCTGGTGGAAGGCCACCCATCTAAGAATATTTGGATAGAACGAGTTGGCCTTGATGGGACACAAAATTGGGTGGGAAGGGAAGAGGGGATTGAATCTGGGGAGACTTAGAAGAGGGAGGAGGAACACGGCCAAAACATTTTGTAGGAAGTTTATATTTGAAAGGAAAAATGGAATAACACATTAGACAGAAAACAATGAAATTGGGAAGAAAAAGGAAAATTTCAGCTTAATCTCTTATGGGGCAATAAAATTCATACAAAAAGTACAGCAAGACAAAAACAACATAGTGCTAGATAAGAGAACTCTAAGTCAACACTGGATATGAAGACTAAGGGGGAAAAGTATAAATTCAATGTTTCACATTTTATAAAAAGGATAATGCAGGGGGGTCTGAGGGGAGGGCCCGGGAGAAGAGGAGGGAGGGGAAACTGTGGCCCAGATGTGAAAGAAATAAAAATAAATAAATATTTTTAAAAGTATATAAACACCTAAGGACATGTTTAGAAAAGAAATGATGGTCTTCTGTATTCTGAGGGAATCATTATATATTTGAAGAGAAATCTGGCACTAGGAAATGTCCAGAGATCTATAAGGATGACACCAACTAAAATCCAAGCAATAGTGGAGAGGCTACCTTAAATACCCTTCTCTGATAATGAGATTGATGACTACCTTATATGCCATCCTAGAGCCTTCATCCAGTGGCTGATGGAAACAGAAGCAGACACCCACAGCTAAACACTGAGCTGAATTCCTGGAATCCAGTTGCAGAGAGGGAGGAGTGATGAGCAAAGAGGTCAAGACCATGCAGGAAAAACCCACAGAAACAGCTGACCTGAACAAGTGGGAGCTCATGAACCCCAGACTGATGGATGGGAAACCAGCATAAGACTGTTCCAACTGTTCCTGAAGGTGAATGTCTATTTGGGGGTCTGGGCAATCTATTTAGCCTCTGGTAGTGGATCAGTATTTATCCCTAGTACACGAATGGACTTTGGGAACACACTCCACGTATAGGGATACTCTCTCAGCCTAGACACACGCAGGAGGGTCTAGGCTCTACTCCAAATGATATGACAAACTTTGAAGATCCTCATGGAAGGCCTCACCCTTCCTGGGGCACAGACAGGGGATGGGATAGGGAATAGAAGGGGGCAGGGAAGGAGGGGAAGGAGAGGGAACTGGGATCGACATGTAAAACAAGCTTGTTTCTAATTTAAATAATAATAAAGAAATGATGGAATTTTTTTGATGAATGTTCTCTCTTTACATTTGACATGCATACAGCAGCCTACATAGATAGATAGAAAATGGCCAACATTTTATTAATTTCATTTCCTTAAAATACATTGGAAGAGTGATGTGAGCAATTTCCTCCAGAATGAAATGTTTTCTCCTGTGAGGAAGAGAGATGCTCATGAGACCATGCTCATGAGTAAATTATTGCAGCTAGAGACTCTTTTTCATTGTTAGGTAGTGTTCTGTGAACGAACAAAGCCAATTTAATATAGGTTTATTGTAAGTGGAGACAGACTGGCTTGCATGACAAGGACGGGGTAGTTAAATCACAACTTTCTTCATGCTGAGGCAGAAACTTTGGGAGTGGCCCCATCTAGAAAACTGGATTCCTCAGAATTCCTGACCCAGCAATGACAGCTTTCAGCATCTTCAGAAAGTGCCTCGTGATCAGTCCCTGTTGGAAAGCCAAAGACACTGCTCTGTGATGTCAGCTCTATGCACACTTACTTTGCGAGGAATGAAGGTATCCCGATTCACACTGCTGTTTCTGGTGCACATTTATGCATGTTGGAAAGTGGTCCTGATTTTGAAAGCCATCCTTCTCCACTAATATTCCCTAGAAATGAGCTTATAGATGTGCCTACTTGTATTTTCTAGGTTGCCTTAAGTATTGTAAAGCTGGCAATCAAGATCAAACATCACATTTGTCAAAGAGAAATTTGCTACTATTTTTCTATCAAAGTCAAGGGGGGAAGAAGCAAATATTTACTGAATGTTTCAGTTCAGAATTTCCAAACATTCATATTATCCTCATAATACTTATTGAGTGTCCACCATGTAATAAAGCACATCTTCATTATTTCATATGCTATTACATAAATACATTAATAAGTAATAAAGGCTTATTCCCGGAACATTGAGGATTCATTTGAGAGACTACTCAAGAGTATTCCATCGATCTTCTTGGCCAACAGATTGAGACTTTCCTACTAATTTCCCTTCCTAGTCTTCAAGTCTTCTTCACAAAGATCATGTTGGGATGACTATATAGCAACTCTTAAGTATCTACAGCATTCTTTTCCCACATACTTCTTTGAAGAGCAGGAGTAGCATACACTGTTCACTATACTGGAGCTCCTCTTGTTTAGTACTTTCTTGTTTAGTACTCATACTGTACACAGCCAAAGTTCAAAGCCATTGCTCCTATTGGGATCATATAATTTTATTTCATTGTTCTTAAGATGCATACTCCAAACTACAAAAAGACATGCACAGCTCAGTGTGACCACTGATGTCTACTAACCCCAGCTCAAAGTGCCTCTATCATATCTACCCTGCCTTTCTTTTTTTCTGGAGACATTATTTGCTAAGCCCTCAAAAGCCTGGTGTTATTTTTGTCCTTAGTCTTCAAACTAGATTGCCCACAGTTCCAACTGACTTGAGGCAGATAGTTCTTATTTAGTCTATTCACTTTCATGGGTAAACCTACTCCGATTACTTTTTTTTCTTCACCAAAACTTAATTCCTTGTTCTGTGTTTCAGCTTTCCTACGAAACATTCTCATATTCATTGGCATGATTACTTCAGAGAATTTTTTGTCTCAGTTGAAATTTTGTCTTTATAGGTATCTGGCTGTTTTTTGTAAAGTTGACAAAAGCTAGAGTCATTGAAGAAGAGAAACTCTTAACTGAGAAAATGACCCCTTAAGACTGAACTGTAAGAAACCCGTTGCTGCAGAACACACACACACACACACACACACACACACACACACACATACACACACACACACACACACAACCTTGCACACATGGAAATAAGATAAAGACATGAAGCCAGGAACTGGAATGTAAAAGCAGAAGACCTATAAGGAAAACTGGAATCCAGATGCAGAGAAGGATGATTGAAGAGCAAAGGGGTCCAGACCAGGCTGGTGAAACCCATAGAAACAACTGAGCTAAACATCGGGGAACTCTTGCTCCCCAGACTGATACCTGGGATACCAGAATGGGACTGATCCAGAACCCAGGAACATGGATTTCATTGAGGAAACCTTGGAAATCTACAGGACCTCCTGTAGTAGTTCGGTACTTATCCCTAACATAGGTGTGTACTTTGGGAGCCCATTCCACATAGAGGAATACTCTCTGAGCCAAGACACATGGGGGTGGGTCTAGGCCCTATCCCAAAGGATATGATAGATTCTTATGACACCCTATGGAAGGCCTCACCATTCAGGAGGAGCAGAAAAGATATGTGATAGGGTTTTAGTTGGGGTGGGTGGTAGGGGAGGATAGGAGGGAGAAGGGAACTGGGAGCTGGGATTGTCATGTAAAACAATCTTGTTTCTAATTCAAATAAAAAAATCTGCTGTCTATGGTGCTTTGGTCTCTCTCTCTCTCTGTCTGTCTCTCTGTCTCTGTCTCTGTCTCTGTCTCTGTCTCTGTCTCTCCTCTCCTCTCCTCTCCTCTCCTCTCCTCTCCTCTCCTCTCCTCTCCTCTCCTCTTCTCTTCTCTTCTCTTCTCTTCTTTTTTGTTGCTTGTTTTGTCCTATTCTAGTTTCTGCTTCTTTTCTAATAAGAGAAAGAAAAAAGGATATGTATTTTGGTGGGTGGAGAGATTTTGGGAGGAGTTTGGCCAGGAAACCATAATCAAAACATACTGTATGAAAAAAGTCCATTTCAATTAACAAAAAATGAACTATAAATAAACTGTCAGGCATATTCTTGATCATTGTTGATAGGGGAAGATCCAGCCACTCTGGGTATGGTACCAACCCTAGCCAGATAGTCCTGAGTTGTATGATGAAGTAGGATGAGCAAGCCAGTAAAGGAACAAATCAGTGAGGAGATTTTCTCCATTGTCGCTGCTTCATTTTCTGGCTCCAGCTTCTTGCCTTGAGTTCCTGTTCTGTCCTTGATCCAGGGGATGGCCTACTGACCTACCAGCGAATTGTAAGCTGAAACAAATGTATTTCTTCCCAGTGGCTTTTGGTCATGGTATTTTATCATAGCAATAGAAACCTGAGACAGCTTCTGCTTCATTAGGGGTTATAGGTCTATTTAAGTTGCTTATCTGTTCTTGATTTAATTTTGGTAAGTGAAATCTGTCCAGAAAATTGTCCATTTCCTTTAAATTTTTGAACTTTGAGGAATACAGGCTTTCGAAGTATGACCTGATGATTCTCTGGATTTCCTCTGTGTCTGTTGTTACGTACCCATTTTCATTACTGATTTTATTAATTTGCATGTTCACTCCCTGCTGTTTGGTAAAAGTTTGGATAAAGGTTTGTCTATCTTGTTGATCTTCTCAAAAAACCAACTTTTTGTTTCATTGATTCTTTGTATTGTTCTCCTAGTTTCCACTTTATTGATTTCAGCCCTCAATTTGATTATTTCCTAGCATCTACTCCTCTGGGGTATATTGGCTTCATTGTGTTCTAGAGTTTTCAATTGTGCTGTTAATTCTCTAGTGTGATTATTCTCATTTTCTTCATGTGGGCAGTTAGCGTTATGAACTTTCCTCATAGTACTGTTATAAAAGTGTCCTGTAAGTTTGAGTATGTTGTGTTCACATTCTCATTGAATTCTAGGAAATCTTTAATTTCTTTTTTTATTTCTTCCTCGACCCAGGAATTGTGTAATTGGGCATTACTTAATTTCCATGAGTTTGTAGGGTTTCTGCAATTCATGTTGTTGTTGAATTCTAATTTTAAAGCATGATGGTCTGATAAGGTACAGGGGGTTATTTCAACTTTTTTTTGTACCTGCTGAGGTTTGCTGTGTTGCCAAGAATGTGGTTGATGTTAGAGAAGGTTCCATGTGGCCCTGAGAAGAATGTATATTGTTTTGTATTCGGATGGAATGTTCTACAGATGTCTATTAAGCCCAATTGGGCAATAACTTCTATTAGTTCCTTTGTTTCTTTGATAAGTTTCTGTCTGGTGTTACTGTCCAGTGGTGAGAGTGGGGTGTTGAAATCTCCCACTATAAGTGTGTGCGGTTTTATGTGTGATTTAAGTTTTAGTAATGTTTCTTTTATGAACATAGATGCCTTTGTATTTGGGGCATAAATGTTCAGAAGTGAGACTTCATGCTGATGGATTTCTCCTGTGATGAGTAGAAAGTGAACTCCTTCATCTCTTTTGATTGATTTTAGTTTAAAGTCCAATTTGTTGGATATTAGGATTGCTACCTCTACTTGTTTCCTGGGCCCATTTGATTAGAAAATTTTTTCCCAATCTTTAATTCTTAGGTACTGTCTGTCTTTGAAGCTGAGGTGTTATTCCATGTTTGCAGCAGAAGGATGGATTCTGTCTTCTTATCATTTATTCTAACCTGTGTCTTTTTATGGGCAAATTAAGACCATTAATATTGAGGGATATTAATGACCATTGATTGTTCATTCTTGCTTGTTTTACATTTGGTGGTGGTGGTGAAATTATTTGTGGGTTTCCATCCTTTTTTTCTTTTGGGTGTTGGTAAAGTGGGATTATCTATTGCCTATATTTTTCTGGTTGTAGGTAACCTCCTTGAGTTGTAGTTTTCCTTCCAGAACTTTCTGTCAGGTGGATTGGTGGATATGTATTGTTTGAATCTGGTTTTGTCATAGACTATCTTGTTTTCTCCTTCTATAGTGATTGAAAGCTTTGCTGGGTATAGTAGTCTGGGCTGGCATCTGTGGTCTCTTAATGTAGGTAGAATATCTATCCAGAACCTTCTGGCTTTCAGAGTTTCCCTGGAAAAGTCAGGTGTAATTCTGATAGGTTTGCCTTTATATGTTACTTGACATTTTTCCTTTGCTGCTCTTAATTAGCATGAAAGGAAAGAGAATTGATAGAAATTGCTCCAACAGCCATGGGGATACTGCTCAATGACAGAGCACTGCTAAGCCCAAGTGATGCTCCTTGGTTTAATACCCAGCAGGAAAACCAAATAAATAAAGGAAACACTCAGAAATAAAGTTACCAGGTAATAGGACATAAGAAAACTTAAAGATGGAGCTCATTATTAGGCCTTTGAGAAACACAGGTCGGTAAGTGAAAAAGGATTTCAGGTTAGTGAATATTATTAGGCAAATTTCCCAACAGGGAAAAATGAATTTTTCTTAAAATACTTCCAGTTTGTGTATGAAAAACCTAGGAAAATTGCATTGTTAGTAATTTTGTTCTTCTTTAAAATCAGTTTTAAATTAGAAATTGGTTTTAAATTGTTTGTTGGAGGTTAGTGTAAAATGTTTTATATATACTTTTAATATGCTTACTCTATAAATTTTTTATTTCACTTTTCCTTTTCATAGCCTATTGAGCATAATGTGTATATGAAGACCATGAGAAAAAACATGAGATGTTATCTTTTTTCTTCCTTGCCCAGAAACAAATATAATTGATATATTTACATTATTAAGGAAAAACAGGCACTCCAAAGTTCTTTTGTTAGTAAGTCATGTTCCCCGTGCATTGATGATGGGTGAGATCAATAGTTTATTGCAGGAAGAATTTCTTATCAATGTCATTTAAAACTGACAATTCATGGGATGTAAAACAATGAGATATTTCCTGTCTCCTTCTTTTATTAGAGAGCCTATTCTAAAATGAGCAATTTCAGTAAGAGATAGATTTTTGCTCATAAATTTTATATTACTTTTCCTTTCTGTTGAACAGCCTCCAATATTTGCCGAGTAAATGAAAACTTAAAAATGAAGCTTGTCTTAGAGTTTAAATAAATCACTCCCCTGTGATATATCTAATTATAAGATATTTATGTACACAGCTCGGAAAACGAGAATCCACTGATCAGTGACTGATTAAAGGCATACAAGGGCTCAAAGTTGCTGAAATGTAAAATAGCAAGAAAAAATTCCCTCTGAGGGAGCTTGGCTCAAAAATGATTATAATACAATTCAGTCAGAGTGGAAACAAATGGTATAGGAGACAGGCATGTCCTGTCATGTAGTAATGGCATTCACTGTACCACACCTACTTGAACGATTGAATAGCAGGCCATGTCAGGGAAATGTACGGAAGGCATGTCACTTTGCTGAGTGTGGCTGTTCTACATGTTTTGGTGTCTTCTTCAGCATTATCTGTTTCCAGGAAAATTAATAGTTATGGAGAAAAGAGTAAGTGCTGAGTTTATTTGGCTCTTTGAAAGGCCAAGCCGACAAGGTGAAAATGCTGGTGTAGGACATTCACATGTTTTCTACTTGCTGTTTTCAGACAAGTTTCCTAAAAAGCATATCAAAGATTTGAATGTCGGTTTGATAAGAGTCTCCTAAGCCTTTGATAAATGTTAGTGCCTGCTTAATATCAGCAAGGATACACAATTCCAAAGACCAATTCCAAAGCACCTTGACAGATAACTGAACTCATGCCATTCTAAATACTTAGGAGACATATATACAAGTAACATTATACAGACTGAGTAGTTTGTGTTTAGGAAACTATTTGCATATACATACACATATCTGAATAAAACTACAATTAGTGAAAATGATGTTGTGAATTTGAAAGACAGCAAAGATGGGTAAGTGGGAAAGTGTGGAGGGATGAGATGAAAGGCGAAGGAGAAGTGTGATGGCATTATAATATAAAATAATATATAATGTAAGGGGACTCTCAAACCTGTTTGGCAGGAAAAACTATCCAGAGGTTAGCTTTAAGGGAATTTCATTTTATTTGTATGTTATAGGATCCCAGCTACTAATAGTTAAAGGGGGAGTGAGTATAGAAAATAACAATACATGTTTCAAGTGGAATTACTGCAATGTGATACAGAGACCGTGTATTTGTGTATCCAGTATATACTCAAATACCAAGAAGCCCATACTTCTTGTTGAACTGTCAAATCTTAGTGTAATGTATTTCTCAAGTCAAGAAGTTGTAGTGCAAATTCATCCAGAAAGATCCAGACAGGCTGTCAGTACCATTCCAATGCTTCTAGAAGCAAACAGATATGCTACTTCAAATATTGTCATGAAAATTGGATAGCAAAACCTCTTACTTCATTCCCTATGACAAACAAATAAATATTTATGGTTCTGTACTGATGTGAAACGGCTAATAGAAGTTTTTAATTTAAGTGACCTTAAGAATGACGAAAATCTCACTTATGATTTGGGAGAAAATGAAGGTCAAATAGTTTGGATGACTTGGTCAAGTTCACCACATAGCTATTTAGAAGAATAGACAGACAAAACATGTCTTAACTTGCAATTTAATGATACTATTTATACTGATGTGCTAAATGTCATTCTCTAAGCAGAAAAATGATTTTCCCTTTCATAATGTATAAGACATGTTGACATAAACACATAGCTATTTACTTACTTAAATTGGATACAATCCTGAAAATATATGAACCATAAATTTAGGAAAATGGTCAAAGAAAAAAGTGGGCAAATACTTGGTGGAGTGGTTGCATTTCCTTTGCCTCATGATAATTAGATTAGATAGCAACAGTCTTTGTGAAATAGTCAGAACATAACTTTTTAAATTTTCATTGTTTGGAGGGGAGATTGGGGAATGTCATGGCACATGTGCAAAGATCAGAAGACAACTTTTGGGGGTCAGTCTTATTCTTTACCAGGTGGGGTCCAGGGATCAAATTCACATTGTCAGGCTTAGTGAAAGGTGCCTTCTGGACCTCATAATTCTAATTTTGGTTATCTGTGTATAAACTTTTTCATATTTGGTTTTAAATTGTGACTATTCAATAGTGAGCTATTGTTTTGTTCTTCCTTATCTAGACTTGAACAAGTAGATCATATATTAAGAATTGCATATGACTGTACTTACTGATAACATGCTACAAAAATATACTATTTATAGAGAAACAGAGCATAGATAAATTAGTTGTATAGCTTTTTCTCAAGAGTGTCTCCACTTGCCTTTGAAGGATGGAACTCTTGGGGTCAAAGTCACAAACAGAGGAACATGGGAGAAATTCCTAAGCAGCTGCTTGCTCTAAGCAAGCATGTGGAAAATAAGCAGATGACTTCAATTTACTGTGTCATTACTCACCCCATTCCTGACACTGTCATAACACACATGCGCACGTGTGCCCACACACACACACACACACACACACACACACACACACACACACACTCACACAGAGAGAGAGACAGAGAGAGAGAGAGAGAGAGAGAGAGAGAGAGAGAGAGAGAGAGAGAGAGAGCAGAGTTATATTCCCTCATGCCTGATATTTGAAATACAATATGTCAAAATAGATTTGGAGAAGAAGGTGAGAGCTGATAGATGGCATGCACTCATTCTAAGTAAAGATGTGTAAGTATGCACCTTGGTTTCCCAAAGGCAGCTGAACATCACCAGCTGCTGCTTCGTCATTTTTTTAAAGAAAAAATATCCAAACTATGTAGAATAAAAGCTGATGGTATTGAGTATTTAACATGTTGATCATTTGACAATGAAAAGTCAAGTTTTACTACTTTGTAAGTATCCTGTAGTTAGTTGACTTAACAAATAATAGCTATATATTTATCCTTAGGAAAGCCACCTTAAATATTTAGTATATATGAAGCACAGGACACAAGGTATTAGAGATAGTGGGATAAATAGGAGACAGGCCAGTCTGATTTCATTATCATTGATGTGTATGTACAGTGTGTTCACACATGTATAGGTCAGAGTTTAACATTTGGTTTCTTTGTTTAAAGCCTTACACCTTACTTTTAGAATAAGAATATCTCACCAAACTGGGAATACAGAGATTGGCTGGACTTACTGGCCAGCAAAATCTCAAGATCCTCCTATTTTGGCCATCTGAGCTGTGGCTTACATGCAGGCTTTCCCACACCTAGACTTTTCCTTGGATGCAAGGGTCTGAACCCTAGGCCTCACACTGTGTACGCCTTATCACAGCTCCATAGTCCAAACATTAAAAACAAACAAAACAATACCAATTGAAAGCTCAGAAACCTTGCAACAAATCTACTATTCCAATGGATAAATTCATTATGGATGATTAAGCATACATGTTACAGTCATTAAAGGCCCAAACAGATATAAATGATTTTTTTCACAAGCATTTATAACAACAATCCCTTCCAACAAAGCATACATTTTCATTTGTTTCTGAAGGTTTCCTACCTGCTAGAGCACCACCATCCATAGTGATTTCTGAATTAAACAAATGGAGTTTGAGCTGACTTTCGTGACTTGATGATTAATGTCAATAAACTTGTATTAAGGTAGAGAATGAGTATGAATTAATAACAAGAGTTCTGCTCCTTCAAAGATGTACTTCTACCTAGTGATACTAAGAGTAATTTGCATATTTCATGTCATTAAATAAATAAAATAGGGGATAGAAACTGAGCAAAAATGGCACCTCTACCAAAGTAGGTTTTCTTTTAAAGTAATTTCTCCAATAGAAAGATAAATTGCAAAGAAAATGTAAAATTTGAATGAGTGAATTTACAATGAAAAGAAAAGGTAGTATATTCATGATAATATTCTTCTTTTCTTAGTTCTTGTGAACTTTTGACATTGAGTTCAGAGACACAAACATCTGTAGTTCATAGACATACACAAAAAGGCATCCTAGTGCCCTCAGTTTCGATATAACTGTTTTTCTACTTTGTTGTCATTTGGCATCAGCAAAAGGTTTGGCTCTACTTTGTAATGTAATTCCATACATGTTTTTAATTAGAAGAATTTAAAAATTCAGTTTCTAGATCATTAGGGTCATTATTATATCATTTATTATATCACATTACTGTATCACAAGGCATACTGAGACTTTGTAACCCAGATGTATAGGTTAACTGATGCTACTTGTAAAAATGTCTGATGTTATTTACAGTTGTGAGTCTCAGAAAATTTTACTCTTAAATATAATAGTCTTTTTATGAATTCATAATAAGTATTGATTGTTTGTAATAGTTTTATTAAAGTTCTTGGTATCTACAATGACTAGAAATATCTTCTAACCCAGAAGAGTCTAAATTTAAAAAAAGATCACATGTTTTTGTGATCTTTAACAGTATAAACCAAATAGAGGTTATATCTACTCAGAAATTAGGTAAAAAGTGACAAATTCACTGTAACTATAAAAACAATATATCGATATGTCTTGAATATTTGTATATTTGGGAAAGAACATATTTTCCTTTTGTATAAATATACATTAGAGTAATATTTCCATTGTTTAGAAAAATGGTTTATAATGAAAACATTGTCTTGATGTTCCTCAAAAAACTCAAGCAAATGGAGTTTGTAGCTTTACTGAAATCAGATGGCAATCTTGTACACTGGATAGAAATTGACTAATAGAGTCATTGGTGCTTCAGATATTTATCTTGACTGTTTTACATATTTGGAAAGGAATGTTTTCTCTTTTTATGTAAATATAGATAAAGAAGAGTAATGCTTCATGTTGTTTGGGAAAATTACTCACCATAAAAGTATTGGCCTGAGAGTTCCTCAGCCAGTTTAAAGCAAATTGAAGTTGTATCTGCATTCAAATCACATGGAAGATTTTATTCAGTAGATAAAAATTGATTAATAGAGTCATTTTTCCCTGAAATAATTGAATACTTATCTTGAATATATTGTTTATTTTGAAAACATGTTTTCTCGTTAATAAAACAGAGCAATATTCTGGATTGTTGGAAAAGATGGCTCATAATGAAAAAAAACTCAAATATTTGAATTTTCGAATTAACAACCTGGAATAAAAATAATGCATATGGAACTGATTTTCTTTGTCCCTTGAAACTGACACAGTGGGAAGAACTATGATAAAAAGTTGACTTGCACAAAGTCTGGTTTCTTTCCATCTTTCTGAGATAAGTGTTCTTCTCCTCAGGGAAGATAGTGTCCATATAATTAGCTCCAGCCCTGCTCCTACTACTGTCCTTCTTCAAGGCAGTGGAGGATATGATACTAGTCAATGGTTGGAGATGTTTCATAGGGCTAGCAAATGTTACAGGAGGGTTTCAATCACTGTGTTGATTCCTTTAACGTTTTTCTTTGCCTTTATGGTTACTTCAGCTTTTGTATTAGAGACACACTTGAAAAATAACAGAAGACCATGATGAAAGACATTGATCAAGACTATTAGATATCTTGAGAAATGCTTAAGAATGCAGATGTTTTCATTTCTTTATATTATAATTTAATTATATTTCTCCCTTCCCATTACATGCTCAGATATTTTTAAAATTTAGAGTTGTTTCATATCAATCCAAACATTGATTAAGATTAATGGCTTAGCTTAATTACTCTGCCTTAGAAACAGGAAGGTGTTTGCATGATCTTTTTCCTTTGGATCTCTTGAATCAGAATTGTTCAAGATGAAATAAGTAATAGATATTTTCATGTAGATTAACAAATTTTAATTTATGTTTCTGATTAAAAGTACTGAGAGTGATGTGTGGATTCAATGTTCCTTTTATTTTTGTACAGATATTCCCTTTCCCAACTTTTACATTTTCCCCATATTTATTTATTTATTTATTTATTTATTTATTTATATTTTTGGAGAGTTACATATATGCATAGAACATATAATGATCATATTTGTTCCCTACCTCTCTCCAAGTCTAATTTATTCCTTTCTTCCTAACTAGAATTTCTTTTACCTACTCCTGCCCCTACTTCAGTTTTTGTTCAGGTAACCATGTCTTGAAGGCAGTATTTAACAGAAAGATCTTCATCATCCCCTGGCTCTTAAATCATTATGTTTCTATTTCCATGATATTAACAGGGCCTGGGAGGATGTTTCATTTAGGTCTGAGTATTCAACAGGCATTTATTCTCAGCACTTTGGTCAACTGTGAGTCTTTGCATTAGCCAATACCCTTTTCAAAAACAAACTTCTCTGCCCCAAGCTAATGGTAGTCTATAAGTATAAACATGAATATTTAGAAGTCAGTTTGGTTACATTTCATTGAACAAAACACTGTATCAGCCATACATTTTCTTCTAGGGATTGCAAACAAGTGTACAATACCAAGTACGTTTTCTCTTATGGAGTTGCACTCCAATCAAGCCAGTAACCTTTTGTTTGCTTCCATTACAACCATGCCACTATTGTAACAGTGGGTACTTCTTCCTTGGGATGTTGTAGTTGTTGCCCCAGGGTCCACACATGAAAAAGACCATTAATGATTTCCAGTCTTACAGCCTAGATAATACCTTCTGGTTCTGTGAACTCTAGCCTACAAACAAGAAATTTCCATCTCAGTTCCAGCCTGAATATTTTGTGTCTTATGTCCAAAGAAAGTGGGGTCTCTAAGGTTAGGATCTTACCATCTAGGTCTGGTTAGTAACCAAGATTAACAGCAGTATCATGTATTTCACAACTCTGCTGGTTTTCTGGATCACAAGTCTTAAGGAGGTACCCAACCATATGACACTGTCAGTTTATTTTTAAATCCTGTGGCTTTTGGAAGCAGTATTATTAACACCTGAAGAAAACTTTTGTTTGACCTGCTTCATTTTAAATTGTCTTTAGTTAGTTTAATTATATTACACATTAGTAGGTTTCCATGTGGATTTCCATCAGTCTTAATTTTGACTGACTTCTATCCCCCTGCCTCATCCCAGATTAAATGTTTATGCCCCTCATATTCCCCAACTTTCATATCACAAGTATTTTACTCTCCCCATATCCACCCAAAATGCACCACACACACACACACACACACACACACACACACACACACACACACACACAAACAAACACACACATCATGTATCATTAATTAATTAATTAATTAATTAAATTGTGTATTGATCTCTGTAAATACCCATTTCAATTTAAATATATAAATCTTAAAATTTCAAATTTAGGACTTATATGAGAGAGAACATACAGTGTTTTTTTTTCCTTTGGGGCTTGGTTTCCCAAACTATGTATAATCAATCCATATATATCATCCTCTCTTCAGTTAATGGCCATAGAAGCTAACTCATAATCAGATATTATGGATAGAGCAGCAACAAATATGGTTATCATAGAAATTGTGATCACCTAGTATAGATCCATTTAAATAAATGTCCAGGAGTGACATAGTTAGGTTAATGATAGCTCTACTTGTTGTTTGTTTTGAGAAAGCACCATGTGATTTCCTACCCATTTTCCCCACACTGGCAATTAAACCCAGGATTGTGCTCTATATTTTTACTTACATCCTTAGTCTCCTGTTTTCTCTTCTTATTTTGAAAGTGTCCACTAAATTCCCCATGCTAATTGAAATGAGTCTGTTCCTTGAACTTGAAATCTTTCTTCCATAGTGTCTCGATTATCTAGTATTATATGCATGTATCACAGGCCTTTTTAGTCTATTTTAGTACAAAGACAGTGAAGACATTTGCTATCTTTTGTTACGAGAATGTGTAAACTATATAAAAGTTCAAACACTAGATTTTATCTACTTATAAATAAATACTTAGTGAGTTTATAATTTACCCAAGACTGATGAGGATGCTTCTGTCTGGGATTTGTAGGTAGTCCTGATAGCAGGATATTCTATATATAAATTTCTTTTTTAAAAAAAAATGTGCTCATGAAGATTCCAGATAAATCTTACAGATTTTCACATCATTTTCATTCATGTGATAGGATTGATATATACATATCACAAAATGAATAAAATAATAATCTCTTGGTGTTGTAAGTAATGATTTGGTGAATGATTATGCTGCAGTCTTATGCTTCAACTTTACCATTTCTAATAGAAGACAATCTACAACTCCATCTTGTTTTTGTAGCCAATGTGCTATAAAGAATCTTTGTTTTGTCTTTTCTTTATGAACCACAGGTCTTTTCTTATGCATCAAAAGATAACTCCTTATACCCTAACACATATCAAACAACCATTTATGATAGTGTGGACAGTGTAAGTGTAATAAGTGTCTACAGTCCCTAAAAAGGGAAAAACACATGGTAGTCACTAGTTCATACTAATGAAGAACTGACATACATTTGTGAGTTTGTATAAAAACATCTATATGCATTCTTCTGTCAAATACATATCAAAGGACCTTTAACTGATTTCCTATTGGAAGCATCTCATCCAAAATTATTCACTTCCTGCTCTATTATATGTATGATTATAAGAATTGGTCCTATCCTACATATCCAAAGTAAGGTGCCCACAAATATGATGAACAATGATAAACTTAATGTGGCAAAGAAAAATGAACTGGAACTTTGTGTGTGAAGGTATGAAAATTTTTAGTAAAATATTCTCATAGTTTAACAGGTGAAATATGAAATACAATTATTAAAATCCCATTCATACCTATTTATTTTGTACTTTATATTTTTGATATTATAACTTACATTTCTCCCTTCCCTTTTCTCCCTCTAACATCCCTGCATATATCCTTCTACTTTCCTTAAAATAAATGGAGTACTACTCAGCAGAAAAAAACAATGGAATCTTGAAATTCGCAGGCAAATGGATGGAACTAGAAGAAACCATCCTGAGTGAGGTAACCCAGTCACAAAAAGACAAACATGGCATGTACTCACTCATATATGAATTTTAGACATAGAGCAAAGGATTATCAGCCTATAATACTCTTCACCAAAGAAACTAGGAAACATGAAGGACTCTAAGGGATAAAGGAATGGACACCAGGAATGGGAAGAGGCAGGAATCCCTAAGCTAATTGGGAGCATGAGGGTAGGGGAGACAAGCTGCCAGAATGAGAGCAGGAGAAGAGGAGTGGAGGAGAGGAAATGGAGGAGCAGAAATATTGAGTTGGGGTAAGAATAAAGGAGAGAGATGCCATATTAGAGGGAGCCATTATAGGTCCGAGGAGAGATCTGGCAATAGCAAGATTTCCAGAGACCTACAAGGATGACACGAACTGACAATCCAGGCAATGGTGGAGAGGATAACCTAAACGCCATTCCCCTAAAATGAGATTGATTTTTTTTATGCCATCCTAGAGCCCTCATCCAGTGGCTGATGGAAGCAGACACAGACATCCACAGATATACACTAAACTGAACTCTGGAACTTAGTTGAAGAGAGGGAGGAATGAAGATCGAAGGGGTCGGTACCAGGTTGGAGAAACCCACAGAAACAGCTGGCCTGAACAAGGGGGAGCACATCGATCCCCAGATGCTGTCTGGGAGGCCAGTACAGTACTGATCCAGACCCCTAAACATGGATGTCAGTGAGGAGGCCTCTGCACTCCAGGGGGGCCCTGGTAGTGGATTAGTATTTTTCCCTGGTGTAAGAAGGGATTTTGAGAGGCCATCCCATGTGAAGGGATGAACTCTTGCCCTGGACACAAGGGGAAGGGCCCAGGCCCAGCCCAGGATGATGTGGTGGACTTTGTGAAGCCCCTGTGGATGGCCCTACCCTGCCTGGGGAGTGGAGGGTGGATGGGATAGGGGGTAGGTAGAGGGTGGGGGAGGAGGGATGGGGTGAGGGGAGGGAGAGGGAGAAGGGATTGACATGTGAAACAAGTTTACTCCTAATTTGAACTAATAAAAAATAAAGAAATAACAAACAAAAATAAATGGCATCATCTTACATTATTTTTATTGAATATATTCATATATATTATAGTCCTAAATGTAACCTGTTTAGACTGTATAATGCCACTTGTGTATGTTTTCAGAGCAGATAGTTTGGGACTGAACAACCAATTGATGGGCTTTTCCATGCAAAAGGCCACCTCTTCCATTCCCAGGTTTCCTCAGTTACCAATGATTCTTATGTAGGGTTGAGGCTTCATGCGCTTTTTTTCCAGCCAGTTTGTCATATTCATTGATATCACCCTTGCTTGGGAAATCTTGTTGGTAATACCTTTTTTGTATACTAGGAGACAATATCACAGAAAAGCCATTCATCTTCTGTCTCTCATAGTCTTTCCACACTCATACAAGGTTGGTTACCTGAGCCCTGGTTCAGGAGTGTTTTATAGATGTATCTATTTAAACTGAGCTCCCTAATTCTGTATTTTGATTGGTTGTGGTTTTCTCTAATTGTCTCCATCTGTTGCAAAGAGAAAGCTACTATTCTTTTAATCATATTCTCTTTCTAAAACTCCTGCCCATATCCACTACAGTCTAGAAGAAAGCATCTTAAAATAATTCTGAAGTGTTTGTAACAGAGTGTTCTTATTCCAGTTGATGAATGACAGCTCAACAAAGCTCCTTACTGTTATTTGAGCATTTCCAATCTCATTCTTCCTTGTATAAAAATTATTTTATGAAAAATAGTTGCTGAGGATCTTCCTATTTTCATCAAATTTTAAAGTGAAATGTATAATCATATATGTAAATACTTTTTAGAAATAAAGTCACTTTTTGCTTAAATTAAAAATAAGCATCCCTTGTTTAAATAATCATAGCCCCCTAACAAGGAATAGTCTCTACTTAGCATCTTTCATGTATGTTAAATAGCCATTTAGTGATGTAATGAAAATTCATAAAAATAATTTTGAGATACATAATATTATATAATATGTTTTGAGAAACTCAGAGCATTATTCTGATAAATCCCAAACTCAAAGACACAGGCAATCTCCAACTTTAATACCTAAGGGAAAAAGAAACATGCCCCAGTCCAAGATGAAGGGTAGAGAGAGCAAGAGCTAAGAAGGGAAGGTGAGGAGTTGGGGAAGAGAGTGGCACAAACAGAGGGAAGATATTTTTATGCCCTATTTTACAGAGTACCACTCACTTGGATGGAACCTGTCCAATACTGATGGCAGACCTTCACCATCGAGGCTACTCCTTAACTCATATCTTTATGTCTTGCAGAAGAACATTCTCTATTTAGTTTATTTGAATTTTCCTTCCTTTTTTAAATTTAAATCTGAAACAAGTTTATTTTACATGTCAATCCCGGTTCCCTCTCCCTCCCCTCCTCTCCTGCCCCCCACCAATCCCTAATCCTATCACCATTATGCCCCCCAGGGAGAGTGAGGCCTTCCATAGAGGATCTTTAAAGTCTATCATATCATTTGCAGCAGGGTCTAGGCCCTCCTCCTCTCCCATTTGTCTAGGCTGAGAGAGTATCCCTCTTTGTGGAATGGGCTCCCTAAGTCCATTCATATACTAGGGATAATACTGATCCACTACTAGAGTCTCCATAGATTGCCCAGACCTCCTAACACTTGGATTTTTAATACATACATACATACATACATACATACATACATACATACAATGTGTTTAGACCAAGTCCATTTCCCTTTCCCTTTGACAAAATTCTTCCTCCACCTTAATACTGTTACCTCCTAACTTCATTTGTTTTTGTTTTTGTTTTTGTTTTCTTCTTTAACTGAGTGCACTCAGGACTGCTAATATGGAATGAGTGTATGGTCATCTACTGAAAAAGTACAGCCTCTCTAGAGCTGTACCCTTGAAGAAAAATGACTATCCTTCTCCTAACAGCCATCAATTACCAGTAGCTGCCCAGGTAGATGTGGAACTTTATGATCATCTTGCTTTCCATGCACAGATTTTGTCCTAGGATGATCTCATGCAGATCTCTGCATGCTGTCATACCCTCTATAAATTCATATGTTCAACTGTCATGTTGTGTCTGGAAAAAGCTTTTTCACTGTAGTCATCTGTGGTCTTTTACTGTTATTCTTCATCCTTTCTTCCATGATGATCCTTGAGACATGAAAGGAAACAATGTGATGTAGATACCCCATATAGTGTTAACACTCCAAAGATTCTTAGTCTCCATGTTGACTACTTGTAAATTTTGCAATAATTGCCATTTAGAAGATGTTTCTTTAAATAGTGTTGAGAAATCTTCTATTCATTTTATTTGTTGGTCTGTATTTTTGATGATTCATTTTAATTTGGAGTCTGTCAGCCCCACAAATATAGTAAATGGATACAGACCCTAAGGTTAGAGTAAAAATGTCCTTGGTATACTTTATTTCAAAGTGAAAAATGATAGTCATTTCATCAACATTTACCATTGCAGTTAGACTACATTCTGACTAGTGTTCAATTCCTGTTACTGTGTTTATAGGAAGGACAACAGTCAGATTGAAAAGGTCAGGCAAAATGACAGTAACTAATTCAGAAATGAGATGTCAAGAATTGGAATTATAAAGTCAAGATTAACCTATAAGCAATTCAAGCAGATTTATACAGAGAGACACATATGCACATAGACACAGAAGCTATTTAGAACAGTATTCAAATTAAATTGACAAGGTCACCAAAACAAGCAAACTACATGAGCTTAAAAGTAAACTTCTAAGAAAGGGGAAAGTGAATACGAATTCTAAGGCTGAAGGTGTACACAAAATACTGATAATATACACAGCATAACTAAGCTTTGTTTATGACAAATATGTAATTAATATAAATTGGCAAACATATAAATCATACAAATAATTTGCTGTTTCTTATTCTTTCTATGATATTTATAGTGTTGAGTATTGGAATATTAGAAGTAGAACTTTTTAGATAACGGTCATCATACTGTAAACATGTTTTACAATAGTGTCAATATTTTAAGAGCATCTGAGTAAATGTTCTAAGATTTGATGAAGAGATGAAAGGAAAGCCACAGGGCTACACCTTCAATTTATTCTCATAATCATAGCAAATTAGTCATCATCATCTCTGCACCACAATTCATGTCAACTATTATCCCTTGCAATTTGATATATCTTCCTCAGTACTATTTTCAACTTCTGTTTGTACATGAAAGATCTAAGGCATGTAAGTCTAGCTCAACTTCTTGCCTTTGAGTCAAGATGTAGCACTCTCAGCTCCAGCAAATGTCTGCCTGCATGCTGCCATGCTATCCTTCATGGTCTGAAACTTTAAGTGAGCCACCTCAATTAAATGTTTTCTTTATAAGAGTTGCCATTGTCTTGGTGTCTCTTTTCAGCAATAGTAAACCCCAACTAAGACACTAGCTCTTGGTATTGCAAGGTGCAGAAACAAAATGCAGTCATATCCTAACTCAATGCAGCTTCAATGATTCACACAAAGTAGAGGTTTCATCCTGCAACTGATAGGAGCAGATGCAGAGACCCACAACCAAACATTAGGCAGAGTTTGGTGAACCTGTAGAAGAGGGTAGGAAGGGTAGGAGGCAGTCAGATTGAGGACGCTACTAAAACATGGTCCACAGAATCAACTCAGCAGGGTTTATAGGGACTCAGAGAGGTTGCAGCAGCAATCCTGGAGCCTTCATGGCTCTGTGCTAGGTCCTCTGTATATATGTTATGGGTGTTTCACTTGGTGTTTTTGTAGGAATCCTAACAGTGGCAGTGGGGGTGTCTTTGGCTTGCTCTTGGAACCCTTTTCCTCCTACAGCATTACCTTACCCAGCCTTGATATGCTGGTTTGTGCTTAGTCTTATTGCATCTTGTATCTCATTGTGTTCCATATCCCTGTGGGAGGACTGCTCTTTTGTGAAGGGAAATGGAATAACAGATTTGTGGGTAAGGGGAGTTATGGAGGGTTGGGGAGGACTGAAGGGAAGGGAAAGTTAGAGGAATGGTTTGTGCTCAGCTCACTTTCTTTATTTTAATCAGTTCAGCATCCTAGTTCATGGACTGGCACCACATATGTTCTGGGTTTGTGTCCCATGCTCAGGTAAGTCTTTCTGGACACAAGTTTACCCACATACCCAAAGTTCAAAGTTATACTTCTACAGAAATGTAGTCAATTTGACAATGAAAATTAACCATCATGGTGACTTTGAATCTTGTATCTTTGTTTAATTCATTTATAAATCTTAATATTTTATAGGCAGTTTTGAGATTCTTATAAATAAAACCATGTCATGTGTAAACATTGGCAAATTTTACTGCTTATCTAGTTAGTTTCCCTTTATTAGCCTATCTTCTTGGCAGTGACTAGGACTTCTGCATCTCTATTTCATAGAAACAATGAACGTGGACATTTTTGTTTGGCTCCACATTGTAAAGAGAAAGCTTTCAGATTTTGTCCATAGAGTATATGAGCTATTGGCTTTTATAATGTGCTTTATTATATTGTAGTGTATTCTCTGTATGCCTAATTTGTTTAGGATTTTTATCATGAAAGTGACATTGCATGTTATTGAATATCTTTACTGTATCCATTGAAATAAATCTATTTTTCCTATATTTTGCTGATACAGCATATTACATTTATTAATATACATTATTAAAACTTCTTTGCGTCTTTGGCATGGATCACAATTGACTGTAGGTGAATGGGTAATCTTTTGCTGAAGACTGTCATGTCTCTGCACAATAAGGATATTGGCCTGTCAGTTTTATTTATCAAGTCCTTATCTGTTTCAGATAGCAGAATAATACTGGCTTAGAAGAATATATTTAGAAGAAATTCTTCTTCATCTCTATAACATAATATCTGAAGGATAAATGAGATTAGTTCTTGTTGTGTAGTTTTAAAGAACTTAGCAGTTATTTATTCTCAAGCTTTTCTTTGTTGGGAGGAGTTTGCTACTGAGTCAGCATCACTGGTGATGGTTTTCTTTCCAGGTCTGCTTTGGATTCATGATTAAGTTTCATAGAATCTATTTGACCAGAAAAGTTTTCCATTTCTTTAGATAGAAATTCATGGACACTTTCCTGCTCACATCAATGTCCAGTAGGTTTCTCTATTGTCACTTGGAATGTTTCCCTTATCCCAATTTGTTTAAATCTTCTCATTCCTTTCCTGAATGGAGATGAAGGTTTCCTAATTTGTGATTTTGAAGAATCAGTTCATTGTTTACTTGATCTTTTATGCAATTTGTTGTGTATGTCAGCTTGGAGTCTTCATCATCTCCTTCCTTCTCTCAATTTGGGCTTTTGCTTCTACTTGTTTTCCTAATTCTTTTAGATGCAATGGTAAATTGTTGATTTGAGGTCTTTCAAACTTGCAATGTTCACATTGATATGAAAGTCCCTCTTAGAGGATCCCATAATTCTTGGCAGATTGTGATCCAATTTTAGGAAGGCTTTTAATTTCCTTTGTTTCTTCTTCTATTCATTTGTTGTTCAAATAAAGCTTGACCAATTTTAGATTTTTCAAATTTTTTCTTGTGAAGAATTTTTTGGGGGTTTTGTTTTGGTTTTGTTGTTTTTACTAAATAAAATCAGTAAAGAGATAATTCCAATTTCATTTTTTAAGCATATGTTAGAAATTGTAGAGACTGGCATAGTGGTGCATGCCTTTAGTCACAGAACTTGGGAGGCACAGGTAGGAAGATATCTGTGTTTGAAGAAAGCCTGGCTTACATACCAAGTTTCAGGCCTTGGAGGGGGGCATTTTCTTTCAAACCATCACATATATACTTCTAGAACAAGACAATTGCAGGCACTCCTTGGAAAACCCCTAGCCACACTAACCAGGGAGTCAGGTAGGTGATCCTTGCTCTCCCCCTTGTCCCCCAGTTCCAACTCCAAAGCATAACACTTGTTGTGGCCTCTCCTTCTTCTCTGTGCCCATTCCCAGGGATCTACTTAGATCATGGTGGCACACATAATGTTCCATGCTTCTGTGGACACGGTGAACCCAACCTCCACTTCTAGCTCATCCTCAGTCCTTAGTATCAGCTTCTAATAGATACAAACACATTCTATCTAGGACCCATATTGGCCACAGCTGGAAAGAAATAGAAGCATTCACTACCAGGCAACTCATATGAGCCACACTCTCCTAACAATAAGAGAACGTAACTAAAACCAATGACTGAACAGGCATCCAAAAAGTAAATGTAGCAACACCAAGACTTACAATCATCTCAAAATTAGATGGCCACATAGGAACATAATAACAGCAAGTATAATATGTCTCCACTAAAGCCAAGCAAGCCCACTACAGTAGTCCTTGAGAAATGCAGTATAGCTGAAGCAGAAAACAAAGATGTCAAGATATCAAATATTGATATGTTCAAGGATCTTTAAAAGGAAATGAATTAATCCATTAATAATATCTATGTAAACACAAATAAACCCTAGACTGAAATGAGGAAAATGGTTCAAGACATGAAGGTGGAAATAAAATCTCTAAAGAAAACACAAACTGAGAGAAGACCTAGGATAAAACCAGATACTACTCTTTTGTTAAAGGAACATAGCAATAAATGCCTTCTAAGGACATTTTCATTATACTTACATCACCTTCCAGTGACAAACAAACAAGTAGGTAAGTAAGTTAAATAAGTAAATAAATAAATAAATAAATAAATAAAGGCAACTGCAAACAGCCAGAAGTGATACTAGCTGGAATTAAAGTTCTAAAGACACTAGTCTAGCACTTGAGCATTACAACCCGCTTGTATGGTTTATCTACATGGATTCCTTGGGAAAGGAAAGGATCTTCTTACTGATTCAGTACTAATTTCTAAGGTAAAACTGATCTCACTATACAATCTTAGCTCCAGTGAATACTGTTTTGAAACATGCTATGCAGCCTGTACTTGGGTCTATTTTTAAATGCATATTATTAGTCATTGTTCAGAAAATTGCTCAGGTGGCTTATAACTTAGTCTCACAGATACAAGAGATGTATAGTGTCAGGAGTATTCAATCATCCACATAGCCAATGATTACATAGGCAAAAAGTAAGCTAAGTCCCATTAGAGTACACAATCGAACACCCTATCTTTGGCCCGATGTTTGCTGTGCTTCCTGGAACTGTAACACAGATGATAGTAGAGAAAGTGTCTTGTCTGTCAAGCTGACAGCAAATGGATTATAACTGAGTTTCTCAGCTTCTGGAGACTGTAAGCCTTAGAGTAGTACTTTCAGGACATAATGCAAAGCTGAAACTGATATGCTTTAAACTTAAATCTGTTATAAATGCACATCTCTGTGCCTAATTAATACTGGAGCTGAATGAGAACTCTACCTGTGAACACTAAGCTGTCTACAAGGCTTTTAATTTCTACTAATTGCTTGGTCGAACCACTGCAGCTATTACACTTGAGACAAATCCTATGGCAGCTTTCACACCCTGTGATTCAAGGGGTGGAGATCTCTTACTGGCTCTGCCTTCTCAGTTTAAAAGTGATTTGATGATGAAGACCATCTTTGTTGTCTGGTTTACCTAGTTCCAGGGACTCAGTTTTCAGGTTCGTTGCTGGTGTCTTTAGATAGTGGGATGTAAGTCCAAGGTCTACATTTAATTCTCCCTCCATCCTACAAGCAGGAGGCATCTGAAAGCGAGATTACTTATAATTGAGAAAGGGCATCACAAGCCACTCTCCCTTTCCTGTTCTCTTCATTGTATCTTTGTGTTTCGTTAAGTCAAAGTCAAGTCCCTTGTTTTTGACAGTTCTGCTATTGATAGCAACATGTACAATAATTTGGTTTAATAATATCTTTACAGAGATCTCCAGAGGAACCTATTCAGCCATCATATTGCTCCAGTCTCCTCTAAGCCACACCATTCCCAAAGCTCCTTTAGGTTGATGTATTATTAATTCAATTCAATATGAGACTATGTAAATAAAGAATTGAATACACCCAAGTAACAAGGGACATGCTTGGCAGTTGGAAGGTGTTGTAGAGGTTATAGTCACATTCAAAATTTAATCCTCATCTCTTACCTCTTCCTTCAGTCATTTTTAAACTAATTCTCAGTGCCTTTGAATTCAAAATAAATGTGTTCTCTAGAAACAAAATATTGAAACAATTCATTGTCTTTCTTATTGCTGTTTTGTTTTGTCTTCTCTGATGGTTTTTTTGGGCCACTTGTCTAGGTGTTTGTTTAAAAAACTCCACTTTTTGCATAGGAAAATTTAGTATTACATTATCTAATTAAAAATGTTTCTTAAAGAAATTCATAAACTTGTATTAGAAGCAATCTTGTAAGCAGTGGGATGGAGAGGACAGTGCTGGAAGTGGGAGTGTGGGATGGAACGGGAACTGGGATTGGTTTGTAAAATAAGATTGTTCTAAAATTAAGAATTTAGATTCTGGGTGGGAAATATTTTCTTCTGTGATCTCTATTTCACAACTGCAAGAGAACCTCAATCCCCACACCATCCTGTTGGAAGATAAGCAGTCAACCCTTCTGCTGTAAGCAACATCTGGAAATCATTGCAAGACTGTTATTAGTTAATCATTTGAAGATCTCTGGTAGGAAAGAGAGAGAACACTTTTTACTACCAAGCTAAGCATACTGCCCAAACCTATGGGAACAATGAATGAAATCCTTAATAATGAGAAACAGGTCATTTTATTACTGAAAGTTTGTGTAATTTAATTGAACATACATTTAAATAAGGAAGCAGACTCCCTCCCCTCTTGTCTTTTTTGTCTCAACAAAACATAAATACTAATAATTAGAATTATTTGAAGCATACATATCTATTTTTAAGTTGCTCAGTGCTCAGTACATATTATGCTGGTTTTAAGGTTAAATCCTAATAGCAGAAAAGCAATAGTAAGAAATCCAGCTGATAGTGATAAGCATAATGATAAAAAGATAAACTTGTTCATTTTATCTATAAGTTTCATTGAGTAAGTGAATGTGTCTCTCCATGTTCCATTTTTACTGTGTATTGATTTACTCCATGTTTCTAGCTAATGAGACACAGTGTGATTGCTGAGGCTTTGTGGTTTTGCCAGTGACTCATAAATCATAACCATCAATCTTTTGATAATGTGTGCTTTCACTTTTTTACATTGACTGTTTTATTAAACTTTAAAACTTACTATCAGAGTTGAAGCTTCACAGCCTAAGTAGGCCAAAGCAAAAATGACAACCACAGACACATTATGATTGTCTGTTCCACAAATATGAGTATGTGTGCCCTTCTGTAGTGGAGCTTCTAGAATTATTTGAATCCATTCTTCATAAGTGCTAAAGAATCACAAGTTTTTAAGTGTTTTTAAGTGTGATGAATGAGAAATTACTTCATTCAATAAAATGGAAAATAAAACTTTTGATTCATAAATGATAATTTTATAAAACAATGACACCAAGGACAGGTAAATATTTTGACTTAATGGCTATTTTTTAAACATAAGCATCTGAAAGGCAAGCTACAAGATTTTCCAGTTTTTAAAATGAAATATTACAGGATAAAACTTATATTTGTAAGAGAGCAATTTTTTACATACTAAGCATACTGATAGACATTTCAAATATGCCATAACTCATACAACCACTAGAAAAATGGCAAATGAAAAAAGCTTGAAAATCAGCCAAGTGTCATTAAACTAAAAGATCAGAAGTAGACTGTTTAACATAATGATCATTCTTATAATCTTGAGATATTATTTAGGGTGCAAATAATTATATAAAACTACTTTCTTGTAACTAGTGTGCTTATTTAATGTCACTACAGGCACATTTACTGAGCAGTTGATGAGAATGATTGTTTTGCAAGTAACTGCTGAACGATGGTTTAGAAAGATAACCAGCTAGGAGATAGGGATTTCATTACATGATGTCTAGAGCAGTCTGAGTACAAATGTATTGGGCAAGAATGAATATGCCCATGTGTGTAACCATGTTATTTCTAGGAAATTTCTTTTGTTGTTCATTCTCACCAAAATGAAATGTTTCTTCTCCCATTCAATTAGCAGGCTTTTTGTTTTGGTTACATTCATGTTTGTTTGTTTTGTTTTGTTTGCTCTTTAATCTGGCTATGGCCCAAGTTACTTTGTTCTAACATCATTGGAATAAGTGAGCAAAGTTCAACACATCCTGGTTTGCATCTGCTTTAGTCCTGCCCAGTGCAGTGCCTCACAGACTTTGCAGTGCCATGTTACTAATGAAGTTGTTCCTTGTGTCTCTGCAAATATTACACAAAGAATAGTTAAAATTGACTCCACCAATGAATAACTTCATTATTGCCTAATTAGAACATTATCATGCCCCTAGAGGCAAAGCATTTTTCCTGGATTTGTTTTGTGATTTCTCAGAAAACTCAGTTTTATTTTGGTGTATAATACATCTAGCCATTTCACCAGGGGGATTGCTACATGATATCTCTAGGAACTCACAAGATTTCCTGTTTTATATTCATAAAAAGATCTAGAATTCATCTTGTTGGTTTTTACCTGTACTTGAAACTCAAGTATTTTTCCTTTGCTCGTGTTTTATCCTTTCCAGATCTCTTTTTCATTTATCAATTTTAAATCAATAAATCAAGCCACTTTCCACCAAATTGACAAAGAAGTAAAATTAAATCCTCTTATTAACTTCTTTATGACCTTTGTTCTACTTACCATCACCTTTATAATGTCTTTCAACTATGTATTGGAAGAGTATTCTTAAAACCCATCTTTTGTTTTCTATTCATATCCCCCATCATTGGGCAAAGTATAGAAATAAATTCATGTGTTTCTCCTTAGTGATGGTTTCTCTTTCTACATTGTGGCCAGTGTATTTTAAAATACATATTCGATCATTAACCTTTGTTAAGTATTATTTATTTATTTTGTCCCTCTGAATGACAAGGTACAGAATCATTAATATATTAAATAGTTATGGAAACTCCCACCTCTGATTTAAGAATGAAATATATGACTTTTTAAAAACTTTCTGAAATACTTTTGCTACTATGTATATGTTTTCCATCTTAATTAAGAGACTAAACAAATTCAATTTACATGTAAAAATTTTTCTTCAAATGAAAATTTGAAGGTGACTTCAAATGGTTTTTAGACTTTTGTGAAAAGTTGTAATCTTTGGATATCTGGAAGGAGAAAATGTGTATAGATTTAAGGACAGATGTGAAAGTTGATCCACTTTTAAAAATAAAATTTATGAGCACTGTTTTCCTCTAAAGAACTAATATTTTTCAACATTCAAACAATATGTATTTATTTGAACCAAGTTTCATTGAATATAAGTGCATTGAACCATTTTTCAAGCTCCAGGAATCTTGTCTTTGGAGAGATCTTCTCCAGCTGAGGTCAGTGAGCATTTCACTGAAAATGCAGTATTTCAGTTCATCTTTAGAATGTGTCAGTTAGACTAATAGGTATGGGAGAAAGGCATTTTGTATTTTTAAGAAAGTGGAAACAGGCCAGTGATATCCTCTAAAACACAGAAAGTGATACCAGACAATTTAGTGAGAATTTTAAAAATGTCAATGCCAGACAAGGTGACTGACACTTGTAATCTAAGCACCCAGGAGACTGAGAGAAGATTTTTACCTGTGAAAGTCTATCTTGTGCTACATAGAGGGTCCTCGCCTAGCCAGGGCTACAGACGTAGACTGTGTTATAAAGCTGTTTCTTCCTAATTGAAATATCCATTCATTGAGACACAAGGGGGATTTTAATACTCATGAAGTAAATAAGATGTATAAGACTTAGGAAATAAACCTTCAGTGGCTTTCGAAGCTCCTGAAATTAACAATATTCATAAGGACACTTCAAAGGGTTAAAGAAGCAATTATAGTTTAGGAGAGGACACTCACTGACCAGTAGAGCTACTCTCAATTTGTTCAAAAGATTCCAGAGTTGCAACTTATGTGAGATGACACCCATGCTTGAGTGAGATTTTTAGGAGTACAGATGTTTTTACATCACCTATACCCAATTAAGTAACCCTCATAAACTCAACAATTCTCTAATCTAAACTTGGGTAGAACTACTTTTTCTCATCACCCCATCTGGGGAAGTGGTGGTTTGAAAGAAAATGGCCCCCAAAATGAATGACCTAATGGGAGAAGTGGTCTTGTTGGAGAAGGTGTGGCCTTGTTGGAGGAAGTATGTCACTATGGGCATGGGCTTTGAGTTCTACCATGGTCAAGCTACACCCAATGAGATAGTTCATTTCCTGTTGCCTTTGCATCCATGTTTGCTTGTGTGCTGCCTTCCTTCCCACCATGACAATAATTGACTAAACCTCTGAACTGTAATATATCCCAATTAAATATTTTCCTTTATAGGAGTTGTCATGGTCATTGTGTCTTTTCACAGCAACAGAACCCTAACTAAGACAGAGGGGTGCATATATCTGAGACATAAGCAGATGAGTGAGATAAATCTCATATAACTCCCTGTTTGATTAAACAAAACAAAGAAACAAATATTTAAAACATCAGGAAACATGAGGAAAGGCGCTTTTATGAAAAGATGACTCTTACCTTGGTACTGAGAACTCAACACAGCCATCTCCAGGCTGCTCCTCTCTATATTGCATATCCATTCAGGAGACACACAGTTTCTAAGCTTTAGTGATTTCATTCTGCATCCTCTATACTTCTTCCTCCTCTATCTTTCACAACTATACCAGGAACCCTGCATTCATTCCTCTGTCTTTAAGTAAGCACTCATCACGTGGAACTAACTGTGCCTAGCAAGGCCGAATATATTAAAAGGAGTCATGGCTATGCTGGGTCCCTAGAAACTGGTATGGCTTCAAAAGCACACAGAATACCAAAAACCTATTCTCATGGAACTTGTTCCACATAGAGCAAAATAAATTAGTGCATCAAAATTCTTTATAAACTTGTATAGTTTTTTTTTAAAGAAAAACATACAACTCCTGTGATAACTTTCCCTTTGTTATCTACATTCATTTGTGATGTGATACCATTGATAGTCCTTCTGCAGCCAGAAGTCAAAGTTAAGCCTTTATTAACTCTCTATCACACCTTGGACAGGTTATTTTACCACCTTATCCATCACCTGTCTTTTAATTTGACTTCCTCATGTTCTAAGCACAGACCTTCTCAGATCCTATGGGAAATTATAAAAAGACCACACATGCAAAAGATGCTCGAGAACATTTTGCTTGTAGATGTCAAGTAATAGTCAACAATATGGAGACTGAACACACAGAAAAGACATGAGGAGTGATGAGTGTATCCAGTGGTCAGTTTAAGACTTCAATTTTAGTCAAGCAGTACTCATGTCTATGAGACCAGAAGGACTACAATAAAGAAAACCATGTTTGTGTATAATCGTACCCAAACACTATATAACTCATGATATTATAGGAAAGAATCACAATGATTTCCTTGTCACTTAATGCAGAAATGCAGATAGGAACATAACACACTCAAATTCCTTGTCATTCAAAAACATCATTAAAATGAAAGAAAAAAATAAATAAGAACCCACCAAAGAATGAAGCAAAATTATAAAGATATTCATCAACTTGATGATGCATTAAAGGCAAAACATAAATAAATACACAATATATAATTAGTTAAAAAGTCAGTATATAGAACACAGTCTACAGTAAATAGGACACTGAACCCAGAGAACAAGCCATTTTGCTGATGAAAATTACTTTGGAACAGTGAATTGCCAAAAGGACCGTTACCTCCAAAAGGACAGACAATTCCTACATCTTAGAAAAGTTGGTGTGCTCATCACACACTGAATTTTGACCTATGTACACGTGCATATTCCCATATTGTCCTGTGTGTAATTCAGCTGGATTATGTGGGGGGATTATTCTTTGTTTGTTTGTTGATAGGAGATGTCATTCTGTAAATATGTCTTTCTTATTGGTTGATGAATAAAACACTGTTGGCCAATAGGGAAGCAAGATAGACTGGACTATGAGATAAGGAGGATTCTGGCAAATGTAGTTGTAAGTCACCATGTGATCCCAGGAAGAGAGGATAAACCCTAATCCTAAAGTAACCCTAACCCTATATACATGATTTAGGTTTTCTAGGTAAGATAAGACCTTGTAGAAATGTATATATTAGTAGTTATGGGGTAATACTTAAGACACAGTTATCCAATAAGAAGCCCTAGATATTGGCCAACAGCGCTGTAACTAATAAAGTCTCCATATTTGGTGGCTGAAGCTGAGATGGGACCCAGGCAGGAATCATGTAACAGTTTGTTACTTTACATTTTATGTAACTGGGTTCTGTTGTGAAAAACCAGAACAGAAACAGTTACAAACTCTGAATTATATTCACATTGTTTCTTAATATATTAATCTTCTCTTAGAAAACATTCCAATTCTTACAAAAAGCATAATGGAAGAATGAACTGTGGGAGGTGAGAAAGCCTGGTGACTTTGTCAGTGGAATGAATTAATGAGAAGGGTAGAGATGTCAAAAGAATGAGAAGGTCTGTGCTTAGAACATGAGGAAGTCAAATTAAAAGACAGGTGATTGATAAGGTGGTAAAATAACCTGTCCAGGGTGATTTGAGTACTGTCAAAAAGGAAAAGGAAACTGGAGAAACCACTTGGTGTAGAGAGCATGTAAAAAACATAGAAGACAATGCAGATGTGGTATCAAGGCTCTCCTTTCCCCAGTATCCATTGTCACATGCACTTGTTAAAACACAGGTGAGAATCTTACACACACACACACACACACACACACACACACACACACACACACACACCCCACACACACACACACACACACCCACACACACACACACACACACACACTTTTTTGATTAAAATTTTCTCCTAATTCTCTTTCTGGGAATGGTTCTTTGTCTGACATTTTTCTTGCTCATCTTTCATCAAATGTTTTCAAAATTGAAGTTCAGAATATTCATTTTTATCCGGAGTAGGTTAATGAATGTTTTCTGATACATTCTGTCCAGAAAATCCTGTTTTCCTTCCCACATTTAGGCCTTTCCTAACTTCTTTTCTCAAAGAGAAAATATTGAATCAACCTAGATAGGTTTAAGTGCAATTCAAGAAACTGTGTTCTTGCAAGATTGGGATTCACCAGAATTATATTAATAGTATTTTTTTTCTTACAAAGGCCAAATGCAAACCAGTTTTGTTTTTGTTTACTCTCCCACAGGAGCTTGTCAGTCTGGTAATAAGGAACACATACAAAAACAGCAGGTTTATTGATGAGCATTGTCTGATGAACTTGCCTGAGTGATTTTTCAAGTACATATTTTAAGTTGTAAACATAATAAAGACCAGACCTCTGTCTTAAGCTAATAGGACCATTGTTCCTCTTGTTAAAAAAGCATCTTCTTTAACAAATGCCACTCAGAGAGAGGCTCAAGGTACATGCTGAGAGGACAGCAAGATCTTTATGGAGGACAAATGTAAAATCTGGCAGACATAATGTTTTAAAAATGAAGAATGGCATGGAGATGCATTTTTAAATTATTTTACGTAGCAAGAGCTTTCTAACCATGCTTTCTCCTGATGCCACACAGAAGGGTTCTGCTGTGCAAAGTCTTACTGTTGTGTCCAGCGCCCCGAGAAGTCTCAGACATCTCTGATTTTGCTTCTGAGGTTTTGTTTGTTAAGGAAAGGCAACAAAAGTCTTACCTTGTTCAAGTTTCCCATACTCACTAAGAAGCTTTCTTGAATTTATTCAGGAAGGATTCAATAGTCTTTCTTTAACAATACTTGTGATTTCATTCTTTCTTCTAGAGGCTTTTTACTTGAATATTCCAGTGTCCAGATTGATTTAGGAATATTTTAGACAGACAGACTCACAAACACACAAACACACACCTTGATACACATATACACATATATGTATACAGTGACATAAGACATATACACACACACTGGCACACATTCATACGTGACACACACATACACATGCACACATACATACACCAACTTATACACACACACACATACACTGACACACATACATGAGTACTTAATACACAGACACACATCAACACACATGTACACACACACACACACACACACACACACACACACATAGGCATGGACACATGCATAGTTATTTTTCTATCACTAGCTAATATGTAAGTAAATTACGCTACATTCAGTTATACAAAGGCAAGATTCTGTACTTATAAAATTTAGCAGGGCCTTGGTCAGGTGGATTTTTATACCAAAATCCCCTGGCAATGTAATTCGATTGCCATTTGAGTTATTAGAAATAAACTAGGGTAAACACCAGATCATGATAAAAATCTTCTGTATTGATAATATTTTCAGTTCAATTTTGATCACCATAAATTGCATATGGAATGTATCTGTGGTGTATTGAAATAATGGCAGAAAAAGAGAATGATGAAAAGGAACAGTTTTCATGAATTGAAAAACATCATGGATGATATTCTTTCCAAATGAAATGAATTATGTTACTGGGACCCTACATTTGTTTCTTTTAAACCTCACCATATTTTATAGAAGAACCCAAAATTTTCTCTTCTGAATTACTGTTGTTGATTCAAACAACATTAGTTTTAAACAATCATTTTAATATAAAACTAGGTTAAGTGTTTCTTATGAATCACCAAGGGTGTTCATCTTGTTCACACCATAAAAATGTAAGACTTGTACTGATTTTTAAATCACTGAGAATCAACTCTGGAATCCATGTAATAAAAGTGATAAAATGACATTAAGAAAGTAACTACTAAAGGCTTGTTAGAAGACAGTTGTTTCTTGTCCTCAAATAATTAAGATTTGACCTGCTTCACACAGAGATCTTCTTTTCAAATTTTTATCCCTAATACTTAACCTGTATAGAAAGAGTTATGTCATGTTATGTTGCTGTCTAACTAATACACTGATTCACTAATGGACCCAGTTTTATCCTGTGGTGTAGCAAATGTTTTTAGGAACTCCCAAGTAGGAATGAAAAACTGGAGTGATTTGAGGCTACAAAAAGTTATGAGTAGAATAGAAACTGAGACTTAATCCACAAACCACCATGGTTCCTCCTCAGTTTATGTATATTTCAAGGGAAATTTAATTCATATGTTTCTGATTAATGTACACTTAGCTCATCAGATTTGTTGTGCAAGTTATTTGATTTCCAGGAAGCCTTTGTCCTTTTGAGACATTTCCCTCTGTTCAGGGAAGTCAAGTTTTGCTCAACTGGAAACAAACACTCTGGTGCTATTTAATAATGTATCTAAGCACATAGTTTGTAATTGATGATCTTTAAATCAAATTATATTCTTCTCTTAGAAAAGAGGTAAAAGTAAATAAGTGATACTTCATAAGTGACTTATTCAAACTCCTGAATTTGTTTCTAATTTGAATAAAAAAAGGAAAAAAATGAAATGGATGTGGGGGAGAAAAAGCAAAAAACAAAAACAAGAGCAGAAATGAAGGCTTGTTGCATAAGAATAAAGAAAAGAAAAGAAAATAAAGTCATTTTCTGGGGTAATCCTTGTAAATTTCTGGAAGATTCCTTTGCACCAGGTATTTACCTGAATCCTAAATGTCCCTGCTCTCCAGTAGTCTCTTTTAGTAGTCTCCCCCTCCATCTCCCCAACTTTATCCCTCAAGTTCCCATCCCCACCTGTCCACTGTCCTATTTCTCTTCTATTTCTCCTTCCCAGGGAGACCCACAGACAAACATTAGGCGGAGTTCCAGAATTCTACACAGGAGGAATCGAAAGGAGTGTACAAGCCGAAGGTGTCAAGGGCATCAAGGAAGGGCTCAGAGAATCAATGAACTGGGGCTCACTGAGGCTCACAGAGACTGAAAACCAGGGAGCCTACATGGAACTGACCTAGGCACTCTGCCTATATGTTACAGTTGTGTAGCTTGGTCTTCTTGGTAGAAACAGGGCTGTCACCAACTCTGTCACTGATTTTTGGGACTCTACTCCTCATACTGAGTTGTCTTGCCCAGCGATAATACATGGGAGGTGTTTAATCTTATGGGCAACTTAATATGTCATGTTTTGTAGATACTCAAGGAAGACCTGTTGATTCCTAATCAGAACAGGAAGACATGTAGATTGAGCGGTGGGAACAGAAGGAGGTGGGGGAGTGACTGGGAGAAAAAGAAAGAGGGGAAACTGGGCCCAAGGTATAAAATACATAAATTTACTTTTAAAATCACTTATGAATTCATAGTATACTGAACTATATCATCTTTGACTACACAACAGCTAACATATGTTTAAAACACTATTAAAAAGAATTGAACCAAAATTTGAGGAATGTGGTGTCTGCTTTTTATTTATTCCCCCACACATTTTTCTGAGTAATTTTAGAGGAATATCATTGTTTTCCTTTATTCTTATCTACAGAGTGAACATTCTAGATGAAATAGATTTTCAATAAATAATTTTTCAAAGAATATCAAATTTTTGAATAAAATACATACATTATCATACAGAAAAGATTATATATATATATATATATATATATATATATATTATATATATCCCAACATAATCTGTTCTACCTCAAGTAATGACCTCAATTATCATAAATACTATTATATTAAAATATTCTATTATCTTGAATTCTTTTTCTCTTCTCTGCTTTAAAGAATAACAGACAACAAAACTATGTCATCATTTAAATTAAAGGTTGTTAATTTTTTTTAACAGTAGATTTATGGTGCTTATACATAGTACAACTATCACATAATTAGTATTTACATTCAGCTAATAAAACAGTGCTGACCCTAAGGCACTAACATATTTTAGATAATTTTATTTTCTATGCTATGTATGGTCCCTTCCTTAAATAATAAAGAAACTTGTATAAATTGCTTCTGGATCAGACTGATTCCCCCTTTGGGGTATTGAAGCCTGTGACCCACATCATGGTTGAGGATTCCAAACTAATGGATGCTACACCTTAATGTGCACACCATTGCCATAACACCAGGAGAGACACGGTAAATCATGAATGGGTTTCTAAATTTTGGGTAAAGGGTGCACACAATCTCTATTACACTTGGCAACCTGATTGTGTCATCTAGTCGACAAATCTTCAGAGACTAACAAAACTTGCCTCTGTATAATCAATGTCACAGATTCAGAATGGCTTTCAAACTTACAAATGTGCAGTTAAATACACAAAACTTAAATCATATTTAGAGAAAAGGGAAATAGGATAGGGAAAAGGGAATAGGAAAAAGGGAAAGTTTATATGGTGATCCTAGAAAATTCCAACTAAGCTATGAACCTGAGTTTTCTTATTCAAAACATGATTTTAGTGAGAATTCATTCCTGTCAGGTGTTCGATCACATAACAAAAAGCTGTGTTTATTTTGTTTCCATTGTTACAAAAATATTTAGAGAAAAGTTAGGTAGCATATTGTTAATTATTTTTCTTTCTATATAGTGTAGAAAGTAGGGTGTTGACTCAATAATGTCAATCACCTTTGTAGTAAGTAATTTGAATATTACTTCTAATATATCATCTACGTATATGATTGCTCATTGTTCATTGATAGTATTACATATATAGAAGATCAGTAAAAACAACACTTTTCAGAATGAAATTCGTGGGTTTTTTTCTATAAGTCAAAAACCTCCTTGTAGGCACAGCTTATGACTTATGCATCTCAATAACTTTGAAACTTAAACTCAAGTTGGATTAAATCTTATCTTTCTTAAACAAGAGTTTGTGGAAAGCATCACATGATCACATGATATTTTTATATGTGTTCTGTTCTATTTATCTCATCACTGTTCAAGAAGGTGGCTGCTAACTCACTTTCCAAATGATTAGATAAAAAGGAGGATAAAATTACATCAGTATTTTGTTGAGTAGCTATAAAAATGTAAGCAAATTCCATTTAACAAGAATATCCTTTTTAGACAATTTAAAGTCATCAGAATCATCACAATGGTTATCATATCTTTGATATTTTTACAATAAGTTGCACATGATTTGTAGTTTTGAAATGCAAACTCTGCAGTAGAAGATACTATGAAAGAGTAACAGACAAGATTTAGATCATATTCTTCTAACATCAAGGATGAAAAAGTCCTCTCTACCCTGCCTCTGCATAAGGAAGACTCTGGTACTGGATAACTAATACATAACATATGCTAATGTGTCAACATGATTGCTTTTTTTTTGAAATTTTGTGTGCAAAGTGAATTACCAATAGGTGTTATAGGAAGATACAGATCAGAACTGAAGGACTTGGGATAGATACAGAGCTGAAAAATTCTTCTGTCAACAGAAGAAGGCTGTAAACAGAGCAGTGAAAGTTGCTCAAAATTAAGATTCACCAAAGGGCAAGGAGCCTGCCTGTCATTACACAACTTACTGTAAATTCAGGTCAGTGTAATGAGGATGACGATAGAACCAAGACAACTCAAAGCCTCTTAAGCAACTGTTCATTGACATTTCCCTCTGCCATTCTTTCTCTTTCGATGTCCACTTAATCAAAATACTGGTGAAATTCCTGTCATCCTTGTGATTTAACCACAGAAATCCTCATATGCTTTTAGGTAGGTCTAAAAATAGAAATATGACAACACAGGAGACCAAACCTATAATAAAAGGATTAGCTATTTCCTTTTTATATGAGATTCCAATTTTCATGAACAAAAGTGATTTCATGTTAAGTAATTTGCTTTAACTCAGTAAAGAACCCATATATTCTTAGTTGAGACATTCAGAAAAATAGATGAGGTCTTTCTAAATTTTGCAAATATAATATATCTTTATGTATATGTTAGTATCATCGTGTGTGTGTGTGTGTGTGTGTGTGTGTGTGTGTGTGTGTGTGTGTGTGTGTGTGCATGATGCATGTGTGGACGGATATACCACTGTGGAAGTGTGGTGGTCAGAGACAACTTTGTGGGGTCAGTTGGTCAGTTGTCTCTTTCTACACGTGTGTTCAAGGTATCAGATTTAAGCAAAGGGCTTGCCCAGCAAACAAAACCTCCTAAGATATCCAATGGCCCTCTGTGTTGATTTGTATTTTCTCGTGGTTAAATTATTCTGATATTTCCTATAGTAGGAAGGGAGAGGACATGCCAGTTTTACAAATTTACTATTCAATTCTACTGATGCTGTTTTGCTATATAGCTTTTTGTAATTACATAAAATGCAATATGCTTATATAATATATAAAAATAATAAAATATGTATATATTGTTCTCCAACTCTCTTAATGCATATTTCTTCCACAGGAAAAATGGATATATTGATGCTCAGTTCACCTTTACTTTGGATTTTCATATGATTTGCTCTGAAACAACCTTTGTCTGAAATATACTTCCCAGCTGCTATCAACAGCAAGTATTCTGGTCTCACTTCCAAATCATCACTTAGCTCACTGATGATTAACACTGCCTGATATGTAAGAGCTTTGATGTTGAAAATACATAGGGCCAATTGTACAGGACTGTACTGCCATTTGTGGGCTCTTGGTTTTGGGTTTGGAAGATAATTTATTGACTTCATGGAGAGAACTCCACAGTTTTTTATGTAACACAAGTATGATCACAGCTGAGGTTACTGTCACTATTTTCAGAGTGATGCATAGGTCCCAACATGTCTCCCATGATTCATGTAACAATTGCCAAAATAATTAATAGTAGATTGCATGACTACTCATACAATTTCAATATTTACAATTGAACTTGAAAATATGTTTTGATTGACTAAAAGGAGCCAAAGAACCTGAATGAAGTTACTATTATGTCACTATAACCACAATTATGACTGACAGAAACAACTTAGAAAGGACAAAAACTTAGCTTTGCTCATGGTTACAGAGGATCCCACCCATTAGAGCAGGGAAGCTTAAGCATTTGGAACTAGAAGCTCACATCATCGTGGAGCAAGGAAGTAAGAAATCATTTTAAATCAGTGCCCAGGCTGGAGTCCTTCAGTTGTGCTTTTGATTGCCCACATCGGCTACCTGACTACATTTCCCAAAGGCTGCACATCCTGGAAAGGAGCCCCAACATCAGAAGCCCATCATGCAGAGCTTAGGCTTTGGGGTCCATTTGAGATTCAAACCATCAAAGAAGAATAGTAAATTCAAGTTATAGATAAGCTCAGCACAGCTTATCTTGATTTGTTCACAATAACTGTTCAGATTTCACCAGTTGACATAGAACTGTATGAGTCAGTAAACAACTAAAATACATTTCAATGACAGAAACTACTACAAAGAAAGTTTGGTTAAAATAGAAACTTTAGTAGCAAAGCTGAAATGATACAGAGCCAAAGAAATAAGAAAAGTGAACGCTAATGTATGTATGCATCTAAGTCATCCAGATGATCTTGCACCAAATCATTTATGTCTACTCCAATTTCCTTCTTTCTAGAATGAAACAGGTAGATAAAATGCTTGTAATATTCCTGTTAATAAACACAGTGTGCTTCAAAAGATTAAAACAAAAGTAGATCACTAAGTTCTACACATCTAGATACATATACACAGAAATAGTCCATGTACTATAAGTACATGCTAGTATGTATAAGATTTTCTTGGGTGTGCATGTGTGTACTGTACGTAATATATGTAATATATAATTTGCATAACATATGTGTAATTTATATAAACACACATGCTACATGAAAATTATATAAAATGTCTTTCTTGGTAGATCCAAGAATCAAAACTTTACATCACAATCATATAGCATAAATCCTAATAATATAAGGTGAATTTTTAGATACATCATAATGGGTGTGTTAAGGGGGATAGACTGTTAGAGAGGTAGGAAAGCAATGATTTACCATTTCCAATTTTGCAAAATGGACTGTTTGCTATAACACACTCTGGGCTAAATATTACTTACTTTTTGACCTGATTTAGAGATCTCTCACTATAAGACTGCCCAGCCACCTTCTCTTGACAAATACATGCATATTTCATAAGCCTGTGAGCTGGAGAATAATTTTTTAATAAATATGTATCTGTGCCTCTCACAACTTTGGGGTATGGCTGCACATGGAGGCACACTGCGTGCTAAAAGCATGTGATTTGCATCCTAGCCTCTCAGCTCTGGGGTCTGTTGATGACGAAAAGTGAATTTTCTTCAGTCGTGTCAATCTAAAGTGGAATCATCACCCTTTTAAAATTATATGACATTTTCACTTTCAATCTCCCAAATATCCTTTACCCCACAATTCTTACCTCATATCTTGGAATGGCAGCAACAACAAATTTTTTTTTTGAGTTTTGAGTGTGGGTGGGAAAGGATAGGATAGAAAGACCAATAGAAAATAGAAAAAAATGACTTTCAAAAGGGAGGCAAGAGTAGAAGAAAGGGGAGAAATGAGGAAGAAAGGAAGGAAGGGAGGAAGGGAGGGAAGGAGGGAGGGGGCAGGGAGGAAGAACAAGAGACATAATCAAAGAAAGGAGCGGATTCTTGCAGAGGGCCTGAGTTTGGTTCCCAGGAACTCTTTTGACAGCTCACAAGCACCTGTAACTCCAAATGCAGAGGTTCCAAAGTCTTCAGAAGAACTCTGCAGACAACTGCAGTCACACACACACACACACACACACACACACACACACACACACACACACACACACAATTAAAATAAAATCGTCCAAAGAAAAAATTCACTACTGGAAACAGAATAGTGTTTGGAGAAGAGAGATGACTTTACTAGCAGGAACTTAAAGCAAGATTGGGTCTTCAAACCACAGAAACCATGATAGTACTTACTAACCAAACTGATTAATTTTTTAATTTAACAATGAAAAACTATCTGAAAAAGTAATCAAGTAAATGTGGTTCATATTTCAGCTTTTTTTAAAACCATCTCTTTTTTTGCGTGTATGAAATGTATGATTTCCCCTTAGAGTACCTTCACACAGTTCTCACATAGACTTCCCCCACCTTGGAACCTGTGCATATTTCTCTTTTATAAATTCTGACAGAAAAATTGGGGACTCTTTAGCAATTAGATAATAAAAATAACTTCCCTATTTCTCCCTATTACTCAGGGAAGTCTCAGTTGTGCTGTTTTCTTATTTCCTCAAGTTATATATGATCCTAATACATGCTCATTAATTCTGACACACTGAACATTTATTTTATTTACAATTTTTGCTCCTGGGTTCTCTCAGGAGAGGCACATCTCAATTTTATGAGTGACTGGGGGGTAAGTAGTTATCCAGTCATGCTGCAGCCTGCTTCGGGGTCACACATTCATAATGCTGAACACTCATCTACAACCCACAGCAACACATCGTGGTCACAATTCCGATCACACAGTGTCCTATCTTTGTAATTCATGTCATACGTTGGAGACAGGCGATTCCTGATTAGCCCCTGGATTTCTCCTGCTTTTAATGGCTGGGCCCATTTGGCTGCTGACCTGGTATAGATGGAGATGGTGAACAGGTCTTTGGTCTCCTGTAGCTGCAGAGGGCTCTGAGCAGACATAAAACAGGCCTATGGCCCTCAACATCTGAACAGTGTTTCCTGTCTGGACTTCTCATTTTTACACTTGGCATGAGCTGCAGTGACCTTTACACCGTTCTTTAAAGGGATGCCTTTTATGGAGGTTAAGAGTGACTTGGCCCCCAAACTAACAGAGTCCTGGGCCCCCCCGCTAACCCCCAACTGTGCCATATGTGCACAATGCTGCAAACGCTGATTTAGTGGTACGGGCAACAGTCCACCAGAACTGCACACGCTGAGATCGCCACAATTATGTGACTTAAAGATGCTTGTGCACCCCACTGATCATTACCAGAGTTAGGAAATGCAGCCTTCGGGGCCACAGTCTTCTGCAGACTCAGCAGCACTGTGACCACATGAATTAATGATAGTACAGAAAGTCCATTCTGCAGCTTCTTGTAGCCATCATTAGGGAGACCTAACATGGGGCTCACTTGTCCTGAAAATAGTGTCTCAACCACTTCCCTCTGAATGAAACTATCCATGTTTATTATGCTTAACTCTATGTATTTCTCTCCAGTGCATAGCCACACATGACACAATTTTGGTTTGGTGGGACATTTGAGAAATCAGCAAATATTTGCATTTTATCAGTTAAGTATTCTAGGTGTAAGAGATAGAGAGAAAAACAAATATTTTCTTTGATTGTCAAGGGCATAGTAATGAACAGAGCTCTAGGATTTGTGGCACAGAACCTGTGGAGAGATGGGTTAAGTGAACTCAGTTTTCTTTGGCAGAGTTTCTGGGCACAGGGAAGCTCTGTGAAGTTATTTATTGTCCTGTAGTTCCTGACTCTACTTTTGATAAAGGCCAATGATATGGATAAAAACTTTATCCACTCTACAAATGTCTTTCAATTTGGGCTACTTTAAGATAACATTCTTGTCATCCCATCAGGATATTGATTCTTCTGACAATGCTAAACTTATTATTTTATTTTGGTTTTTCAAGACCAGGTTTTTCTGTAGCCCTAGCTGTCCTGGAATTTGCTCTGTAGACCAGGCTGGCCTGGAACTTAGAGATCTGTCTGCCTCTGCCTCCAGAAGGCTGGGAATAGATATGTGCATCACTACTGTCTGGCTATTAAAATTCTTTTTTAAGGAGAATATTTTTGTCTGCCCTTTTATTCCCTTACCAGGAAAACTGTTAAACTAAGAAACAATTATTTATTCCCAGGAAAACTCTGAAACTAAGAAACAAAATTTAAGTCTTACACTGATTGCTACACAGTGTCTTGCTGTGGGTTTCTGTAGTAAATGACTAAGAACCTACTGTCTTCAACACCCATTTAATTAGACTCCTTGTCCTGTTGAACATGAGAAGACATGAATAGATGGAGCAGCTTCATTTCTTTTTACTTTGGTGTGCTAAAGATAAAATCCCATCCCTGAAATACCAGGGAGACTAGAAATTTCACTATCACAGAAGTTTTCCTCTTCTGTTGTATATTTATGAACTGTGTCAAACATAATAGAGTTAGTAAGAATTTTAAGAATGTATTTACAATAAAGAGCTATAGAAGAGTTAAATTGGTAACCTGATGTCAAATGTATATTAACACAGTATCCAAGGTAGATTTTGAACTAGAATGTAAGTAAACAGAGGATCTATTTTTTCCAGTATCTGTACTAAAATATCTGACATAAATAAGTCACTCAAAACATACCTTCTGAATCTTATACACCAGTGTAGGCACATCCTGTTAACTCCCTGAAAAGAGTGTGTGTGTACGTGCACGTGTGTGTGTGTGTGTGTGTGTGTGTGTGTGTGTGTGTGTGCATGTGTACATGTAAGTGTGTGCCTGTGTGTGTGCCCGAGTGTGTGTATGTGTACGTGCATAGTCTTTCATTCCCTTACTGCTTAAGGTGTTTCTTCTTTAGAGGTATGTTTTATAGAAAACAATATCAACATTCTTTGCTAATTGTTTAGCATAAGTCATCAATAGCCCTATGTTAGTGAAATTTATAAGTACACCAACTAATTTAAAAAACAATGAAAAATAGACTTTTATCCTTGTATCTGAAAAAAAAAACCTTGCTCTTTCCTAAAATAGACATCTAAATAGGAATGTGTGTATATGTGTGATCTGTGGCTACAAAAATGTATTAGTATTTTTGTCTCCTTTTGCAAATAATTTATGGAAAACTTTGTAACACAGATGTAAAGATTTCCTTCCACTTGAAAACTGCATAAAATCAAACAATGAACAAATCCAAAATGAAAAATGACTAAAAATTCATGTGCATCAATATTTTTAAACAGCTTCCCCAAATTAGATAAATTCAATTCAACAATAAGAAAGCATCAAAAAAAAAAACTTCAAAATACTGCTTGACATTTTTATTTGAGACCCTCTGCAAATTTTTCTCTAATGATCTATTCCAAACTATAAAGTTGCAATACCTAAATTCTATAGACCATTCTACCTGCAGAAATCTCACTTAAAGCTAAAATAATACAGTTTTATTCAATATGCTCAACTGTTTTCTCTTCTAGTTTAGGAGAGGGCGCAAATAACATGCAGTGTGTCATTTCATTGACAGCAAGTCTCTCATCTGAGGCATGCTTGGTTTTTTTTAAAGAGGAGTATCCTATGGGCTCCTCTGGATAGTCTTTTCAAATGCCACAGAAATAAGTTTCAGTTCTGATCCTTAACCCCAACTGAAGTGAGAGTATAAATGAAAAAAACATGTGCTGCTTTCTGAATTCTTTTACTTAACAGTGACCTATGCATTCATGATCTTGTAACTATCAGCACTTAGTCTTGTTTTCCATTGTATGGTATACCTCTTTAAAAAGGTAATATTGCATATTTTCTTAATGAGTATATCCTGTTAGAGAACAAGGGTAAGGTAGGAATACCCCATGGCATTGTTATCATCTGAGATTGTAATGTATTGATGAATGGATATTGATATTCATCACAATGCATTTATGAGAGAAAGTGTTGCATATTGTTGCCTGTCCATAGATAATGTGCTGCCATCATAAATCTACACTGGGTCCATGAGTTAGTCTCCATATAAAAAGATGGGGTATGAAGGCCTTACTTATACTTCATTAATAAAGTGGTAGCTGAACCCAATGTTTGTTTTATTTTAACTCCATGGACCAAGAGAAGAAATATTCAGTGTAATTATAATGGCATCATTTTTAGTTAGATTATTCAAATTGAAAAAATAAAAAAAAACTGTCATTGCCATCAAAGTAGTTTCATGGAGAACTTTGGCCACGAGGGCTGTCCTCCTTTTACTATTCTTTAGTCCTGTGTGATCTGTGGCAAATAAGTCCTGCATTATCTCATCAGATGTGACTACAAATGCAAGAGTTTTAATTGGATATTCTCTATATGCTTTTTAATTTCCCATGTTTTTTTTCTTAGTTAACTTTTTAAAAAGGTTACTCTATCTTATTAATTAGTGATGTAGACGTATGTTAGAATTGTCGGTAATAATGCAAGCAAGGAACTAGGGCTGCTTTGCTTCACTGTGATTTTGATCCAGACCCACATGGGTCAGTCTTTGATATTAAATATGAATTCAAGATTAATTAACTGAGTCTTTAACTTGTGTATGGTGGCCATGCCTTTAATCCAAGAACTCAAGAAGCAAAGGCATCTAAATCATTGTGAGTTCAAAGTTAGCTTGCTCTACCTAGTGAGTGCCAAGCCAGCCTTCTTGGAATGAGAATGCTTGCTCAAAATAAAATACAATTTGAAACACTAATTGAGTGTTTAGATGAAGGAATCGTGATAACAAATGAGCTTTATGCTGTTGATGATGACTGACTGAAAAAGTCTTTGGTAGTGTTTGATCTGGCTGTGCAAGATACTCTGAGACATTTTTTCTCATGGTACTTTGACAGTGGGAAACACCATTGTGGGTGGAATACTCGTGACACTTGCAAAACAATAGATAAATGTTTTCTCCTTGATGACTAAATTTGCTAAAATAATGCCACTTTTCTCTTATGAAAGAAAAATATTTTAGAGCTGGCCTTCATTGAATCTGAGAAATGGGATAATAAATTAAATAAGTATTGAATTCTGAGGTTAATGTAGACATTCTCCTGATAATGGCTGAGGAACTGTGCTAGTTTCTGTAGTCACAAGGTTCGGCAGAGTACAAACCAATAGATGGGTGACTTCATTTCACCATACAGCTTTTTGTAATTCTAAAACAGAAGTTTCTTTTGTTATTATCATTTTGAGGAACTTCCACACTGTTTGTCATAATGTATGTATTTTCCATTTCTGCCAAAAATGTATGAGAATCCCTTTATCCTTACTCCCTCATCCTAATCAGCTCACTGGTTTTTTGTTTTTACTTTCATTTTGCTGATTTTGGTGATGGTGACTTATTTAGGCTTCAATGGTAACCACTGTAACTGTAATTACAAACTCATATAGGGAAGTTTCTAATTCTGCATTAAAATTTAAAGTTTTAAAGAGTTTCAATATAGTGTATATAAACTAAATTACCAAATTATGAAGGAAACAATCAACCATAATCCATGTCAACAAGTAAGACTCATTACAGTTTAGATGTTAGTTCTTCTAAAATCATCCTAACTATTCAGTGCAATCCTGACAATATTGAAACCTACTGTATTTATTGAGGTCACTAATCAGTTTTTAAAGTTTATGTGGAGAAGCAAAATACTCAGATTAATTAATATAATATTCAAGGAGAACGAAGTGGGAAGATTGGTGTTACATTATACAGCTACAATAATGAACTCACTGAATGATTGAATGATGAACTAGCAGGAAAAAGACAGAGACTAATGGAACAGTATAGTCACCTAAGAAAACTATGAATCATGAATTGGGGCAATTGATATTTTCCAACAGAATAAGCAAATGTCATAGAGTAGAGCAAATGTACTCTTTGTAACCCTTTGTGTTTCACATACAAAAATATTCTAAACCAAGATATTAAAGCTTTAAAATTAATTTTAAGTAGATTGCTGACTTTAAGTTAAGAAAAAATTAAAAACATTGCAGACAAATAAGATAGAAAACATAGACAACCCTGAGTACTGATTATAGTAGCTTTATGGATATAGGATGAATGGCATAATCATGGAAGAAATAAATGTCAGGTTGTATTTCATTAAGATAAAGAAATTATGCTAATAGAAATGTCAAGATAAAATGCAACCAATGGACTAGTAGAAAATACATATAAAAGACATGTTTGTTCAAAGACTATAATATACAACAAATTCTCAATCTTTGACAAGAAATTAAACAACCAAATTACAAACTGGTCAGATCAATACCCTACATAATAAGTCCCTGAATATGACTCTGTTTGCCCAAGAATTAGTGCCAAAAACTAACAAGTGGGACTTCGTATAACAAAAAGGTCCTCTATAGCAAAGGAAATCATCAACTATGTGAAGAGGATGCCTACAAAATGGAAGAGAATCTTTTCCAACTATTCATCTGACAAAGACAAAGACTTAATTTTCAAAATTTAAAATGAATGCAAAATACAAAGAGTCAAAAAATTCTCTGGAACCTGGATAGAGAGTTCTGAGGAGGAAAAGAAGGAAGGGAGGGAGGGAGGCAGAGAGGGAGAGAGGGAGGGAGGAGGAGGACCAAAAGAAGGTAAACTAAGAAGTATCTCAAAAGTGTAAAGTGTCCATCATTCCTAGCATTAGTAATTATGCAACAAAAAACAACTTTGATATTTTTATCTTCCCTCAGTCAGAATGGAACTAATCAATAAAACAACTAACAAAATGCTAGCAGGGATATGGGGAAAGAGAGCCATCATTCACTGTTGGTGGGATTGAAGACTGGATTGCATCCACTATGGAAATCAGTGTGGAGCATTCTCAAAAACTAAAAGTAATTATAACCATAGCATCCAGCTACAACACTCGATATCATATACCCAAAGGACTTCACATCATACTCAACAGATACTTGCTCACCCATAGTCTCTCTTCACAATAACTAGTAACTGAAAACAGCATAAAAATACTAGAGCCTGTGAATGAATAATGGGAGCATAGTACACATGGGATACTATGGGATACTATTCAGCAGTAAAGAAAAATGAAACCATGCGTTTTGTTGGTAAACAGATGGAACTAGAAGACATACTGAGTCTTGAGGCAAGCAGACCCAGAGAGACAAACAATGCATGTTCACTCTTACTACAGGATCCAAGCTCCAAATGTTCAGATGTGAGTACATAGCCTATAGTAACTACAAAACCCATAAAAGTAAAATGAACCAAAGCCAGAAGAGAGGATTTGGGGAACAATAAAGATGTGAATAGCAGGGTACAAGTAACCTGGTCGGAGAAATTTAAAAAGGGGGTGGGACTGTGGAGGGGAGGTAAAAACATGACAAGGAGATCTGTAGGTAAAATAACAATAAGGATGACTGGAAAAGAGACAAGGTATCATATCGTTACCTATTTACCAACAACAAAACAAAGAAAACTATAATGCATGCAATTCAGTGTTTAAGTATATATTATTTTATGAGCTTTTCCTATCTGGGCTGATGCTACTCCCCACAAAGAGCAGAAGCCCACTTAACAAAAACAGCCAATACCAGACATGAGAAGCTCTTTTTTGAGTTGTTGGCCAGGAATGTCTAAGAAATTCTCAAAACATTCAGCCTATTGCTGTGACCCTTGGTTACCCCAGATGTGAAAGGTTCTTGTATGCCTGTTAGAGTATTCTTCCAGCTTGTTGTGTATGTGGGTGCATGCAAAGGCCTTGAGGTACCTGTCAGGAATCTTCTTCCTTTGTTCTTACACTCTATTCATTGAGGCAGGGTCTCTCAATCAATCCTAGAGTGCACTAAAGGCTAAATTAATGAGCAAGTCACCCTGATGATCCTTTGTCTCTGCCTCATCAGTATGTAAATACAGACAAGCCAGCTTTCCCACTCAGCATATTCAGGCATTCAGGGTATCAGAATTCAGGCAGTCATGCTTGCACAGCAAGCACTTTAGCCATTGAGATCCACCTTGAATGTTTCCAAGGATGTAGTGTACATTTCCTGTAACTGTGATACATATATCTATTACATTGCTTTTGTTCCACTCAGATCTTCTTCCTTTTGAAAAGTAACTTCTTTGTTTTAAATATGAATTAGTATTAAGCCTCTTGTAATGCTTAACATAAAGGTAAAGCATGAAGTTGCCAGATATTTTGACACAATATTTTTGGTTTGTGTTCTTTAGGTAAAATAATGTCTTGTTTAATTTCCTATTATTTGGGAAATTTTTAGGTAAATTATATTCTGTTTACATTTAATTCAATTATGATTGATGAATATATCTGGTAAGATTTCCATATTTTGAAATACATTAGCATTCACTTTCAATAATACATTCTGGCATATTGTCTTGTAATTGTTGATACAGTTGGTTCTAAACTCACCTTCTTCTTCCTTTACATTCCTCATGTACCCACTGATGAGGATGTTTCTGCAAAAAATGATTCTTGCACTCTACAATAACCCACTAGGCCTAGCAGTACATGTGGTGATGGAATAGCTAGCGTACCTTTCACAGAACAAGTGGCTGCTCCATTGTCAAGAGTGCAAATGACATTTACACTTCATCTTCCAGATTCCACTTTGGCTGCAGTCAACCCACACAAGGTCATACCTTGGCTGGGGAAGTGCAGCTGTAGTCACTATGAGGGATTCATCAAGAGAAGCACTGCTGGTTCAAGCTGATGTGAACAGCTCTGACAGGAAATATTTTCTTTAAAGCTGCTTGCTGGGCTGCGCTCCGTCCTTTCTCAGTTCAGCCACTTTCTTTTCACAGATATTCATCCCCAAATGTGTTCCTGCACTTCAGGTTCACTCTTGTAGTTTACTTTAGGTGAGTCCTGATACTTCCTTTCTCAGATTTTGCTACCATTTTTATTTACTGCTGCTTACACTCTTCAGTTATTCTTCTAGAATTTCTTTTTTTACTGTTATTTGGTTGGAATTTCTGCATGGATTTTGAAATTTTGTTAAGAAACACATATTTAGGCCGGGCATTGGTGGAGCATGCCTTTAATCCCAGCACTCGGGAGGCAGAGGCAGGCGGATCTCTGTGAGTTTGAGGCCAGCCCTTGAACTCCACTTGGGAGCATTCTGTTTTGTTTTCAAAATTTCATAATTAAACCCAAAGCTTCATGATTGGAACGTGATACAATTAATGTACATTGACAATCATAATATAATTAGCAACTTGGTTGGTTCAAACCTATTATTTTGTTAATGGTTTTCTGCTTGATTATTTTCTGATCTTTTCTTCCTGACTTCTTTTTGGAAATGCAACATATGTCAGCATTTCATTTTATTAAGTCTTTTATTCTTAAGGTTCTAAATTTCTTCTCATATTGATGGTCATAAAATTTATTTCCATGGAAAATAAAATCAAACCATAATACTGAGTTGTGGGTTTCCAGAGAAATTTTAGAGAAAGTCAAAGTAATATAACTGTCCTTGAAATGGTATGATGACTTCATAGAAGTGATGGTGGTGTTAACCTAAGAAATTTTAGGATTGAGTAGAAATCATGAGTCTTAAAAAACTAAAGTAAGTGGTGATAAGCACTGACTTCTAATTGAAAAATGTATTCTTGCTTGGTATAGGTTTGCACTTCTGAATGGCTCTACTGTTATACTGGGGTCGAACAAAAAAAAAAATGTGAGCTACTTTGTCAGTTGAGGAGAGGAAAGACAGGCAATAAGAAAATGCTAGAATGAAGCAGCCAGTGCTGGTCAGAACCCATAATATTAACCACTGCTTAGTTTATTAGATGCAGGTGGATACTTGGAAAAGCAATTACAGATAAACATGTTTCCAGGTTTTAATGTACACATACACTCCCAAATTCTGAACTGCTGAGAGTTAAGTATTGACGGGTGGGAGCAAAGCATATACTGGGAGCCTCGACTTTGGTTTCTAATACTAGTCTCCAATGAAGGGAAGCAGCTTCCTTGGGGAAATGGCTAACAATGGAGGGAAGGAAGGAAATAAATGTGATAAGGAAATAAGGAAATAAGTGAGCTGGAGCCACCTGGAGTGCCCAAAAGCAAGGGAGTTCTCATAAACAAAACAAGGCAACAACCACAACAAATACAGAAAATGCTAACGTGTCAGGGGCTGTGAGAGTGTGCAACTGATAAAACAGTAGTGATATCATATTAGAATATGTCAAAATACAAATACAAAATATAAGTTATTGAATAAATGAACAAACGAGATAAAGATTATGTAACACATAATAAAGATCCTAAACTCAAGGAGGTTGAGCTTACTCTCTTACCTTTTCCAAAAGCTGTGAACAACAACAGCTACAAGATGAAAACTGGAGGGGGTGTTCCAGAAGACCCACAGGAAGCTGTCAGTCATTGAGGTGGGGAGGTGTCATTTGTCAGGGTAAGTTGTGTTGGTAACAGGTTTGCCAGGTGGCTTTAATATTATGTGATGGAAATTCACTTTAACCTCTGTATTTTTCTCCTGTAGGATCCAAAACTTCCATCTAAATGTGAGGAAAACTCCAAACTAATTGGAGCTAAAAGAATTTTTGAAAAATGACAACCCACTATTCCTTAAAAGTTTCAAGGTCAGCTAAAAAAGGACTTGTGGGTCCAGAGGAAGCTAAAAGGGCGTGATAAGGAAATATGGTTTGGTGTCCTGGATAGGATCCTGGAACAAAAAAAAAAAAAAAAAAAACAAAAAAAAACAGATGTTTAATGGAAAACAACAACAGCAAAATCAAATTAAGAAAGCAGTTGTTGATAGCAATCTGTACACAGTGCCTAATTAGTTTTGACAAATATGCCATATGCAAAGTAGGGGAAAACTTGGTGTGCAAGTTAAGAGTACTATTTTCTAGAATAAATGGTGAATTGGAGACATCTGCGAGGACGGTTAAGTTTCACTGCTTCCTACAGAACACCACATATCTGATGCTTCACACCTCATGTGTCCTGTTACGAAATTGTAATAATCTCATGATAATATAATACTGCTTATCAGTCCCATGGTATTCGCTGTTAACATTTTTTTTTTAATCTTGATGTGCGTTACAGGTCCTATTTTATGGGAGGGACTTTCAGTTAGCTCATTATTTCAGCTAAGATGATTAGTCAGTGGGTTCCCAGGATAGGCCTGGTTCCATTTCCTAAGTCTGCCTTACAAACACATGCAGCTTTGTCTGTTTGTTTAAGGTGGCTGCTGAACATTAAACCTTATTGTAATTAAATCTTATATTTATATTATGTATTATATTTATATATTATATTTATATATTAAATTATTAAATATTATATTTATTAATTAATTAATATATATTATATTATGCTTTTACTTTATACATTCCTTAAATAGTATGTCTGCATTTCAGTTTTTGTGCAATTGAGGAAAATAATTCATTTTTTTTCTTAGTGCTTACTCTTTTCCAATAAAGGTATTGTGGGTGGATCATTGAAGATGCTACTCATGCTGAGGAAACCAGGAAACAATCACATGACTCTTTCTGGTTACTACAGCTGCAGCAGCAGAGAGAGTATGTATAGTATTTTTAGGTGTGTGAGCTAGAAAGCGTGTCAAAGCACCCCAGGCTTCACAGACAATCCAAGGTAACGCCGCTGCCTGATGTTAAAGACGATCTGATCTTGTCCTCTCCCCACTTCAACTATAATTCATGCACCCTTAAGCTTCTGTTTGAGATAATTCAAAGCAAAGAAAGTCTCAAAGCAAAAAATGTCTCATATTTACTAAGTACAAAAAGCAATAGGAGAGTTTTTACATTGGAAAGCCAGGTTAATGACAGTTCCTCCTGTCTGCTTCCGTAACAAATTTAAAGTTTAATTGTTCAAAATCTGTTTCGGAAATTACATCACTGAAAGATTTATAATGGCATATAGAATTGTCAGCAGGAAGAAACACCAGGCCTCATTAGTTAGTTCCGCAAATTCTAGGCAGCACTGGATTCAAGCCGACCCCAACATATGGGCAGCCTTAGGAGAGAAAGCACCTCCAATCATCTCTATACCTGGGTTAGTGCCGTGAAATCTTGTGTTGTTTGTTGTCAAAAAAAAAAAAAGCCTCCACAGGAAGTCACGAAGTCTGACTTCAGGCTTCATGCAGCTATTTTCTCCATGCTATTAGGCATATATATATATATATGTATGTATGTATGTATGTATGTATGTATGTATGTATATATGTATCTTTATTTGCTTTTTCTGAGATGACAACAGTGGAGCACAGTCTTCTAAAAAATCTCCCTGAGAAAGGATGAGTTTCAAATACCGAGATGTGTCCCATCCTTTTGAGACATCACCCTGAAACTTACCATCTGTAATTAGCAGATAACATTAATAGTAGGATGCCATAACAATCTCATTTCAATAATCCTGCTTAATATTCATATTTTAAAATAATTTTCTCCAATTACAGATTCTAAGATTGCAAAGTAAATAAAATATAAATAAGCTTCTTCTCTTTTTGCTAGTAGATTCTAGGCATTTAGGAAGTGAGGCCCTGACATTCTTAGAAATAATAACTGAAAACATACTTATTTTTATTAGCACTTAACTCTTTGAGGAGTAGCAAAAAGATTATTTTTAAAGAAAAGCAGACTGACTTTTTTGAATTGTGCCCAATACTGTAAACCTAGTCAACAGCATATGGATATTGAGGCCTACTATTTTCTTTCTACTTTCCTAAACTAATATAATTCCTAACTGGACTCTAAACACTTTAACAGAAAAAATATAGACCTCAGTCCTCACCAATGTATCCTGTTGTCTTTTGGCAGCAGAAGGAGACCATTACAGTAACCCACAAGTAGTCAGAATGCAGAGAACAACTGACCGTGGGGTGCCAAGGACCAGCTGATGCATCTACAACACAATTCTTGTTCTTAAATCTCAGGAATCGCAGATGTGGGAGCCAATGAACCAGGAAAGCTGCTCTGAGATTGTATCTCATAGGAATGACATGGAATCCACACTTATGAAATTTCAGCAACATGGCTACATAAACTAAACCTGGACAATTCCAACAACATTTGACATTCCAATGTAGATGGGAGAAGCTCCAGATCCCTACTTGGTGCCTAGCTGAATAGCTATAGGCAATTATTTCAGAGACAGAATTCTTTTTCCTAGGGATGAACTTCTGGACTGGAAATGCAATGGAAAGTGGTCAGCTCAAGAAACATGCATGTGTAGGCAATTGAATGGACTCTACAGTTGTGTGTGTGTGTGTGTGTGTGTGTGTGTGTGTGTGTGTGTGTGTGTGTGTGTGTATGATCAATGATTAAATAGTGAAATCTGTGAGTTTGAGGTTAGATGTGGAAGGGGTAGAATAAAGGGAAAATAATGTTATTATACTAAACCTAAATAAAAACAATTACAAAAATAAGAATTATCGTGAAAAGTCCAGAAATTCAGGTCCCTAACAAAGTAGTACTTCCCTAGAATGCACACACAAATACACACACACAACACACACAAACATACACACACACACACACACACACACACACACACACACACACACACAATTCAGAACTCGCTTTGCTAGCATTAAGTTTGGAAAATGTGGTTCATCTACTACAAATGTGTGTGGAGCTGTGGGTTTTGGTGACAGGACAATGTGGAATGCTTGCTATAGAATTTCCCCCCAAGAGTATATTGGTCTTCTTCGTCAAAATTCTCTAATAATGGAACTTGAGAAGCAGCATTTGTCATAGACCATTCTGTACCATCGAAGTGAGTTCAGGAATACATATGAAAATACTGTAAATGAGTGGGATAAATTAAGCAGGCTTATTCCAGTGACAGTGGGAAGCTTCACAGATTCAATGAAGACATTTATGAAATTCATTAACTTCAAGGTCGTGCACACTTCTTTGTCATTCTTGAACATATCCGCCCTGATGTTTGTAATTTGGATTCATGGGCAACGCCATGTTATGTAGCCTAGGTTAGTCTTGAATGCCATACATTCCACGATGAGAGGCTCATCTTTAACACATCTATAATTGTGCTTCTTGACATTTACATTTTGGTTAAATCTATCAGACTGACTTAGGCTCTTCTTTTCTCCTCTGTAAAACATGGAAGATTACTTTTTTCAGTTTTATTGAGATTTGCTTAACTAATAAGATGTCTAAGTTCAATGTGTATAAATGGATGTTTTCACATGTGTGTATATTCTGAAATGATTTCTAACATTTACCCAAAATACTTCCTTTCCTTTTGTAGGCTATTAGAAAATCCTTGAGCAAAGTCAAGGCAAGTAAGCAGAGTAGTTTAGCAGCCTAGGACTACTTGATTTATTTTCCCTCCCTCCCTGCCTCTCTCCGTCCCTCTTTCCTCCCCTCTTCCCCCTTTCTCTCTCTCTCTCAACACACACACACACACACACACATACACACACACACACTCACACACACACTCACACAGACACACATACACACACACACACACACACACACACACACACACACACACACACACACACACACACACGCTACACTTTCCTCCCCTTAATGACTATCAAGTTTAGATACTATTCAGCTGTGCTCTCCTTATATCCTGGCACAAGATTAGAAAGGCTGATCCAGTCTAAATTGCTTCTGGGTGAATACATAATAAGGCAAAATTGTGTCTTCAAGTAAACTTTTAGGGAAAATCCCTCTTTACCATCTTATGCATATGCATAATTGGATATGCTTAGGTGAAAATCAGCTGTGCTGTAGAAAAGGAAATGTGCAGTGAGCAAAGGCCTCTATAATCCAAACCCATCAATCAAAATAAAGAACTGCCTATGCTACCCTTTAGCTACCAAATCTCCCCTTTGTTGGACCCCAAACAATATTCAAGCCTATCAAGAATCTTCATAGTTGTGGCCTAATGCTTGCTTGCAATGTAGTCTCACATGCTCTACCACATTTCTTTAAATAAAGTTTCCAGGCAACTTTGTCATCTCTGTGAATTTTTGTTCGTTGTCGAATAAGAAGACAAAAGTCTATAACGCCCTGGCCTATATGCCAACCATGGGTACAGTGTTGCCTGATATAATTATAGTGAACTCTTAATCCTCTGGATGTTAATTGCTTTACTCCTTGCTATGACCAAATACGTTACAAAAAAGAAAGCTAAGGAAGATTTAATTCTGGCTCATGGTTCAGAGGAGCCTTATTCACCATGGCCAGCAAGGCACCAATCCAGGAGAACACTAGCATGTTCAATTGCATTGCTCCTGCTTCTCTGTTTATTCAGTCTAGAACCCAGCACATGGGATGGGGGGTTCTACATTCAGAGTAGACCTTCCCCTCCATCCTTCTGGAAGTATTCTCCTAGACATGCTTACTAATTTCCCTAGCATCCTGGCATTCTTTCCTTCCTTTCTTTTACTTCCTTCCTTCCTTCCTTCCTTCCTTCCTTCCTTCCTTCCTTCCTTCTTTCCTTTCTTCTTCTTTTCTATTTTTTTGAGACAGGGCTTCTTTGTGTATCCCTGGCTGTCCTGGAACTCACTCTGTAGACCAGACTGGTCTTGAATTCACAGAGATCCACCTGCCTCTGCTCTGGAGTGCTGGGGTCAATTTCATGTACCACCACAGCCCAGCTTTCCTCGCATTTCTTTTTTTTTCATCTCTTTTTTAAATTATAGAAACATTATTATTTTACATATAAATCCCCTCATTCCCTTACCCTCCCATCCTCTCATGCCCCCCCACATCCCCAACCCACCCCAACCAACTCCCCAAGGATAGTGAGGCCTTTCATATGGGCTCATCAAAGTCTGTCACATCCTTTGGAGGGCCTAGGCCCTTTCATGTATCTGGGCTGCAATAGTATCCTTCCACAGGGAATGGGCTCCCAAAGTCCATTTGTGCTCTAGGGATAAACACTGGCTCCACTGTTAAAGGTCCCATAGACTGTCTTGGCCTCCTAGCTGGCACCCACATTCAGAGGGCTTGGTTTGGTCCAATGCTGGTTCCCCAGCTTTACTACTATGGTCTCTGTGTTTTCACTATGTCAGGTCAGCTGTTTCTGCGTGTTTCTCCAGCATGGTCTTGGCTCCTTTGCTTATCACTCCTCCTTCTCTGCAACTGGATTCCAGGAGTATGGCTCAGTGTTTATCTGTGGGTGCCTGCTTCTGCTTCAATCATCTACTGGGTGAAGGCTCTAGGATGGCAACCAAAGTAGTCCTCAATCTCATTATAGGGGAAAGGCATCAAAGGCAGCCTCTCCACTACTACCTAGATTCTTAGTTGGGGTCATTCCTGTGGATCCCTGAATGTTTCCCTAGTGCCAGAAGTTCCTCTCAACCTATACTGGCTCTCTGTATCGAGGTTTCTCCTTTCTTGCTCTCCTCTATTCCCTCCCTGTCTCAGTCTTCTTGATATCTCTTGTTCTCCCCCCTCCTCTTCTACCCTTGTCTTTTTCCTACCTCCCTCCTCTCGCCCCCAACCCCCCCCCCGTGATCCCAATTTGCTCGTGGGTTCTTGTTCCTTTCTCCTCCTTCGGGGGACCTAATCTAGGCATCACCTGATGGCATCAAGGCCATACTATTTAACTGAAATTTTGAACACATTGATTACTAACTGATAATACTGCACTTCCCCACGCATCTACAGTAACAAGATATTGGACACTTAAAACTTGATGGGAACATAGATTAAGTCTTCTTACCATAGTAAAATAATATTTAACAAAATAAAGAGGTAATTTAGAAAATTTGTCCCTTAAACAAGGTTGTAAACCTTTTTGATCCTTGCAGTACACCATAGAACATAGCTATACGATGTTCTCCCACACATTTTTTTCTACAACATTTGTGTCCATGCTAGGATTCTAATCTGGATCAAACTTAAAATATGACTTGTGTTAATAGCTCAGTAGCAAATGAGGCATAGCCAGGATTTGGAAAGTGTTTAGTTTCTTGTTGTTGCTGTAATTTTATATGAACACCTGAAATGCCCAAGACAGCTTTCGGTAGGATAATTAACATGTCCTAGTCATCTTTTGTGCCCTCATACAAAGGTTCTAAGGGCTAACACCTATGGGCAGGCCACCTTTGGACACATAGTAGCAAGGAGATCCAGGAGAATGTTGCTTTGCATTTTTATGGTGGATCTCAATTCTATGTCACTGAATTCACTCATCTGCAGATTTAATTCATTAGGTTATTAAAATTGTTAATACTAAAATAAGTCCTAAATAAGAAATAATATATAATAATATATAATAAATATATATTTATAATATTTATTATATTATATATTTATTATATATTATTATATATAATATATTTATTATATTATAAATTTATTATACAATGATAAATTTATTATAATATATTATTTAATTATATTATATGATTATAATATGATTATGGTATATTATAATTTATTGTAATATTATGTAAATATAAGTTATTATAATATATTATAAACAATATATTAAATTATAATAAAATACATAATATAATATATAATAAATAATAAATAATACTAAAATAAGTTAATACTAAAATTGGGTGTACTTTCAATAAGTAGGGAAAGGAAACTTGCTGTGTTTTTTGTGTGAAGTGTTGGTATGGCCTGCTATAATCGTATTTGTAATTGAATGATATATGCACTGAGACTAAATAATAGATTCTCTCATAAAAGAATTGCCAATTTCCTACCAGGGAGTATGAATGTCCACAAAACATGATATAATGACAAAGTTGGTTACTAATCCCTTAAATACCTATGCAAAATATCTATGCATACTATATAAAAATATTAAGAAAGAATCTTTGCCTAAATATATGATTAAGATTATTCAGGCTCAAGTTATTTCCTATACTGTATAAAGATGAACATAATAAACACTCTGAAATTTGCCTTTATAGGTAATACTATAACATTGTTTAGCATAAATTCAATATAACTCCATTGCTTGTATCTGTTAATTTCTAAATTATTGTGCTGCTGTAAGTTAGACATTATGGCCATTTAGTTTGAAGCAGTTATAAACACTGATACATAATATATTAAATGCTTAAAGAGGGATTTTTAGTAGTTGCAGAAATTAGTTAAGAATATCTGATTTTACATGAGAATACATGTTTAATAACATGTAAGATATTGTTCGTAGTCATTGGGAATACATTTTTATTTACTTACTGTTCAAATCTTATGCATACATATAGCATATGTCCTGTTGTTAGTACTAACAAACATACCAGCCCATGAATATTTGTTACATAAGCAAATCTTGTCTAAATCTCAAAATATGTCAGTTCTACATTTTTGTGTGTAATAGCCCTGCTCTGAATTCCACGGAAATGTAGTGAGAGCAAGCATAGGGAAAAAAATCATAGAAAATGAACACAGAATGACAATATCATACCATTGTGTATTATAGTCTCCTTTCTTTTTGAAAATTAATCAACTCTGTTTTGTGGTCCAACAAATTTTAATTCACACAGGGGCATGTAAACACCTGTTCATTTATAATGCTGTCAGTCAGATACAAAGATTCATAGACTTAAGACAGGAATAAAATAAACTGTATGGCTTCCTTTAAATCCAACTGTGACTTTCATCTTTGTCACAAAATAAGTACAACATTTGGCAAAGATTGGAGGCTCCCACTGTAGGCAGGTCCAAGTTGGCAAGGGAACACCTTGCCAGTCTCCCAGTGCAGCAAGCCCTCTAATCTCTGATAGGCTCCTTTTACTAAATTTAACTTTTCCTGTGTTCAATGAGTGAATTGCTCCTGTAGAGAATCATCACAGAATTGAATTGGGGGTGGGGTGGATTTGTCAGGTTATGAGGTATAAAATATATTCTGGTAAGTTAACAACACCTTTCAGGAGAGAAATATATGGTATAAGCAATATAAAATATTACTAGAAATATGAAAGATAACGTATTGACTCTGTTTCATTTTCTCCCCACACCATGTTATTTACATTTTCTTTGGAGGCAGTTGAGCCTAAGACCATGTATAGGAGAGACAGAGACCATTTTTTTTCAACATTCACATTTCTGATATTGAAGGCTATTTCAATGTTAGACTTTAATCCTTAGCAAAGGTTCCAATTTTTAAATTTAAATATCTTCTAAAAGCAAAATGCAAAGAAGTGCATGTGATAAAAGAGTTGGATTGTTGGCAAATTGACAGGCACAGGCTGAGTCATGCACACAGCTTGAACTTTGAAGTCAAGGATGTTCTTATCTTTAGGTTCACGACATACCCGGGGGCTGTATCTTTTCCCAAGTCACTCAAAACATGTTGGCAAATCCTTGATGAGATGCTGTAGCATAAGTGTGGTTATTTTCAGAACTGCTTTGTCTATACTGAGCCAAGTTGTCAAGCAACATAAGAGTTACTTAAAGGAAAGAGTATCTCAGTAAATTAAATATCAATGGAAAAGGGCTGTTAATCTTCCTGTGCCTCTGGTCAGGCATTCACTTAATTTCAGCTTTATTTACTTAAATTCTCAGTCCCTTGGTCTTTATTAGATACCAGAAACAAAGAAGCTGATTATTCTGCCAGAATTCTTCTGCACCATACAGTGTAAATTGCTGCCTTTTTTTTTCCTGGACAAGCTTGGTTCATTATGTGCTCAGTCTTAATATCTTTAACCAATGTCTACAGATGGAACTTTTCCCAGGCTTCATTCCTATATCTGTACAGCATAAAAACACTACTCTGCCAGTTGAAAGCTCTAGAATTCTAAAGCAAAAAGTCTTTGAGCTCTAGGAGCTGGGATCTCATTTGTCTTGGGAATTCATTTTCAGGGAATAGAGGAGGTATGTGTTCTTAGCTGTTCATTTAACAGCTCAAGGAATTAACCCCCAACCCCAAAGAAAAGAAATTGGATTCAGACTCACACCATTGATCAGTAGATGATTTCAAATTAGAAATTAGGGCATCTCACACCATGATTAAATATATTCTGCAGAAGTTCCCAGAATGTTTTTGTTCTCTTTCTCTTTTCCAACATAAAAAGATGGAGGAGTAAGTACCCTATTTTTCTCTCTTAGGTCACATGCAAAATTCTCTGCTAAAAAAGTAAATGCAAAGGGATGAGACATATCTGATTGTGTGGTTCCCAAGCCTTTCAGATGGCAACTGAGACATTTGTCTTACATTTTACAGTTTCATTTCACAGAGAAAAAGAAACATAAAGAAATAAGATTCAAAGAATCAAAAACAGGACAAATGAACAACATTGTTCAGTATTATTGAAATTTATTCATCACTAAAGTCAGAATTGAAAATTTAATTTTCATAAGTACAATTCATTTTAAAATTGTAAAAAGTTAAGTATTCAAAGGACAGAAAGTTTGCTCTATCATGTGTTTTCCTTATATAAAATAAAGTATTTCCAAAAGTCTGAGGTCCCATTTAGATTATAAAATATAAAGTAATAATTATGCTTATCATAGAAATTGTGTTTTATGATAGAAAATGCATCAAGTCTAATTTTCCATGCATTTATATTTCCTTCAATTACTTTAAAATATTTTTTAATTGAAAAGTTTTTCATACAATATATTTTGATTATGGTTTCCTCTCCCTCAATTCTTCCATGATCCTCCCTAATTCTCCTCCCACCCAAATCTACAACCTTTCTGCCTCTCATTAGAAAATAAACAGGCAAATAAATAATAATAATAATAATAATAATAATAATAATAATAATAAAATAAAGCAAAAGAAAACATATGGGAATAAAACAAAACAAACCAAAGGAGAAAAGCCAAAACAGACACACACACACACACACACACACACAAGAAGCATCTTTTTTTTAGAATGCAATGCATTTTCATCATATCCAACCCTCCTACATACAATTCCTTGTTTCTTCTATACTCATTTTTGTTGCATTAGCTACTAGTATCCTTTGTGCCAGGAAAATTAGGCCAACTAACACCAACCAAGAATTTGCATATTTAAAAAACATTTTATTTTGCATTAAGTGTTTGAACATAAGAACAAAATTTGAATATCCCTGTTCTGAAATACTTGGTACCAAAGTGGTTCGTAATTCAGATTTATTTTGTTGGAATATTTGAGTCTATCTAAATAGTTATCTTCATGATGGGATCCAAGTTCAAACATGAAATTCGTCTGTTTTCCATGCACTTTGAACCTTTAACCTTAAGGTAATGTTGTGTAATAACTTAGTTTCACGAGCATTTTAATTGCAGGCATTCACATCAATTCAGGTATGAAATTTTATGCTAGCAATGTCATGTCACTATATCCAGAAGTTTCAGGTTTTAGACTTTGGAATTAGAGAGGTGAATCCCGTACCACTAGGCATGGACAAATTACCTTCTGTCCTGCATAAATCATATTTATGTACAATGATGAAAGTTTGAGTCCTAGAACCACCCATACCTAAATTCCAAAACTAAAGTTATTTATCTTAGTGATATTCCTTCAGTTTCCTCTTTCAATAAAAGCATGAATTACTTACCAGAGAAGCAACAGAGAATGACATGTTACTTCTCTTGTGTAAACAAAATAGGTTTCATAAAGTGAAATTTTAAAAATTAGGTACAGCTACTCTGTGGACATAAAAACTATGCACAGTGATTTGCAAATATTGCGCTGATCACCGTAGCCATGGTCTAGCTCTAAGACTTCAGCCACCAGGCCCTAATCTCTCTTTTAATGACTGTATTTTTGGTATCTGATCTTAGTACTCCTCATCTCCTTTAATTCTATCTGCTTCAGTCTTCATAAGTGATTTTTGTAAGTTTTCAGGCATTTTGGTGCCCACCCCTGTCACCTGGCAGAATGCACTCAGGCAGTACTCTGATCAGCTCAGGGTTCCATGAGTTCTACTCTGCATGCAGGTGCAAAGGGCCCCATTAAAAGACAGACCCCACCCACTTATGCTGTCTTTGCTCTCTCCTCTCTTGCCCTTCGCTCCCCCCTCTCCCTTCATATCTCTCTCTTCACTCACCCTTTCGCTCTCCCCTTTAATAAACTCAATGGTTAATGAATCTCGTGGTTTGTGTTCCATCACACATGAGAAAAACTTAAGCAAAAGAACAACAATTCTCAGTCTACAAGGGAAACACTCTGCTTCTGAGTTAGTCCTTATTTAAGACATTTTCCTAGACTGTGAACAGACTGTGTGATCAGTCACCAACTTGGTGTTTGGGTGTATTTTGCAATGGTATCAGAGGATCACCTCAACAGACAAGGTTGCCAGTCACTTCCAGATACAGACGGTAGAGTCTGTAGTAACCAACAAACGAAGCTAAAGAGAAAAGCATTAGCAATCAGGGAAATACAAGTAAACACTACTCCAAGTTTTCACCATACCCAAAAAGAAATAACTGATAACAAAGGCTGCTGAGGGTATGGGGATAGCAACACTATTATCCAATTCTATTCATATGTTAATAAATATCAAATCATTACATTTTCAGGTAAATGGATAGGACTGGAAAATATTAGAGTCCATAAGGTAACCTAGATCCATATAGACAAAAGAGTGCTGCATGTTTTCTCTTATTTGAAGAACTAGATTTGGACATTGAGATTTGATTTTATAACCTGGAGTAACCAGAGAAACCAGGAACACTTTCAAATAAGGGGGGCACTGAGGGAAGGGAAAAGAGAATCTCTAGAGAGGTGTTAGGAAGACACAGGTGCTGCTATGGGGGAAATCTGGAGGACTTCACTGGAGAAGACGGAGTGAGGATGATACAGAGGTTAGATAGAAGGGAGATGAATAATGTTAAGAATGTCTTGAAAAACCATGGTCAAACCTATCATTTTATAAGTATAATGAATACTACACTAAACACACACACATGAGCATACATGTGCACACACACATATTTATATACAGCTTTAATACAGTTATACAATATATGGTGGTTCAAATAAGAATAGCTGGCATTGTTCCATTATTTCAATTCTCAGTCTCCAGTAAGGAGTTGTGGCCTCCTTAGAGGTTTTATGTCACTAGGGGTGGGCTTTGAGGTTTCAAAAATCCCACACAAGTCCCACCCCAATCCCCAACCGGAAGATCAAGATATACCTCCCAAATACTTCTCCAGTATTAGGCCTGCTTGCATGCTGCCATGGTCCTGGCATCATGATAACAGGCTAAATCTCTGAAACTGTAAGCAAGCCTCCAAAAAATACTTTTTTCTTTTAAGAATTGCCTTGGTCATAGTGACTCCTCACGGGAATTAAACAGCGACTAAGACACCCAACATAGTGGGGAAAATGGATCCCTTAGAATGCATGGACTATTTAACAAAAGTATTAGTGTCTGTCAGGGAATACCTCTCTTCTAGTTGTTGGTCAATGGGCCCAAGAGACCCACAAAGCTATTGCCATTGCTATATGCCAAAACATAAAAGTAAGACTTGCTAGTGAAGACATCACATGCTTCAGTCATAACACTTGAAGAAACCAAGAAGTTACAAATCTGGAAATCCCTCTCTGGTCTTTAGCCCACATAGTGTCAGAAAGTGCTATGTAAACTTTCACAGGAGAAATGTTATCAACAACCACATCCATCTATAAAGCCAAAGAACCATAAAAAATTAATGATTGAACCATGAAAATATCCTTAGTACTTCAATAGCGGCACTTGTGTCTTAAAAATGACCACAAGTTTATAATTGGACCCAAAGTCTGTTCACATAGAGAGAACTCATGCTTGGTAATATAAACCCAGCCAAGATTCAAGGCTGTAGAGGTTATAGGCCCTCAAAGACAATCTACAACTATATTACTAAAGTAATAGTGCTTTATCATAACTGGAGATAAGTACAGCTCTCACGCCTCATCAAAGATGTTTCTTTTGTAGAACACAGAAACTAGTAGAGAGATCCACAACTTGTCAAAACAAAGAGAAAATGTTCTTGAAATGTTCAGCTCAAATGGAAAAGCTAGTTCAGTATCCCTCTACTGATGGTTCCAGGGAACATCTTCGTAGAAGGTATGGAAATATCCTAAGAGCCTAAGAGATTATGGCATTAAAATTTCTTCTGGACAGGACAGAGGTGTTGCGCCCATTAACTCTTAACAATATAGGTATCTGATAAAATCAGCACAGACCTCACCACTCTACCTGACAGCATGGATAGAAGAAATTTTATGATCTTCTACCAATGGCTGCTGAGAGAGGAAGAACTACTTTTATGTTGCTGTTGTTTATGAGTTTTTATTTGCTTTTTGCTTGTTTTGTTTTTTGTTTATTTGTTTCATAGGAGAGACTCCAATCCTAAGTGGAAAGTCCCAAATACATGCAAATAAGGGCAACACTGTTTGGATATACTAGGATATATATGCTGAACAAAAATCTAGAAGAAGAAAGAAAAGCATTAGCAGGTGCAAGAGCAATGTACATATTTACTGGAAATACTCCTCTGAAGGTGGAAGTTTCTGTCCTGCCCATCTTGCAGCCAAATAAACATACAGAGGCTCATATTAACTATAAACTGACCTATTATTCAGTCTTATTACTTACAAGCTTTCACCGCTTAAATAAACCCATAATTCTTATCTATGTTTAGCCACATGGCTTAGTACCTTTCCTCAGTAAGGCATCTCATCCTCTGCGTCTGGTTGGCAATTGCTTTCTCTTTTCTCTTCCCAGCATCCTTCTAGTTTGGTAGTCCTGCCTGTTTACTGGTCAACCAGCATTTTATTAAACCAATAACAGTGACAAATCTTTACAGTGTACAAGAGCATTATTCCACATTATGTCTCCACTCAAGACCAGTACTGTCTGTGCTCTTTAGTATCATAGTAAAGGTAATCGAGCAGTGATCTATGACACTTGTATAGTTAACAAATGAAATATGGTGGGTTCAATTCATAACTAAGTTCTAAAAGTTATGTACATTTAATTTAGACAGACACCTATGGCTAGATCCAGTATTCTGAACACTATAGTTCCAGAAAACAGTTTTATAATCACACTATTTTTCAAGTATTAAAGGAATTTTATTCAAGTTTTGTTCTGTCTTCCAAAAGTAAGACTTAAAACAAAATATTGTATTAAAGGAGTTTTATTCAAGTTTTATTCTATCTTCCAAATGTAAGCCTTGAAACAAAATATGATAAATAAAATGAAGGTAAAGTTAGAGATGTTGCTTTATGACATTTGAGTTTTTTCTCTTTCTGAGCTTTACTTTGTTTAAAAATAAAAATCTATTCACTTTTCCTTTTCCTTCCCTTCCCTTCCTGTCCAGGATGCTGCTGGTAGTGAAGGAAGTAAGAACCTCTCATTGAGTCATTTCAAGTAGCATCTGTCAGAATAAAAGTGCATAATAACCAGGGCCACATGAATTAAGTACTGCATAAGCCAAATTAAACTGGAAAATTGTCCAAGTGTAAGGGTCAGCTGTAATAAAGTGAGCATAATCCTCTGCATTCTATCCCTAAAGAAAATTAAATTTTAATGATCCTGAGAGCTCACTGTTCAGGAATGTCACTCCAAGTAATCACGTAAATGACAGTTAAACTCCGGAATTGAGTTAAAAGTTAAACATCCTCTGTAATTATTCCTTAAGTCCAGAATGTGCTAGTTGCTTCAGGCAAACTCTTCGAGATATCAGTGTCTTGGCAGGTTAAACAAAGAAGCAGGAGGAACTCTCAAGATCTACGAAATTGGTCACTCCTGAATGCCTGGTAGAGTCACGCACTGCAAAGCACTAGGAAATGTTTTAGATACTTCAGAATTGACTTTCCTATCTGTCATTATATAATCTCCAGGCAATGTCATCGCACTGGAAAAATTTAACAGAGGTTTATGAGGGGGTATCAATGATAAACTCAGAAAGCCTTTGCTTGTTCTTCATGGTTATGAGACAGAATATGTGAGTGAAAAGATGAGATCAAAATAAAAAGATAGAGATAGACAGAAAGACAGACAGCAAGTGTAGGTCACAGTAGCAGAATACTAAGCTCGGGGATCTCTGGTTATCTCTGGGACTGACCTCCTAGGAGCAAGTTCCACAGCATTCTCCGTCTGGATATTCCAATGAAGACTCCCTGCTCACTGTAACTCACCAAGTAAGAGAAATGTGGATTGTGCAAGTTGAGGTGAAGTGGAAAGCCGTGGGTTAAAAGGGAAAGAGAGAAAAAGATAAGCTCAATGGTTATCAAATTCTTTTCATCAAATCATTAACTAACTTGGATATAGTTTTCGTGATACCACTGCTCTATGTATTTAAAAGGGGGGACCAAAGGGGAACATTGAGGTGATACACTGCCAATTGACCTGATTGGGAGAATTAATGGACAAGAAGAAAGGTAATTTGTGGACCAAAACCAAAAGAAAAGTAGATAGGTCAAGAACACATTTTAAAAAGGGAATTAAAATGCAAGTCAATTAAATAATTTTATAGCTAATGAAATTCCAAATCTTTAGAATGGCACAAGGACTGAGTGAAAAGTTTCCTAGTGTTATACATGAAAAATAAGTCATGACTAAAAGTAATGAAAAACATCTGAAAATCTAATTAGTCTGTCAAAGAGATACTACATTTCCTTTAAGTGGATAATGTGGTTCAAAGTAGAGATGGAATAAAGGGAAACACTGTTAAAATATAAACTTTAGTGAGACAGCATAAACACAAGGGCACTATATGCAGATTATTGATAACTTCAGAACTCTAACTAGTTCAATTTTTCTGAGTGTTAATATTTACTGATCTCAATTGAATTTATTAAGACTATAATATTTAACTAAATTATGTTTTAAAGTATTTTAACATTATAGATTCAAGAGATGCAAAAGAATTTTATAATTTTATAGTCTCAAATTAAGAAAAAGAGATACACAGAGGATTTTATCTAAAATGTTTGAAAAGTGAAATATTTATCTCATAATGAACACAAAATTGTCCATTCCAACCTCGATAGTCCCCATAGTCTTGAAATATCAACACTGTTCCAATGTCTAAAGTCCAGTCTCTTCTGAGACTCAAGGCAATTCATTAGCTGTAAGGCCTTCTAAAATAAAAAATAAAAGAAACAGAAATTACATACTTGCACTGCTATATAATGGCATAGAATAAACATCCTCATTTTGAAAGGTGTGAGTGAGGACATAGAAGGAATGATCAGAAACTAGCAATACCGAAATCCTGAAACCTAGGACAGCAGACACAAAATCACTCAGCTCCCATGTGTCTAGGGTTAATGATGGTATTAGGTGGGTTCCATCTTGCTTGGTAGTCTAATCTCTCCTCTCTGCTGCTTACAGTGCATATGGCCTCTCTTAGCCTAGCCTGTTTTTTGCCTAGAATGTTTCTTGCATTTCTTATACTTGCTGCTCCTATTGAATGGAGTCTTATCACCAAGGCACCTTTCTTCTTTACCCAGCGCAAAGTGCCGCCTTTCTCTTTCATAGGACTAATGTCTCTATCCTGTGTTCCATCTGGCCTGTCTTCAATATTGACTGATTTTAAATCCCCATCTTTGCAAAATTATACACATTTATTTTCCTTTTCTGCTCCCCCTACCTAAATCTGGGTAATTACACCGAACAATAACCATGCCACATTCTGTATATTATGCTGTCTGGATGTTTTCTCCATCAAATATGTCTGTACTTTTGAAGTTCACCCTCACGAAGTTATTCCAGATACAGGCAGAATGCATCAGATTCTTGACTAAACTATAACATGAATGTCTTTGACTCGGTAGTCAATACAGTCCATGTTGCTTCTCAAACCATATGAGCATAGTCTTCCCTGTCCACATTTCCATCAGCAATATAGAGTTCCTCACCACATGAGATTAGTGCACTAAGTACTGCCTACAGTATTGAAAAGAAATTCCAAGGCTTATTATTAAGTTATTTTAATACTTTGGTGCACAGTTAATTTTAATAAAAGATTATCATAGCTTTTATTTCATAGCATGATCATAAGCACTAAAGGAATTAATACATCTAGATCCCTAAGTTCAGTTCTGGGCAAACATTGTCTGCTAAGTAACTATTGTTTTCTTTATTTTCTATTTCATTATTTTCTTTTGTTTTTACCAAGACAGTAACCTAGATAAAATATCTGACTAGGAAAACAAACCTAAAGTTCACTTTATGGCACACAGCTGTCCAACTGTACACTCTGTTCATACTTATAAAATATTAAAAATTAGTAGCAAATATTTTGAAGTATAAGCAAGCTTTTTGCACTTACACACCTAGAACTCCATCAGCACTGAACTTACTGAATTTATGTAGCCCATGTGAGACACTGATATGATTATGTTCGACATTTTATCATGCATATTAAAAGTAAGGGTCAATACTGAGTAGTAGCCTCTTATAAATACCACCTGCAATGATGCTCTCCGATAATCCTCCTGTCCAAATTCCTCTCCATTGGCTTGAATTGAATCCTGAAATAACTATCATGAAAAAAAATTATAATTGAATTGGAGTACTACATCTTAAATTGAAATTTAGCATAAATAGTGATTTATATAAAAATTGTGGCAATCCAAAGCTTTACTAGAGGGATTATTTTAATTATTTCATATTCATATGTTGCTTTCTTGACTTGAAACACATGCAATTCGAATTCAGCTGAAAGTGAAATATCTCTCACTGAATCAGTGCTTCACACTGTGGACACTGGGCTCTGAGTAGCAAGCTCTTCATGATACTGAGATGCACCATCTTTAGAGTAAGGTTTCTTTTGTCTCAAGTATTCTCCAATGACAGAATCATTTGTGAGTTCCTATCAGTACTGAAGAAGCAGCATTGTGTGTACATGAATGAAGAAACTTTTCCAAGGAGGTCAAGTCAATGCCTCATCCTGAATCCATGCAATCCCAGAAAGTTTATTGCCCATTGGGATTTCCTTTCATTAGGAAAAGCAGATCTAACAATGCTCATCTGTGAAAAACAGCCTTTGGTTTTACAACCTTGCACAAAGCCATTAAGTATTGTTAGCTGTTAGCATCTCTGCTTTAGAATATTTCAGAAGACAAGATTTCTTATGCTCCTCCAATATGGGTTTTCTTCAGCATCTTCCACTTACATACTGTTATGAGTCAATATAAGAAAAGATGGGGTCTGATCATGGGAAAATGTGAATGATAGGTAAGTAAGATATATTAATAGGTGATGGAATACCTCAATGAAAAGCAACCATAACTAAAAATGTAGCTGGGACGAAGAAATTTTATTTGACATGACAACATACAGATATAGTAGTTCAGAAATGCTGGAGTGATAGAGAAAAATAAGCTCTCTTATACTCATTTTTAATCTTTCAGAAATATAATCTCTATGATACAGTAAGTGGTGGACAAACATTTTGCTATATGATACTGTCCTCACAGGCTCTATACACTCATTCTTACTTTAATCATGTTAGGTGAGTCTCTAAGAATTATGTCCAAGAAAATTAGAACAAAGAATGTTTTTGTTCAGCTCACTTCCCCAATCCCAACTCCCACATTTTTTTTCAGTCCAGGATCCCATCTCATGGACTGGGATATCCATGGTAGGTCTTCCCAATACAGCTAACCTAAGCAGTGCAACCCTCATAAGCATGCCCAGAGACCAACCTATGGAAAATCCCTCATAGCCATGCCCAGAAGTTGTCTTGTGGGTGATTTTTGGGCCTGTATTGTTGACCATATTAAATATCACAATACCACATAGTGATTGAAACATCAGCCTGTATTCCATAACAAGTATAATATGTAGCATACCAAGCATTGGATATATTTTGTTTACAAATAAACATTTATCCAGAGTTTTGGAATAAAAAAAAAAGAGTTAGTAAAAAACATTTCTCATTTGCTGTAAAGATCATCATTTTTTTTGTATCATTGGAGTAAGAGCAAGATGTTCAAATCTTTGGGAAAATGATCTCACAAATCCACAAGCACATTTTAAAAGGTAAGTTCATATGAATGTTGGATAAGCTTGATATTGCAAACATGTCTTACTAATATTTTGGACAAATAAGACACATGTACTATGCCTAGAGTGAACAGATTTGCTACAAACACATGATTAGGGAATACATTCACTTCCTTTGTATAAATGTCCATTGAGGGGTTGATGGAAGTAGAAAATTTGCATAATATATTTGATTTTTTACTTTTACTTGAAAAATCAATTAGCTTCTTTTCCAAAGCCCAAAGAAAGAGAGTTAAACAACTGATTACATTTTTGAAAATAGACTTTATCCATTTTACAGATAAGTGCATTGAAGCTGTGTGGGATCAAAATCACCAGTTTTTCACAGTAAATGATCTGGGTTTGGAAATCATGTCTTTCTGTATGAGTTCTGACTCAGAAGTTACCCATTCTCCACTCTTACACTAGGAAGATGGGACTTTAATGTTTATTATTATTAATGTTTAATGTATCATTAAACATATCTGTCACTTACAGATAAGTTGATTTCTAGATTAATAATTAAGGTGGAAATTGATTTTTTTGGTTTTTTTATTTTAAAGATTTTTTATTAATTTTAGAAGCACTCTTATTTATATATCAATCCCTCCATTCTGTGCCTTCCCATCCTCCCATTCTCCCCACTGACCCCCCCAGCCTGTCCCCACCTACTCCCCAGGGATAGGGAGGCCCTGCACAGGGGACCATTGAAGTCCCCCACATCATTTGCGGGAGGGCACAGACCCTCATTTCCCTTTCTGGCCTGCAATAGTATCCCTCCATAGGGAATGAGCTCCCAAAGTCCATTTGTGTCTGGGAACATGTTCTTTTCAACCAACGATTTGTCCTAAATTCTCTTTTACTGTGTTTTATTGGTGGCACAGTTATGACTCAAACATAGAAAAGCTGCATTACCTATGTATCCTGTGACTTTATAGTATCAAAACTATAAATAACCATCCCTCCAACTTTCAAGAATCTGTCTAGTTAAAGTTATCAGTATTAAACCAATCATCTGCACTGATCATTGCTTTAATCCAGATTTAAGCATTTCTTCTTTGAAAGGCACTCCTTCTTGGGGATAGAAATAACATACTTTAAATAGAGGAGGGGGACTCAATTGTTATGAGCACTTGTTCTTACGGGGGACCTGGGTTTCAAATCTCAGCATGCACACAGATCTGCACAACTAAATGTAATTCCAATTCCAGGGGATCTGAAGCTTTCTTTTTGACCTTTTCAGACACCAGACACACATGTGGTATATAAACATATGCAGGCAAAACATACACATATGCAGGTGTATTGTTCATATAAATGAGAAAATGAAAATGATACACTTTTGAAATCCCTGTGTGTATGTGTATGTATGTTTGTATAATTGTGTGTGTTTGTGTGTGTGTGTACATGATGTTACACTTATTTGAAAGTTATAGGACAACCTTGAGTGTCGGTTATTGGCTACAACTTCTTTGAGACAATGCTACTTGGTGTTTTCTTACACTGCACATCAAGCTAGCTGCCCTGGAAGCCTCTGAGGATTTCTCTCTTATCTCCTGTAAAGGGACTGGACTACAAGAGTAATATGGCCATGCGTCATGATGAAAGTAAAACAAATAATGTAAAGGTGTGTATTTGAAACCATTATTAAAAGAAGAGACAAAAAGTATTAAAATCCTTAAAAGGGAAAAATACTAAGAATTTTCAAAATAAGAATGATCCCCATACCCTCCCCCGATACACAAGGAATAAATAATATCAGACCAGCAAATCTAAAGGGGACGGCCAGTGCACCACAACAGCAAACAACAGGAACCGACAGCACTGCTCACAGATGATTTTCAACATCCATGTTCTCATCCAGCAGCTGGTGGAAGTAGAAGCAGACACCCACAGCTAAACCTTGAACTGAACTGAAATCCAGTTGCAGAGAAGGAGGAAGGATGAGCATAGGAGTCATGACCAGTCTGATGAAACCCACAGAAACAGCTGACCTGAACTAGAGAGAGCTCCTGGTCCCCGGACTGATAGCTGGGAAACCAGCATGGAACTGACCCAGACCCACTGAACGTGGGTGTCAGTGAGGAGACCTTGGAAATCTATGGGGCCTCTTGTAGTGGATCAGTACTTATCCCTAGCATAGGAATGGACTTTGGGAGCCCATTCCACATAGAGGGATACTCCCTGAGCCTAGACACAAGGGGGTTGGCCTAGGCTCTATCACAAAGGATAAGAGAGACTTTGAAGACCTCCTATGGAAGGCCTCACCCTTCCTGGGGAGCAGAAAGGGTATGGGATAGGTAGGGTATTAGTTGGAGGGGGCAGAAGAGGAGGGGAGGGAGAGGGACCTGGGATAAACATGTAAAATAATCTTCCCTCTAATAGAAAAAAAAGCAATAATAATAAAAGAATTCCAAAACCTAACCAAAAAGAAAAAAACAGCCTAATAGAATGCATTAAAACACAGGTCCCATTGTTTTGCTGCATTCAAGAAACACACTTTGACTGCAAAGATAGCCATCACCTCAGCATAAATAAATGGAAAAGATAACCTAAAAATTAAGCTGATGTACCCATGTTAATATTTAATAATATAGAGTTCAAACCAAAACTAATCAGAAAAGACAGGGAAGGGCACTACATACTGGTCAAAGGAAAAATCTCCCAAAAGGACATTGCAATTCTTAACATCTATGCACCAAATCCAAAGGCAGCCAAGTTAATAAAATAAACAATACTACAGTTTAAATCACATATTGCCCCTCATACACTGATTGAGTGAGACTTTAATAACCAACTCTCACCAATAGAAAGGTCATCCAAAAAACAAAGCAGAGCCAGGTGTTGGTGGCACACACCTTTAATCCCAGCACTCGGGAGGCAGAGGCAGGCGGATCTCTGTGAGTTCGAGACCAGCCTGGTCTACAAGAGCTAGTTCCAGGACGAAAAAACAACAACAACAAAAAACAACAACAACAACAAAAAAAAAACGAAGCAGAGAAATCCTGGAGTTAAATGACATCATAAAACAAGCTCACCTAACAAATTTTTCCATAACTTTTCACCCAGTGTTCTCTTTATGTACATTCTTAAATTCATAACTGCAACCAGCTCAGTCTGTGTAATATCATTTGTATGTATATGTCTTCAGGGATGACCATTCAATCTTGCAATTTTCTAATTACAGTGCTGCTTTCCTATTATTGTGGTCCTGGATTTTCTTTCTTTTTTTAATGTTCATAAGTTGAGATAAGGATTAGCATGTATCTCCCTGTCATGTGGGTGGGATACAGGGTCCCTTGTGGGGAGGGGTCTGAGTTGGTACTGTCAACTGAACACCAGGTTCTCTTCCTGTATTCCTGTGGGAAGAGGATTAAATCCTGAGATTAGGGACTGGAGCAAGGCTTGCTTGACTGCTGCTTCTTGATGTGAAGAAAAGCCATCTATACCGTTTACCCACTACTTTGTGTACTTTGATTGCAGATGTGCCTTGTTTTGTTTATTCTCTGCTGCCATACCATCCTACCAACAACTAGGTTATAATGAACAGAATACTTAACTAATATTTACAATGTCAGGATGTCCAAAAACAAGTTGACATCTGTTGAAAGCCTTTGTTCTTGTCATTCCATGGTAGAAGAGTAGAAAGGGACATACAGAATGAGTGTCAAACTTTACCTTTCAAGATAGCACCAATTATATTTATTAGACTGTAATCCTTGTGCTATCAGCTCTTAGACATCTTGCTTTTTCATGTTGTTACATTGTCAAGAAAATTTCATTTTGAGTTTTGGAGAAAACAAACATTGAAAGGATAGCAAGAGGCCCATGCCACTTGTTAGTCTGTAAACATGAAAATCTCAGCTCCCTAACATTCTGAGTTAGCAGGAACAAAGCAAGCAACCAAGGTCTTGCAGGGCTCAGTAAGAAAGTAATCTTAAATCACTACAGTTAACTCATAATCTGTTCAACATGTACAATATTTTTATAGTTATTATAATCAAGTTATTATAATCACTTTGTATTCATTTTGGTCTCCTTTATAATAAATAATACTTTCTCTTTTTTCCATTACACTTCTAATTTAATTAATATTATTCACAATATAGTAATTATCAATATTTATCTTTTATGTATATATGTGTACATGATCATGTATAAGTGCAGTATCTGTGTGCAGTGCACAGGTACGAGTATCATGATGTGGAGGCCATAGATCAAGGTTGTGTTAACTCATTTATTATCTTAGACCTTATTTACTTCAGACAGGCTTTCTTCCTTTACTTACACATCACTGATGGGCTAGAGTGGCTGGTCAGTGAGCCCCAGGGATTCTCCTATTTCTGATTGCCCAGTACTAGAACTTTAAATTGCATCATTAAATTCAGATTTTTCATGTGGATACTGCAGGTAGAATGGAGGTCCTCGTTTGTGTGGTAAGTACTTAACCAGCAAAACAGCCCATTCAGTATTTATTTTAAGTTATACAAAAGGGATTGTGTGTTTTAAAACCTAGAGAACAAAATTAACTAGTAAATGTCGAATTCATAAGATGTAGTTTGTGTTATTAACATTACTTTCTAAAAGACTAGTGTGATTTTTGTTTCTTACAACTATGATCTGTATTTTAAAAATGATACATAGTATCATAGACATTGAGAAAGTCATCCATATCCAAAGTTATATATGCTACATTGAACAAAAAGTTGTTTAGATTTAAAGCTCTATCTTGAAAAAATCTGTCACATGATTTAAAATATAAAAAGTAATGAGATATTTCTACAAATATATCCAGTGCATTTAAATGTGAAAATGGTTATTTTAGGAAATTCTGCAGTCTCAGAATCAGCACCTCTTTTCATTCCTAACACCTCAGGCAACTCATCAACACATAAGGCATCCTTTGTCTCTGTCAGCCAGTGACATCTAATACGTACATTGCATCCAAATTTATCTTCCAGATTTATGTATTTGTACTCCTTGTAGCTCTGTTTTAATTCAAAGTAAGTGGGGTCTTGGTGTGTCTGTTAAAATCTTCAAGAGCCTTAAATATTCTACAATATCTATTTGTTTTCCTAATATGGACATTTCAAAATTTTCTCACCTTTGCTTTGAAATGTGCAGTGTTGCTAAAGTGTGTCATGCCACCTTCTAACAGAAGTTACTGTGCAAGTAAATTAACCCACTCTTCCTATGTCCACACAACTGCATATACACTCACATGGACCAAATACGCTTGCCACAGATTTAGTTGCCTAACTCTCATCCATAGAACTTAATTCTAACGTCTCGTGGGATGGCCCTCTGATACTGCCAAGATCAGGACATACCCCTCTTTTAATGCACTGCCACAAAATTAGTGACTGCTTTCAGAGAATCAAAAACATTTTTAATTACTTTATGAGTATAATTATAAAAGTATAATTACTTTATATTTGACATTACAGAATGTAAGCTTGTGGGGGTTGATACTTCCATTTTGGTCATCTGATTTCTTAATATAATCTCAACATCTGCAATAGTGTTTGCATAAATGAATGAGTGAATGAATGAATACATGAATGATTACAGAAAGATAGACTAAAGAATTAAAGAGTGATTAAAATAAGAGTGATAGAAAATGCAGTAAGGTTGCAAAAGTTGGTGAAAATATCTTCCTCTTGTTTTGAGTTATTACAAATGTTACATGAAAATAATTTAAATAAACATATTTAAAATATGGGAGGAATTGTGATAGATATATATGAATGTATTTAGTAAGATCAAATTTAAAATAATAAAAAACTAAAGAATCATAACAAGACATTTTGGAGTACAAACTACATCCTCTATCGCCTTTATAATGACTCAGAATAGCTACCTTAAGGATGATGGGAAAGAAAAGTTTCTTTTCAGAAAGTTAGTTAGAAATAAGATTAATAGGGGATCCAAACTCAGCTGGCATGCTCCAGCACACCCAGAGACTACCAAGGCCCCGGTAACAGTCCTGCCTCCATCTACCGGTCCAGGAGAAGATGACAGACATCAGAGTATTGGAACTGTTTGCATCTACCAGAAGTGAACCTTGATCTCATACCCACCAGGAGAGGAAGAGACTCCTGCTACACCCTCCAGAAGAAATGATGGGAAGAAGACAATATAAATGCACATTCAACAGTAGAAAAAACAATATGACACCACTGGAGACTAGAGACCATACACCAGCAAGACCAGAACGTCACAATGTAGATGAAGCAGAAGAGAATGACCTTAAAAAAATCTTCATGAAAATGATAGAAGGCCTCAAAGAGGACATGAGAATATCCCTTAAAGATATGGAAGAAAAAAACAAACCAAAAAATACAAGATATCAACAAATCTTTCAAGGACATTCTTCAAAACCTAAAAACTGAAATAGAGACAATAAAGAAAGCACAATCTGTGGGAATGCTGGAAATAGAAAAGCTGGGTAAACAATCAGGAACTACAGATGCAAGCATCACCAACAGAATACAAGAGATGGAAGAAAGAATCTCAGGAGGTGAAGATACACTAAGAGAAATAGACACATCAACCAAAGAAAATCTTAAGTCCAACAAATCCCTAACACAAAATATCCAGTAAATATGGGATACTGTGAAAAGACCAAATCTAAGAATAATAGGTATAGAAGAAGATGAAGAATGGCTCCCTCTCTTATGATATCTCTTATCTTCTTTGTGTTCTAGAGCACAATTCCTGGGTCAAGGAAGAAATAAAAAAAAGAAATTAAGGATTTCCTAGAATTCAATGAGAATGTGGACAAACATACCCAACTTATAGGACACTTTGAAAGCTATGCTAAAAGGAAAGCTCACAGCGCTAAATGCCCACATGAAGAAACAGGAGAATAATCACACTAAAGTATTAACAGCACAATTGAAAGCTCTAGAACACAAAGAAGCCAATACACCCTAGAGGAGCAGACACCAGGAAATAATCAAATTGAGGGCTGAAATCAATAAAGTGGAAACTGGGAGAACAATACAAAGAATCAATGAAACAGAGAGTTGGTTCTTTGAGAAGATCAACAAGATAGACAAACCTTTATCCAAACTTACCAAACAGCAGTAAGTGAACATGCAAATCAATAAAATCAGGAATGAAAAGGGGGACATAACAACAGACACAGAGGAAATACAGAGAATCTTTAGGTAATACTTTGAAAACCTGTATTCCTCAAAGTTCAAAAATCTAAAGGAAATGGACAATTTTCTGGACAGATTTCACATTTTTACATAATTTTCAGTTATATTTCAATATATTTCAATTCTACTTTATATAAATTCAGTTACATTCAGTTATATGCAATACATATGTATATAATACATTATTTTTACTTAAATAATTAAGTAACAATAGAAAATTCTTTACTGGGATCCAGACCAGGCTGGTGAAACCCACAGAAACAATTGACCTGAACATCAGGGAGCTCTTGGTCCCCAAACTGATTGCTGGGATACCAGCATGGGACCCCAGAAACGTGGGTTTCAGTGAGGAGACCTCAGAAATCTACAGGACCTCCTGTAGTAGTTCAGTATTTATCGCTTGCTTAGGTGTGGACTTTGGTAGCCCAATCCACATACAGGGATACTCTCTGAGCGAAGACACACGAGGGTGGGCCTAGGCCCTATTCCAAAGGATATGATAGACTCTGATGACCCCCTATGGAAGGCCTCACCCTCCCTGGGAGCAGAAAGGATATGTTATAGGTAGGGTTTTAGTTGGGGGGGGTAGTAGGGGAGAAGGGGAGGCAGTGAGAACTGGGATTGACATGTAAAACAATCTTGTTTCTAATTCAAATAAAAAATAAATAAAAATAAAAAATGAAAATAAAAAAAGAAAAAGATTAATATACCTAAGACAAGTTTTCTAGTAATTTACAAGCATTTATTTTGGGGGCCCATAAAAATGGCTTTTCTTCATCTTGGCTTATGGTCAGAGAGTTCAAAACTATACTTACTCTTCCAAGGTTAAAGTCATAAGACTTAGAGGTCTGAGGCATGGTTACTGGAGGATGTTTGCTCTTAGGCGTGTATGTGCTATCTAAATAAAAAGAGACTTGGTCTAAAGTGTGGTTACACGTAACCCTCAACATCAGAGAATGATTAGTCTAAGGTGTGGCTACCAAATGTTTGGGAAATTAAGGAAAAAGTCTGTTTCTTACTTGTATCTTGATAAAGAAGTCTTTTGCCATTTTCCCTTTTTTTGGTTGGGGTATTTAAGAATGTTGAGGAAAAATTTGGCCTGTTCAGTATTCACTGGATTGCTCTCCTGACTCTATTCTGTCTCTGTCTTTTCCATAGCATCTTTATCTGCCATTTCTCAATCCACAAGCCCCCTCTCAGGCACAAACACAGATTAATACAGACTGACCTCACAAAGTGGGGCTACTACTGATGGCTAATACAATTTATTAAATATATCTTCAGCTGATATGCAAGGATATGACAGAAATAGTATAATAAGGTTGAAGCTTAGTCAAAGCTCCCTGAGTCTATTTGAGGCATCACCCAGTGAAGAGATGCACACAAATTCTCAAAGAGATGAATGACGAAATTGGGAAGGAGCTCAGGTCTCTTCACCATTAAGGCCCACTTGTTCTTGCCAGTGATTAATTCACATAGTTATCAGTGAATGGTACTCATTTTCATGAATAAACCTCAAAACACTGCTTTCAACAATGGAGTCCAAACACAGAAGCTCAATTCTTTTAAGACAGTTTTAAAACAGAAAAAACTATATAAAAATAGTAATTTTAGGGTTATAGTAATGCAATTTTAGGCAGAGAAGAGTCCATGCATTTCTTGTGCAATAAATTATCATTTGGTATATCTTGATTGGATAAGTAGTATATGGATTTGTGTAGTTCTCAAAATATGCACTAAAGAATTAAAATCTGTCTTTTCATGGTAAACTATATCTCAATAAGGAATAATCTTTGTTATAATGGTGCAATGTTTAATTCTTTTAAATAAAAGGAAAACATAGCATGGATGTATGTTATACACATTTATCCACAAGGAATGAATACTCTTAAGACTGAATGGTCATGAAGACATCTCTAATTCATTGAAATGACAAGCAACATTGTCTGAAAAGGAGAACATTGTTCTCTCAGGTATTAAAAGAAAAGATACTATGTCTTTCCTATTCCATGTGACCTTCTTAGGCTGTGCTAGACTGTAAGGTTCCTCCCTGTATATGTAAAGTAATTTTCAAAAACAACAGCTAAATATTATGTAACTAAGACAACAATGTAACAAATGTTGCTGTACACTAGTTCCCCTCAATTTGTTTAGCTGTCCTCCTAATCTAATCTTCTAGAGAAGTGATGATTGTTAAATTAATTTATGCATTTCAGAGTAGCCAAATCACATTATCAATTTCAAAATATATGGAAGTATATATAAAGGGGTGGTATAAATTTCATATTCAAGGCTAAGCTCTTAATATATTTGTCACTTGTTATTAACAGTGTGTGTAGCCATGTCACTGTTTACTATCATTTCTCAGAAAGAGAGGCTTATTTGATTAGGGCTGAGAGTATGGGTGTAGATACAAAAACTTAGAAGAGTTTTTCCCCGTGTTGGCACAAGAGTGGGTCCTTCAATCTTCAGACACAGATGGAAAAGAGGTTCTAGCTTCATACCCTTCCCTGAGGAACTGATGAATTAATTGCTACTTGGTAGATTCTGGGAGAGAGGGGAAGTAAGGAGAGAGAGAGAGAGAGAGAGAGAGAGGAGAGAGAGAGAGAGAGAGAGAGAGAGAGAGAGAGAGAGAGAAGAGCGAGAGAGAGAGAGAGAGAGAGAGAGAGAGAGAGAGAGAGAGAGAGAGAGAGGTTTGTTGCCTCTAGTGGATTTCCATTGATGACCCCACCAGGCTCTAATAGATACTTTCATTCCAGTGGTCACACAAATGACCATGGTTAAACAAAAATAAAACCAAAATCATAAATCAGGGAAGGGGCTGGAAGGGGATTGTTAATAGGGTTAGAAAGGGGATAAGAGCTTGAGGGAGGGAAAGTATTCAAAATGTATCATACACATACATGACATTGTCAGAGAACTAAAGGAATGAAACATCTACAAAGGTGTACAGAATAATTTAATGAAATGTTATTTATTCCAACTTTAATTTGAGAATAAAGAGATGCTACACATGCTACACATAGCTCATTAGCATTGCTCCCTCAATAATCCAGTGAAACAATTTCAAATGTCTTTTTACATTACTCATCATCAATTTATATGGATCTAAGACAGAAGTCCCTGGAGTCCAATAAACAGAGCTTTCTTTTTTTTCTTTTTTTCTTTTTTTCTTTTTTTTCTTTTTTTTGGATTTTTCAAGACAGGGTTTCTCTGTGTAGCTTTGGAGCCTATCCTGGCACTCGCTCTGGAGACCAGGCTGGCCTCGAACTCACAGAGATCTGCCTGCCTCTGCCCCCTGAGTGTTGGGATTAAAGGCATGCACCACCAAGCCCAGCCAAACAGAGCTTTCTAAGTGGACACATCTCTACAGTGTGGACTTTTCTTTTGCCAAAAGGAGCATCCTACAATTAATTTAGACTTAAATTTGCAATATATTTATTTCTCATTTTAATCTGTCTTGGAGGCTTAATTCAAAATTGGACTATGTTATCCTACTTCTTGGTTAACTATTGAATATATTCCAAGAATTTTAAGTCACCAGGAATTATGTAGATTTGCATTTTCTGATTGCCAATGAAAGGTAAAATATCAGGTGATGCAATCATTCCAGTGCCACCTTATTCTGCACACAAGCCTGATTCCCTTTAATAAAATGATTGTTTTTTTTTTAAGAATAAGATAAAAATAAAATTTGTCTCAATAGGTCATAGCAAGAAAAGGCTATACCTTGAAAGTTATTCTATGATGAGTATTGCTTCCTATTTTCCTTTCTTTCTTTTTGTTGTTTAGAGAACAAGTCTACAAGCATTTTATCCTTGGTGCTTAAGATAAATCAGTGGTTAAGATTGTTCCTGCTCTTCCAGAGTACCTCACTTAGGATTGGAGAACCAAAACGGAGAAGCTTAAAACTTCCTGAAACTCCAACTCCAGGACATATACCATTCTCTTTTGGTTTTGAAGATATACACACACAAACACACACACACTCACACACACACACACACACACACACACACACACACACACACACACACACACACAAAAGCTAAGCATAGAATCTTTAAAAGTTTTATCTTGTGATCTTATAATGTATTTCTTTATCTTTTCTCTTCTCTAGTTAATGTTTTATATTTTTATCATATTTTATTTATATTTGACATCATTAAATTCAGACAGCACATTTTAAGTACATTTATTATGATATAAATTATATATAAAACTGAAGATAGAAATTCACAAAATTTGATGAGTTTGAATACATGCCCAGTTGTATGGATCTATCACAATACATCATCAAAATAAATGAAATATGCATATCTATTTCTTCATCCAAACTTTTTGTATCTCCCTGTCACTGGTGTATTTACATGTGCATGTGTTGTGTTTTGTAGAAGCGCATCTAACATGTTATGCTCTCTTAGTTTTAAGTGCCTCTTGTAGTATTGTTGTATAGACACTCTACTATTCGGTGGATCACTAGAAAAAAATAGATCTTGAGCAAGATGTAATACCAACTGATTGCCCTGCTTCTCCTTCTCTTGGCCTCTGGTAATTACCATTTTATTTGGTTTCTCTGAAATTGACCCCAGGTAACTGGAATCATGAAGAATTAATAGCACTTACTGTAATGTCTTCCAGGTTCAGACATTTTGTCAGACCTGGCAGGTTTTTCTTCTTTTCAAAGCTGAAAAATATTAATATATGTGAATATATGCAGTATTCTATATTATAGATTTTCTACATGCCCCTCTGTATCCATCTGTCTGTAGAAGGGGTTAATCTTGTTTTGGCCATCTATCTCTGGGCATGGAGACTACCCTTAAGTTTGATTAATATCCTCAGTGAGATTCCATTGGAGAAAACTAATAGTCTCATGGTTAGGGTGGAAACCCATTTCCATATCCCCCTCTTAGGTGTGGGGCCATGTCTGGCTTGAATCTGTGTAGTCCCTGTGCATGTTGCCACAGTCTCTGTGAGTTCATACGTGCATCAGTCTTGTGTCTAGAAAACACTGTTTCCTTGTAGTCATCCATCTTCCATTGTGACAGTTCTTAACAATCTTGTGACAGCTTTAACTTTTGGTTTTCACAATAAGTATGCTGACAAATATAAAATTACCACAGACCCCAGGGATATAATCACTAAGACAATTAACTTTCTCATTAGCAGGTTTTCGAAAGACAGTGGCATTTAAAAACAACTGTACTAACAAATCGGTATTTCTGAATTGTTAGGTCACACTGTGATGCCTGTCAGCTCAAGTTCTGACCTGCCCTAAATTCACAGAATCTCATACATGCCCAGAACACTGAAAATAAAAATGGGCCCAGGAAAGCAAATTAGATTTCTAATTTCAAACAATCAGGATAAAGCCTAAGACTCAGGAATAATAACCAATAAAGTTACTTGGTTCCTTTATGCAGTAAAATCATATTAAAATCTCTAATGTTAAAAACAGGGCAATGCTGACATGAACTAATATCTGTAACCCTTACTTTGCATGCACAGTAGTGAGCCTTAAGGTTTAAAAATAGGTGTGGATGAGGGGTACAAGTCTTAACTGCTGACTGCTCAGTGAATGCATGATCAAGATAGAGGAACAGGAAGCAAACACTTCAAAGTCAAGGTCAGTTTAAATGCTAGCAGTGGCTAGCATTTTACAGAAAAATGATGGAGGTTGTGGCAGCCTGTAAATAAAAGGCAACCATTATATATGGCTTCAACGTGAAAAGAAAAGATTGAGGTAAGAAGAAGTTTATATAAAATAATTTCAAGCTATTTACCTAATCAATTTAGTTTAAATCCAAAGAAGAGCTGATGTTCACATTTGTTTTAAAAGCACATTGAGTTTCTATAGAAAGATATCTCACAAGGGTGGGAGCTATAGTACAGTGGTTAGCAGCACTTGATGCTCTAATTGAGGGTCAGGGTTCAGTTTCCAAGCTACCTGGTAACTTACAATCATTCGTAACTCCAGTTCCAGGGCATCTAACACCCTTTTCTGTCCCCTACTAATACCAGGCACCAATGCAGTGTACTTAGGTACATTCAGACCTAACACATGACAATAATAATAATAATAATAATAATAATAATAATAATAATAATAAATGTAAAAAATGTACCTTAGGAAAAAACACCACCTCACAATGTCCTGTAGTAGTGGAAAATACCTGTAATCTCAATACTCAGGATGCCTGAGATAGGAAGATTGCAAATTCCAGTTCATCTTGGTCTATACGGTAAGACTGTAACTCAAAAATAAAATCCTGGTCCCACTGTCAATGGCCCCCAAAATAGATCAAGCTACAAAACTGTCATCCACATTCAGAAAGCCTAACTCAGTCCTATTCAGGGTCCCCAGATGTAAGTCCAGAGTCTGAAATCCTACTAGTTCAGGTCAGCTGTCTCTTTGGTTTTCCCCATCATGATCCTGACACCCCCTTGATCGTATGATCTCTCATCCCTCTCTTCAGCTGGACTATATGAGCTTGGCCCAGTGCCTGGTTGTGGGTCACAGCATCTGCTTCCATCAGTTACTGGATGTAGGTTCTATAATCACAATTTTGGTGGTCACTAATCAGATTACAGGAGTAGACCAGTTCAGACACCCTCTCCACTATTGCTAGAGTCTTATCTGGGGTCATCCTTGTGGATTCTTGTGAATTTCCCTTGCACTAGCTTTCTACCTAAACCCATAATGGCTCCCTCTGCCAAGATAATCTTTCATTGCTCTCCTTCTCAGTCCCTCCCCCAGCTGTTCAACAGCAGTAAGCAACAGATTCTAAAACTATGACAGAGTCAACAAAAGAAACAAGGTCTATGCACTCCAAAGTAACATGGCAAAAAACAAGTATTCAGTTTTCTTTTTATTTCATCATTTTTTAAATTTACTTCACATACCAACAAGTTTCCCTTCCATTCTCTCCTTCTGCTCCCATCCTTCATATATCCCCTATGCCTCTACTGCTTCTCAGTCTCCACTTAGATGGGATAAGGCCCAGATAAAAAAGGGCTTCACTCAATTTCGCGCCAGTTCCTTAACTGTCTGTCTAGTGTCTGTGAGCTCCCACAAGCTCAGGTCAGATTTCTGTGTGGGTTTCCCTATCAAGTTCTTTACCCCTCCCTCTTGCTTATGCAATTCCTCCATCCTCTCTTCAACTGGATTTCCTGAACTCAGCCCAGTGGTTGGCTGGGGTGTACATTCTCTTCATGTCTTGAGGTTCTAGCTAGAGCAATAAGGGGACAAGAGGATAAAAATTGGAAAGAAAGAAATCAAGCTTTCACTACTTTCAGAGGATATGATAATATGCATAAGTGACCCCAAAATTTCTACTAGGGAACTCCTATAGCTGATAAAACACCTTTATTAATGTGGCTGGAAATCATTAGCATTCCTATATACAAATGATAAATGGGCTGAGAAAGAAATCAGAAATAATACCCTTTACAATAGCCACAAATAATGTAAAATATCTTTGGCAATTCTAACAAAACAAGTGAAAGACCTATATGACAAGAATGTGAAGTCTTTGAGGAAAGAAATTGGGGAAGAGATCAGAAAACAGAAAGATCTCCCATGCTCATGGATCATGGGATTAACATAGTAAAAATTTACCAATTTACCAAAAGCAATCTACAGATTAAATGCAATTCCCATGAAAATTCCAACACAATTCTTCTCAGACTTGAAAGTATTCAGTTTCCTAAGGAAATCAAAACATACATTGACTAGCATAAACTGAAAGTATGTGAACTAAATTCACAAAATTTGACCAAAACATGAACCCACAATTATAACATAGATTTTTTAACATATTTCCATCTGTTAGTAATGGAATAGAACAAGTTGAATAAAGAGTAAGAACATAATGGATCTTATATCATCACCCTATGCCAATACTATTGAGCTAATGGACCAACTTGAAGACTTCATGTCTTCTAGAAACTGTTAAAACTAGAACATGGGTCATTAAGAAATATGTATGTAATTATCCCATTATTCCATCAATTCCTGGCATCTTACTACTTACATATCACCATTTCGATGCCCTGTTTTATTGGTTTTGTCAATACATTATAATCAACTAAATCTCATCAAAGGATACCTTTCTTTCTTCAAAATAATGCTTATAACTTGTTAAAGTACAAATTAGTTAGGAAATGTTTGCGTTCTACTGGAAATTTCTCAAAAATTCCTAATAATCTAAAACATGTTCCTGTTTCATCCCACTAATTGCTGGTACATAAAGCACTTATCCCAGTGTTAATACCATTAATCTTCTAGCAATTTGTTGGCTTTCATGACTCTCAACTATACAAATTGCCCTACACATTCACTTCATGTTATATGGAGTTCATTGTTTCTGAGTCCAGACTTTTGGGTTACTGATTTTTGAGAGTTCATGGCCCACTTTAATATGACATTTCCCATTTTCAAATGATTAGCTGACTACTCACAAAAATCTTACCATCATCTCCAAATCAATGACTTCTACATCTTTTTTCTAAAACATTTTGAGGCATAATTTTGCCATTTCCATCTCCCTTTTTCTCCTTCTACATATACCTCCTTTTATGTACCAAGCCTACTTTCTTCCAAATGCATGGCCACTTTTTCTTTAATTGACACACACAGAAACCATACATATGTCACCAAATTGCTGATGCTGATGAAACATATATGACATATAACTTTGTAGAGACATCAAGATTTGCTAAATTATTTTTAAAAAGTAACATACTTTTTGAATAAAATAATAAATCTGCTGAGCTTTAAAATTACTTCCTCATAAAATGCATTTAATAGATTATTAAAATGTTATAGAAAGGAAAACATCATATATTATCTCATCAAATATAATATCATGGAATTGCTTTGAGCATATGGAATTTTTAGTTAGTTTACTCTCTCTGTCATCATTCAAGTGGCTTAAGGGCCCCACTACCCATGATGTATAAATTCATAAATGACTTAAATATATGGCTTAATTAAATTATAGAGTAAAACGTGGGAGCACGAAGTGTGTCCTCAAATAGGTCTAAAATATATGGAAAACTTGCTGTTGGAAAGGTTAAGTAGGTTATAATTTTTAACAACAAATATGTAATGGGCAAATCTAGAAATTACTCAATGTACTACTCTTTTAAGAGAAGCCAGTTAAAAATATATGAAGAATTGCCTGAAACACATAAAGTAAGTTAATTAATCCCTTCTTCACTGGTGAAAATGATGCCTCTTTTCAGTGGCTTCAATGCAGTTCCATAGGGTTTGTAGGCAGACAGGCTAGCCCACAGGCCTAATGAAGATCATAAGGATGGAGGTGCAAAAAATATGTGGCTAGCTCTTGTGTGGATGCCTTTATTGACTTGAATTTTAAAGAGCATAACTATCTCATGAAATATAGTGTAATCACAAGGGGTGTCATATCATGGAGGGAGGCAGGCTTTTGAGTGGGGCTACTCTGCCTTTGTTTGGGATTGTTGCTAAGAAGCGTTCTCTTATCTGTTTTCTAAGATCTAGGACACATTGTCACCAATTTCCACACATTCATGATGTGCTTTAAGTTTATATCTGGTTATTACTGTGTCTCATCTTTCATTGTTCACTTCCTTACTTCCTGAAGTCTCCCATAGCTAAAATGTTAGGTGTAAACCACAAATGGTGGGATGCCAATGTTACCTATCATTCAGTTTTATTACCCTACCCCTTCAGTGGCATTGCCTGATTTACTACTGTACACATTCTGTTGCATTGTAAGTTGGCAACATAGTTTTATAATATTGTCTTTTTCTTGTTTGAACAACCAATCATCACAATTTTTTAACAAAATATTTCACCCTCTTTTCGCCTGCCAAAACTTTTAAGGTGGTCCTGGCTAATGTATCTTTATTAATTTGGAAAGGGCAATATCACAGGAGGAAGTATGTGTTCCTGCCAGTGTGTGCTGAGGTGAACAGTCCATCAGTGCCTTGAACTCTTCAACAGAAAGAGACACTTTTGGTGGTTGAAAACAAGAACTAATTTTTTTCTTTATCATTTTTAGTTACATTCCTATTCCTTGGGTCATACTTCCAGATACACATAACTGTTGTACGAAAAGGGAAGACAGGCTGGAAACAAACGAAGTGAGAGTCTAATAATGAGAAACACATTGATGTAGATAAACACGTCATGTGTGCTGTACTTCTTTCATTTATGTAGAGAAGCTCTCTCTCTCTCTCTCTCTCTCTCTACTTGTGATCCTATTACATTCTTATCATTACTATTTTTAGTGAGTGTAAAAAAGAACTAAGTTAAAATGTCCTTATTTCTGTATTTTTAATCAGGAATCTCACTTGTGGTATCTTCTAGTTTCTTCCCTAGGTTCTTTTTTTTTCTCCTGTTATTTGGATTGACATTTTAAAAATTATTTATTTATTTAATGTATCTGAGCGACCTGTCTTCATGCACACAGCAGAAGATGGAATAAGATCCCATTACCAATGGTTGCAAGGCGCCATGTGGTTTCTGGAAATTGAATGCAGGACCTCTGTAAGAGCAGCCAGTCCTCTTAACCACTGAGCCATTTCTCTAGCCCCTGGATTGAAATTTTTTACAGCCACTTTATCTCCAGATTATTGAAGATCTATGGTATAGAAGGAGGGCAACTTAGGTTAAGCAGAATTAGTTCTCTTTAGTCTGTCCTTTATGGATGTACCGCCAAAGAACAGAAGGAAACACACCTACAGATGATATCCCATCAACTTTATATTCAAAACAGGTATATTTTTTATCAATGCTTAAACCTTCAAGATATAACACTAGTTTGTAAGGGCAACCTTCATGTTTTCCATTTATAACTGTCTCACAGTTTATTGTTGCTTAAATTTCTTGCCCTGTTTTCATTCATAATAATGATGGTTTGAGTCATGTCATATGCACCTATAAAAATGCATTGGCCAGCCAGTACACATTGCATGTGGTTTAAAAGAATAAAGAGAAGCAATGTAATACTCCCCAACCTTTCCATAAACATTTAGAATTCCTGTCCTGACATCCTTTCAAAGATCAGTCCATGAGAGCCAAATAAAACCTTTCCTCTGCAATTTGCCTTTTGTCTCAATCTTTATCACATCAAGGAAAGGTAAAGCAGAATATCAACTAATATCAGGAACACTGAATTTTGTCTTTTGGGTCTGATTCCTTATTCCACTAACTCCAGGAACGGAAGGTGATTGACTTTTATCATGTCCTAGTTAAGGATGGGATTGTGTCCATGTCTACTCTCAGCACTTGGACCCCATCAGGCCCATACCTATACAGCATTATGCAAGCCGCCTCAGTCTCTGTGAGTTCGTATGTGCATTCATCCTGATGTGTTTAGAAGTCCCTGTTTCTTTTGTGTTCTTCATCCTCTCTGACCCTAGCAACCAGTCTGCTTCCCCTCCCACACGGTTCTCTGAGCTGCGAAGGGAGGGAATTGATGGAGAAATCCCATTTAGGACACAGTGTTCCAAGGAATGTATCTTTCATGAAATGAAAGTAACAGTACATTCCTTAACATTTCCCATGGTTCATTTGAGAAAACACAAGAGGATTTTCAAGAAGGTGGAAAAAAATCTGTCTAGTTTAATGTCTGTTTCCACAAGCTTGACTTCTTATGATCTGATCTGTGTGAATTTTATGGATTCCCAAAACCTGCTTTGACATTTGTGCACTGTCATCTGACTCATGATGACGTTTGGAATTCAGCATCCATTGTGTTCTTTCTCTAGCCAAAAATAATCCAGAAAGAATAAACACAGTTTTGCATAAAATGTTTTGGCACCACTATGTCCTAATTATTGTACAGAGACTGTGGTTGCTTTAGCACATTGGGCATGTCTGTCCAGTGTTCCAGAATATCATAGCTGTCAACTGAAATGCCATAATTTTTCAGAGAGAATTCTAGAACACAGAAACTTATCTTGAAAATCCCTGTCAATAGAAAATTATATTTTTAATGCCACTTGTTTGACTAGTATAGGATATGAATGCCTATGTTAAACATTTATGTTTTATCTGTGATCACTTTTAATAAAATTTTATTATATTCTTGCCTAACTTTCCATTGGAATTATATTTTACTACTAAGTCACAGACCTTAAAAGTCTAAAACACTTATTCTAAACCCACCAAGTATATAATAAATATTTGCTGCTTATTCTAAATGTTTGTATAAACTTTCCTTCTGGAGATGTCCCATGTGTCTAGTCATTCCACAAAGAACTTGATTCAAATCAGTTCATCCTTATCAAACATAAACCGTATTTCCATAGCACAATCTCTCCAAAAGTTTAGTCACATTTTCAAACGAATTCAGCAAAGATCAGTTTTTGAAAATTTTCTAAATGATGGCACTATTAATAGGAAATGCAATGGTAATTGAAGTTTTTTTAAACATTATGCTAAATACTTTATATTATTTACTTCGTGTAAACCTGAGTACCACCATGTGAGAAGATACTAGTATTATTTTAAGTGAGAAGGGAGAAAAAGCATTGAGAATTCAATAATATTCCCAATATATGGTAGGATAAATAATGGGTCATCAGAAACTTCATATCTACTCCATGGAAAATATAAACACATTCTTTTGAATAACAAAATAACTGAGAAATATAGTTTAGAATTTAGGAAGGGAAAACAAGGCTGAGGTATTGGGATAAGTTTAGTATCACCACCAAGTGCCTCCTAAGAGATAATATAATGAGAATATGTGACAATAGAAGCAGTCATTGAAGAGTATGATTCAAAAGCATTGTGATGCTGGCTCTGGAGATATAGGAAGGAGACAGGAGCCAAGGAATGTTAAGTGCTGAAAATAGCAATGAATTAGATTTTCCCCTAACACCTCCAGATGAAATAAAGTCGGATGATTCATTTCAGACTTCCCAGAAATCCCAAAACAACCAGGGAATTTATTTCTGTTGCTGTAAGCCCTTAATTGTAGCAACTTGTTACAGCAGCAATAGAAAACTAATACACAGAGTCCATTGGCTGGCAAGTATTGAAGTAGTGACTTTAACAGTCCCGCATTAGGCTTCTATCATATTTCTTCACATATGTTTAACTTATCTATTCCATTCTAATTAAAAAATCATAAATAATGACTATAAATAGTTCAAATACCCTATATCATTTTAGAATTATGTGTTGAGTAATCTACATTAATAGTTTCTTTTAAATATGTACAAAAGGGTTCACCACGTGAGTCACTGTGTCACACTACAGCTTTCATGACGACATTTTTCTTTTTATAATCTCTTAAATTTTATTTCATTTGGGGGGGGGGTGTTGCAAGGGAAGACAGTGGATATGAAGAGGTGGGAAAATGAATGAGATCTGGATGCATGATGTTAAATACACAAGAATAAATTAAAAGGAAGTTGAAAGAAATAGATGCCAGTCTCTGGGACTGAGGGTTTTCTTGACCAGCAATTTGGACTCCTGAAAAATGAACATCATTTTTCCTTCCAAAATAGCAAAGCACATGTCCATGTAAAGGAATTCTAGCATTCATTTCTGGAAACTTCTGAAATGATGGCATCTGAAGCTGCAAGCCTCCTTCCTGGTGCAGAGCCTGACACAGCTAACAGCTTCTCCTACAGGTGTGTTGCCAGGCTCAAGGTTTGGATAAGTCTCAAAGATGTTAAGATGAGGACCTGCCAGAAGAAGAGAAGACCACGTAGCCCAAGAGGAAGAAAGCACTAGGCTGTCATTGTCGATCAGGAGAATGTTTTTCCTTGCAGAGTTTTGGAAACACTTTTTTACATTTTACATACAAAGAAAATATTGTCCTTAGAGACAACTGGCAATGTTATAGCAGGTGGTACACGGTAGATAATGAAGCTTTGATACTAAAAAGTAAAATAATAGAAAGAATGAAAGAAATAAAGGAAATGTAATTTATAGTTTAAGCGAAAATCCTAATTCCTGAAATGCTAATCTTAGTTCTTTGAATGTTATCCATGATTACTAAATTTTAAGACAGAATTCTACCATTCATCTCCCTCACTGTTCACAAGCCATCTTAACAACTCTAAACTTACGTGTGACTTCACTGGGGGATGTGACCCAACCTTTTCTCAGTGCCCCAGTTTGAACTGTGCTATGTACTTCTTCTGTGATGTACAATGGCGTGCTTGTGTTAGCAATATTTATGTCTGCTTTCTCTCTGTCATGATGGTGAGCTGCCTGAATCTGTGGGTATTATTTGTCCATTTTTTATGACCATGAGTTCCTAGCCTAGGATATGGCTCCAGGTAGGTGATCAGTAGAAGTATGTCGAATTGAACTATTACTCCTCAGAACTGTGTCTTTATAAGGCAGCTTTCGCTCATTTAATAACTTCTAGTTTTGCCACAAGGCTTTAATAAATATGGTGCAAGCCCCAAAAATGCACTTTTGGGTAAAATATATTGAGTTCAATCCTCTTCTCCACAAATATTGCTGAAATGAGCCTGGATGGAATCCCAGCTTCTGTCAAAGAGATCTTTATAGGCAACTCCTGGCTTTGGCTAAGGCCTTTATCCCAGAGACTCCAAGGCCATTACAGCTGCAAATGCTTCAAATCATAACAGAAAAAGAGGTTAAATTACTAAATTATGTGAACTTTTTCAAACCCAACACATTAGTCATTTTACTTAAAACTATAAAATCTCTGAATAGTACAACACATTTATAAAGAAAAAAATATTTTATTTCTTCCTAGCTAACATGAGAAAATATAACTCATTTAAGATTTTAAAAATAGTATTACATTATTATGTTCGAAGTGGAAATGGATTATTATCAAATAACATTTTCCTTAGCTGTTACAGGTGATTTCTCCTTGGCTCTTCTTAACATTGAGCTAGGCTGTTTGAAACATTCATGTTATTTTCACAGGGAGGAGCTTGAATCCCTGGATCAATCATATTTCATCTATTTTATGCCTTAATATATATGTTATAATGGTTGCTGAAAGGGGTCTTCACAATATATTTTTCCTTATGAAATGCTCTAAAAAACCTTTCTAAAACTAATAAGTATAATTTTTACATTGATATAAGACTTATATTTAGGTATTTGTGCATACATTCCTGACCAATGTCTGAGTCAATGAAAATTCCGTTCCACAATCAAATCTGAATTCCAAAAGTATGAATGCATGATAGAAAAAAATTTGTAAATTTTGAAAATTCTTATAATAAAATTTGATGTTTTTATACTTTGCCTTACAAAACTAACTTACCATTACATTGTGGCTCAAACACCATTCGCCAATGCTTACCCTTTCTATGGCTGCCAACAGAATCATAGCTGGTCTTTTGCCTTGAATACCAGTTGTACATCATTCATGTAAGAATGTCTTAAGAAACCAGAGTGTCAAATTATTTTTTTCTTTAAAGTGACATTTTAAGAAAGAAAGATCTCTACTCCCTTACAACCACAAGGTTACATGGTTTGACCTGTTTGTGCTGCCTCAGACTGACACCAGCTCCAATTAAAAACTCTTCTTGTGACTAGTTTTAACATGTATATCCACATACTCTCTTTAAAGATTTGAAGGGGACAGAAAATGAGGTCAAATATATATTGAATCTTGAGAAACTTGTATATTATTGGCCAATGTACTTCACCTGAGCTTGCATTTTCAAATGTTCTACTATAACTGCTTTGTATAGAAAAGTTGAGATTTAATTACATTTGAATTATCTAAGTTCCTAATAAAGCTCAGTGTCATCATATTCCCCATTTATTAATATAAAGACATTTCAGAAATGAGTGCATCACAAGTGCCACCTGCTACTTCTGATATGTAACATGCATGTCACATATAAAATTATTGTTATTCCTTGCTCGTATTTGTAAAGAGAAAACACAGAATAATGGTCTCATTCTTATTAAAATGATAGCTGTAACTTGTCTCCCTGTGTTAGTCTTGACAAAAAGGTTTATATTTAATGAAAGGTGAAATCAAATATTACCATCAAATAACAGTTTTGAATACTTTTAAATTGTGATTTTGAATATATTACTGAACTGTCAGTTGGTGTTTTGGATGTAGGAAGACAAAGGAAGCATTAAAAAGTACACAAAAAAACTCAAAATACCCAGAGGACATTGATGAAGGAAGAAATTTCAATAAACAGCTGAAATTACCTGTAACATATAAATAGCCTTCATTTCTCTGCTTCAAAATAAAACTTTTATACAACAAACTATAGATATACTATATGACCTTTTTTTGAAATTGTACATGTATATAATGTTTCTGGTTTCCTAATGACAATAAACTCCTTGGGTACATTGTACTATTGTGCAAAGATAATCAAATTTGGGTTAAATTTTTAGTTTCCATCTCAAATTATTTATTCATAAAATATTCTCATTAGCTATCCATTTCCAGTACGTAGGGTTATTAAAATTCATAGAAAGAATGATGTATAATACTGTCAACTTGACAAGAGCTAGCTCCATTTGGGAGATAAGTCTCTGGCAATGCCTGTGAAGGATTATCAAGGTGAGGTTAACATGAGGAGGGGAGATCCAATTTAATTGTGAGTGGCACCAATCCATGTGCTGGGACCTTGAACTGGCTAAAAAGAGGAAGCAAAGTGAGCAACAGCATTCATCTCGCTCTGCTTCCTGACTGTGAACAAAGTGTTGCCAACTGTCTCAAGATCCCACTGCTTTGAGTTTCCTGATATGATATAATATAACCAGATAAGTACTTCCTGCCTTGAATTGTACTAGTTAGGTGTTTGGTCCCAGCAACAAGGGAGAGATCAAAAGAGCTGATTCAATAATTTACTTCTTATGAAATCTAACTGATTCAATTCATTCTACATAAATTAAAATATAAACAAATCTTCCTTTGAGGTTGACCTGTCACTCATTCTCGAAGACTTCAGGGAACCAGTCTGGGTGTACTGAAACCATTAGGACATCCACAGTTTCATGAAATCTACCTTGTACCTTTCTCTCCATCCTTCTACACTGTTTCTTCACTTTAGAGCCTGCCTTTCTCATTTTATTTATTTAATAAATATTTGTTGAATTATTTCTTTTAATAAACATTTAGTTGGTGACACAGAATATTAATTTCTCACACAGAAGGCAATTTTCAATGTATTTGTTTAATTCCTAGAGTAATTACAACTGCAAACTGTGGTGTCCTTTTATTTATTTTACTATAAAAATATCTGCTGAGCATGCAATCCAGGAAGACATTTGTGTGGTCTGAAGGATATTTCACTCAGTCTGTGGCAGGGTCTGTAACAGTATCATTGCTTCCCTTCAGAGAACAACTTTATAATAGTTCACAGGCTAATGCCCCCCAAATAATGGCCAGATCTGCTTCAATAATAATAGAAAAAAAACTTATTTATTCTTCCACTTTTTAGTTTTCCCAAATTCCATATTAAATGCCATGCTCCTGAGGGAGCACATTTTAAAAATAAGTTGAAATTAATTAAACCACAAGTCTCTTGATTTACAATAAAGTTATAAGCCAACTTGTTGGCTGAGCTACTTCTGCACATTATTAATGATTACACTATACAGTTATTCTTCCATTTAAGACTCTGAGAGCATGGTTTTCGATTATTCAGTGGCTGCCCTGATCATCTTGAAAGGAACAACAAAACGTGAGTTTTCAGGGCTTTTGCTCTGGTCTAGATTTGGAAATACTTTATGAAATCCTCACCCGTATTTTCTTTCTCCTTCTTCACAGTATATCTGTGACTCTTTTTCTTTGCAATTAGACAATACAGCACAGCTGGGGGACTTCACTAGCTATTGAGCTTCATGTAAGTTTAGCATGGAGGTTTAAGGGAAATAGAATTTGGGATGCCTACTGAGTTAATTTTTGTATCTCTGTCTAAACTTGGTTGTATGCCTTCTAGTGCTTTAGCAACATCTGTAACCAGTGAATTGGGAATGAATCATAAAAGTGCAGCGACCAAATGTATCTATGGAGGTTTTGGATTTCCTGACAGAAAACTGAATATATGTATACATTCAGTGAACTCTGTTTCATTTGGCAGACTATTATACTTTAGGTCACATGAAATAAGAAGACAAATACTGCATCCAAAATGGTGACAAAAGTATTGAGACAGAAACATATTCTTTCAAAAACGTTTATGGTTCTGAGCATAAAAACAAAAGATTTCAATTAAATCTGAATGTTTAATGTGTGCCTAACCAAAATTCATAAGTGCAACATTTAACCCTGTACTTAGCCATTTTACAAAGTCAGTTTGCAATCACTCAAACAATTTCATTTTCCAAAATGTATGATGGGAAACTATAAAGCTATTCTTTCTCGATAATCTTGATGATTCTGTAATATTTCTCAACAGCAGCAGTATTCATTATAAATGTTCTTATTAAGATGCCCATTTCCTGTCTACCCTCCACAGATTATTTCTAGGAGAAATACAAGCAAAACAAATGACCCCAAACCCTATGTCTTTCATTTAAGAGACTCACAGTCTAGCAAGGTAAAGGGGGCCAGGCTGATTCTATTTACTTATTAAATCACTGAGACAGATTATAGTTTCTAATAGTGCCTTTTAATGTTTTTCACATGCTTATTGGATTCTAACAAGATGCAGAAGAGATTATATAATGAATAAGTTATTTGAAAATCAAATTACCCTCACAGCTAGTCCTAGACTCCCCTTCTATTCATGAGAACCTAACAAATTTGTCACCTGAGCAGAGTGCCATTTAGCACTCTCCCAGATACACGTTGGTAGCAGTAATGCACCTTATACCTCTGCCATTGCCTGCCTCTTTGTTTATTCAGATTTCCAAGCTCTGTTCATAACCCACACCCAAAGTTACCACTCTCTAAATTAAAGTTATATTTCAAACTACCTGAAGTAATTTTGCTTAGAATGCTAGTTTTAGGGTATATTGTATTCAAAGTCTTTATCACTGAGAGAGGCATTATATTCCCTGATTGGGGGATTTTTGTTTTGTTTTTTGTTTGCTTTTTCTTTTCTTTTCTTTTTTTGTAACCACCTTAACAGCAGCTACATTCCGATTGATTTGGTGAGATGAATGCCATTTACACTTCAGTTTGCACCTTTCTGAAAATGCACAGAAGGGAATAAATCCACACTTTTCCAGAATGATTGTGCATAAGGAAGTCTGGGGCTGTTAAGGGAGGTGTTAGACACGTATGGGAACGTATTAGTTACAATCACACCTAAATTTCAGTGATTTCCAAAGTGATAGAGCTAATGTGTACTGGAAAGCTGAGAGAGCTGGCAAGAAATAATTGTGTCTGACTTTCCTCTTGTTAATTATAAATAGGCAAAGCATCCTAACTTAGGTTGGTGAAGCATTAGATTGTGAATCTTTAGGAAAAATAAATTTAAGAAACATGCAATTATTTGTTAAGTGCACTCTAGTTGTTGCTTTATATAAAGCCTCATTTGTATTATTGTGTTGATATTAAAATGGGATTGATAGTTTATATTTAAGCAGTACTTGGTTTTTTCAAGGATTTTATAATATTCTTCAACCATTTTAATAAACCTAAGGTTGTATTGTTTTCTTACAGTGATTTGCAGTACAGTCCTTAAACAATAGTTTAAAAACTACTGAATGCAAATGGCTACATGCTACTCAGTTAATGTGAAGCTGAACAGACACAAGCAGGAAATTTGTAAATAGCCAGGCCTAGAACCAGCCTGGTCAGAGCCCAGGAAGGCAAAGTCCCAATTTGAAAGATATTGTTTTGAAGGTAGAAAGACTTGGAGTGGGACTTGGCCATACCATTTGCTATTTATGTCGTCATAGATCATCTTCAGAGTCATCATTTCTAAGCCAGTAAAACCATACCTTCCATGAAGTTGTCATACTGAACTAAAATAAAGAAACTCAAGTATAGGAGGAGGAGTTCAGGTAATGTGCTAAGAACAAGAACAATTAGGAAAATGGGATGTTATAGACAAAAGACTACGATCAATAAGAATGTCATGACCCATATTTTTACATGAATCAATTCAGTTTTAAAGTTCCATTAAAATATGTGAGGTTCCATGACTCATAAACCCTTGAAATCTAAAAACATGATCTCAGTCATTTTTATATGTAACACTTGAAGTTTTTTCCTTGAGTAATCCCTAAAATTATGGAGCCCTCACAGACACAATGTAGTTGAACAATTATAAATCCAGCTTTGAATATTGTCATATGTAGGCTATCATTAATCTAAAAACTTAAAGTCATTTCTGAACATTAAATGTATACCGTTGTGGTAGGTAACTAAAGGAGACAGTGATAGGAAAAATGCAAGTCCAATGAAGTAATGATCATAAAGGTAATTTCTTTTGGTTTTTCAAGACAGGGTTTCTCTGTGTAGCCTTGGAGCCTGATCTGGCACTTGCTCTGCAGACCAGGCTGACCTCAAACTCAGAGAGATCTGTCTACCTCTGCCTTCCAAGTGCTGGGATTAAAGGTGTGAGCCACCAACACCTGGCCTCATAAATGTAATTAATTGTCAATTTGTAGCTTTTAAAAACACAAACCTGATTATAATTTTAATAAAATTTCCAAAGTAATTTTGTTGGGTCCGGTCTGTATCAGCCCCACATTGTAGGGGCTATTTACCAAGGACTGATGTATTCAGGGCTGTGATCAGAACCAGAGGAACAACCCTAGGTCCGACCCTGCATGGGGGTGTGTGGACGTGGAGATGCTAACTACCCAATGATGTTACAGATGAGACAGAGACATCTGGTCACAACAGGAGGGTCCACAGTAAATACTGAAGGCCGTCACCTTAAGTAACCATTCAAAGGAGGGGAAAATGGCAGAAGACATCTATTATCATGTACAAAAGGCTGGTGGCAAATATTTCCCTTTATTCTAGAGACACTCCTTAGTAGCATGTATTCAAGCCCTCGGATACCTCACACCAGCTTGTCTCACTAGTCCTCATGGTTGGTGTAGAGGGCCCTGGCCCAAGTCTTTTGTTATTTAGAATAGAAGCCATCCCCACTGAGGCCAGGCCTTCAATGGAAGTTCTGAGCTCTCAGAACTGGTGGCTGGGTGGAATATATTTCCAACATATTATGCAGGCCCCCAACATAATTGGTCAAGTACCATGGATTTCTCTGGGCTTCTAGAAATGAAAGTTTTAAAATAAAGACATAAATGAATCATTTGATCCAGGATCAAGTTGAATTACAAACAATATGTCAAGGAAATTACACTGAAATTCAAAACCACCATGGCAGGATGCAATATGTAAGATTCTGAAAGAGTTGAGATTATCTTTGTTGAGCTCTACAAATACATGTCACAAATTTTTTTTTTTAAATGAGGATACTATGACATGCCACCTGGGTGACTTCCCTTGAATGCCAGAAGAGATCCAAATATAGAAGGAACTATGACTCAGGGGAAAATGAAGGAACTAAATGCACATGAATAAACTCCACACAATGTTCATCAAACACTCAAAAAGGAACATCCAAGGCACCTACTATATCCCTTTGGGAAAAAAAAAAAAAAAAACAGAGGCTGCCAAATTTTAAAACCACTTGCTAGGGGATTTTTAGCGGTACAGCAAACATTAACAATAAGACATCTTCATTTATTGGGTAAAAAAACATGAAGAAATGTTCTCATAAGGACTTTGGTTAGCTCTGACAAAATTGTGTTTTCATCATCTAGTTTTAAATGGATTAGAAACATGCAGATTAAGTTTCTCAAGGAAGAAGCTATTTGAGAAACAAGGGGAAGTTGCTGGGCTAAAAAGAACTTGGCACTGGACAACCTAAAGTCTTTGGAAACAAGCCTCAAATATTTGATGAACCTAAATGGCACCCAACTCCCAGAAAACATTGAGTAGATGACAGTTACACATATGTAAACTAAATCCGCTAGCGGATTTACAGTGGATAGGATATTAACTACGGGGTATGAAAAGGATAAAAGTGGTCAGAAGAAAGGCAAATAGGTCTACAGTTTTCTCTGTATTCAATTCTTAATATAATCTGACCTCCATGTAATGAAAGAGTGTGTGTGTGTGTGTGTGCGCGCATGTGCACGCATGGTCAAGCACACTTGTGAGTACAAGGACCTGTGCCTCTGTGTGTGCCTGAGATACACAGTTTCAATTTGTGTATACCTGTTTCTGCCTGAGATAGCTCTGTGTCTCATGCTTGTGCAAATGAAATCTTACTTGTTTAGAGAGCGATTCACTCCTTTTGGGTTATTCAATGGATGCACATTCAGTAGTCAAACTAGGTGTCTACATCTTCTCTAAACCATAGGCCATTCAAATTCCTATGAAGTCTATCTCTGGATTCTCCCTCTATTTTCTTGGTAAATGTGAGAATTAAACTAAAGAGGTAAGTAAGTATTCATCAAGATTTAGACTTCCTCTGTCGTCTATGATAGAGGTGCGTTTTCAATAGCTGCTACTCAATGTGGGCCTATTATCTTCCCAATTCTTTTGTACATGGAAAAGTATTGTCAAGTACAAGTGGCATTTGTCATCCTCATAAAGTTAATATTTTCCAGTGCTTTCCATCATTTTTTACTCCATTGTGTAGTTAATAGCAGTCCTTTGAGGACTTGGAGGATAGGGCAGCCACAAGATGGAAGGGAATGAGCTCCCTTGTAGAAAAAAAAAAAAAAGTCTTTCTAACCAGAACTACCCACAAGTGTTTCATGAGGCAAATTAAAGTTGAACATTGGTAAGACTTTGCAATTTGGGGATTTATTCATTGCAGTGTCCAGATTTACTCTTACCCAGCATACAGAAACAGTAGGTAACTCAATAATTACTATGAGGATAAATGAATAATAGAACAGGTTGGTGAATGAATGTGCCTAGTTCCTCAGTAGCCTCTCTTTCTGAATATTAGAAACATCCATCTAAAAATTTTTAATATCAAGCACAAATGTCATCCGTGAGGAAGGCAAACCAATCACCAAGTGCTATCAATTAGAGTTTTAACAAATTTTAAAAATTTATTTATTTCATACTCTAGTATCCACTGTTCTACTATGGCATGATTTCCTGCCTAGGTAATAAATGATGGGAATTTTAATGTCCTTTTTTGTGTAAGCATTATATATGTTTTCACTCATTCAATCTCACAGTTCTGTGACATTACAGTAGACAATGAAATTGAAATACCAAGATGTTGAATAACTTTAGGACTCAGGCTTACTAAGGCTTAGCTAAAATGAACTTCACTACAATGCAAATAAAGGTTGATCCCAGAAAATCAGGGCACTAAAAAAATAGAAACAATGAAGACAAATGTAGTAGAGACTACAGTCCTGTGGAGGGCAGAAAAATGAGCCAGAGTGTCAAAAATGAACTTTTACTGAATAATATATTAGATGTCTATCAGAAAATAAGAAAGGAATTTTAAAAGGAATCAACTTTGTGTCTAAGGGGAGCAAAGTATACTATGCCAGCTGGCAGGACCCCGCAAGTAAGTTCCATTTATTGAAATGGCTTTCTGGGGGAGGTAGGTATGCACCACTGTGCCCTGTGGAACTCCTGGAAATAGAAGCTCCCTCTGGCTACATTCATCTCTTTGGAGGGTCCTTTTAAATGTAACAGCTAAAATAATAAGTAAGTAAAACAATGGAAACTCTGCCTGCTTCTTCAATATTGAGCCTTTTGCCCCTTTTACTTAAAATCAAGCAGGATGCATTAATTAGGAGGCACTGTTCTCAAGAGCTCTAACCAAATGCAAATGCAACTCAGGTGGCTCCCTCTCCAGAGGCTCAAATCAAGTGAGGGAAAGAGGAGCAAGGCCAGCAGGTCTTGTGGTTTCCATTGTTTCATTTGGCTATGGTTACAGCGCTTGGCTTGTTCTATACACTTATAGAAAAGCAAACCTCAAAGGTTTGGCTAGAACTTTACAAGTTGTTTGTGAAATTCCCAAAGACAGAAAAATAAACCACCGAGCTTTGGGTGAAAAATATTGCACTGTGTTTTTAATGGGAATTCTCACTAACTATCCTCCAAGTGTGCCATTCCCACCCCCAAAGACTCTGTCTCATAGTTTGCATTTTTAACACTTGGCCTATTTCTTTTTCCTCTGGAGAAAACTCAAAAGCAGGGGAATAAAAATTAAAACATGAGACAAGCCTGAAATTGTGGCAGACGTCACTTAAATAGCTTGCAGGTCAAGACCTGAGGACTTTTGCCCAGAATTTGCCACTGTGAATATACTTAAACTTTAATAGCTCACACAATCTCAATTTCACACATATAGACTTTTATTAATTTAAGATGACCAGAGTTCAGAAGATTCTTTCATTTGCTGAACATTCTCTTCAAATGCCATCTTTTCTAGAATTTTACAGTTTCTTCTCCCATCCCAACAACTTTTGTTTCTGACTTTCACATAGCAACCCACTGTTATTTGCATGGATTAGATCTTTAGATACATATTGAAGAGATCCATGGTTAATCAAGATAGTGGGAGACACTCTCATGGGGATTTTGTATCTGGGAACACTTAATCAGTGATAAATCAAACAAACAACAGATGCTGAAGCAGAGTTAGGCAACTGCAGGAAGCCTTCATGTTATCCAATACATTTCTTGGAGCAACACACCAAATGTGGTATGAATTGTCTTCAAAATCCATAAAAACCTTTCTGTGTAGAGGATATCTAATTCATGTCAGCCTTCTAGACCCATAAACATATCTAAACTAAATAACTGAGATGAAATGTTCCTGCTCTTCTTCTCTCAACCTCTGATTCGTAGTGTGATCAGGCACTCTTGGTTTTTGATGCTTGCACATAGTGAGGAATAATGTACGTAATAGAAAAACAATAGACTTGTATTTAATAATATACTTATTAAAATTGCTGAGTACCATTTTGAGAAGAGAACAGAGAAGATCGCCTAACACAGAGAGTCTTCTTTGCTGTGTATAAACTCTTGGACATAGTTTGCAGCAGCTCAAATTCTCTGTAACCATCATTGTTACCATGATACATAAGAGTAGGTATTACTTTATTTTTATTATATACATATTTGCTTTATGAGACAGGGTTTCTCTGTGTAGATTTGGAGCCTATCCTGTGTAGAAAAATATATTAAATTTATTTAAAATGCTATTCCCTGTTCCACATCCCAAAGTAAACTAATAGTACATCTGCAATCCACTTGAAAAGCACTCGCTGTGTAGACCAGGCTGGCCTCAAACTCACAGACATCAGCCTGCCTCTGCCTCCTGGGAGCTGGGATTAAAGGCATGTGCCACCCAATGCCTGGCCTTAGGTATTACTTTAATATTCTAAATAATTGCCTTCAGTCAATGTTTCATATAATTAACAGTGGGACTCACAATGCCTCTACCTCTTACAGATTACATTTTCGGATCTGCTTCCTGGGCTCAATCCAGTTATAAGTATCTGCGTGTATCTGACCACTGTGTTATACTGAATCTTCAGCAATGCCAACCTGAGACTGAGAGAGGACATATAGAAAATTCATCTACAGTAATTGGCTTAACTCGGTCCATCCCAGGAATAGCTTGCGAAACTGTCACTATATATTAGGAAAAGTGAACTTTTTTACTTCTATATGAGTTGGGTATTTAGTATATAACTTAAGATTGCATGAATTCTTTTCATTGAGTTATGTTAAGCTTAAGTTTATTTTGTATTTTCTGAAAATAAAATGAAGTATGTCAAATTAAATTATTCAAATCTTGGATTTGAGGAGGCTATATTAATATTGCACATTTTAGAATTGGTATAAGGGGCTGTGACAAAGCCTGCCACATAATTCCTTTCAAGGCATTAAGTCTCTATCTACTTGATCTGCTGGGTTGCTAGGTTGAGAAGGGAGAGTGAGAAAGTAATCAGCTATGATGAAAATGATTCCACAGCATTGTAGTTTGAAAACTCACAATGAAACAATAACAAACACAGATACAATGATCAACTGCAATAGTTTTCTACATTTGAAAACAATTTACAAAACAATAAAGAAAATGAGCTCATTGAATAAACTAATGTAAATACACAGTAATTTTCAAGTGGATTACAGATGTACTATTAGTATACTTTGGGATGTAGAACAGGGAATCGCATTTTAAATAAATTTAATATATTTGTCTACAAAATCCAGCTTAAATAGTTCCTAATTCTCATATAAACTTTCAGACATACAAATACAACCAATACAAGTCACCTCATCTGAGAATGAGTATCTTAATAAAATTAAGGCATCTTGTTTTATAAATTTTGTGTATATTTCACAATCAAAATTTAGAACTCCATGAAATATAATATTTATGAAGGCACCAAATATGGAGATGAAATGTATTTCTTAGAAGATATTCATGCATACTATGCTTTCTGTAATTTTTTATTCTGTGTCATTGTTCAAATTTTATTACATATATCATGAAAATGTCACTGATCTGATACATATGGATCAATGAACAGTCAAAAACATGACCTTTGCAAAGGAAAAGAAGTAAAGAAGGAGCTGTATTTCCAGCTTATTACATTCTAGGTGCTCTGTGAGGGAGAGGTAGCCATTTAGATCATCATAGCATTCTTTTAAAATATAATTATTTTTACCATTGCAAGGAAAACCTATACACAGAGATACTTTAAATGTTAATGAAATCTTCTGTATTACAGCAGACAAGGAATTGAAGTCCAAAGCCATCTTCCTGTTTCCTCTGTCTGTCTATGATTAACTTGTATCAAACATAGTCTTCTGCCAAAAAACAATTAACACTGGCTAAAATTAAAACAAACAACAAACAAACAACAGTCTGATTGGAACTTGGATCAGGCGCTCAAGTCTGCATTGGAAATGCCAAGTTCTTGAAGAGAAAGGAAACATGGTGATGAAAATCTTAAATTTATCATGCTTTTTTGTTGTATTTTTATTTTTGTACATTTGAAAATTCCCAAGGCAAGACATAGAGGCTGAACAAAAAGTACTAACTTTTTTTCTGATTTACTGGGATGGGAAAAGTAAACTATTAGCTGCCGTGGTTACCAAGGCAACAAGAACTTGAGGCATGAATTTGGGTAAGAAAGGGGTCAGAAATGAAGTAATGAAGAGATACTTACTATATCTTTACCCTCTGCATTTTACCATCTCCTAATCTTTGCCTGAGGTGGAAAAAAAAAAAGTCAGGCAATTTGGAAAAAAAAAGTGTGAAGGTCAACAAAACTCTGCAAAGGAGGCAAAAACAATTCCTCCTTTCCACCAAAATGAAGGAGGCATGAAAGGCTCCAGATTTTAGGCCATTGGAAATATATCCTGGAGCCACAAGTACCAAGTCAGAAGAGATCAGCTCTGCCCAACCCTAAAGTCATTCCAAAAGTTTGACCCAAATTGGATCAAGGCAATCTGTCTATAAAACACATGCTCAGCACCAAGCAAATGTGGAGTTACAAAATATTTATTTTTTATTATTGCACATAATAATTGAAACTAAGATGACAATTATTAGTCTCAATAAGGAATACATATTGTTAGCAACAAAAATAGTTAAGTAATGTTAATCTCTGTTTCCCTTATTGCTAATGATGTTGAACTGTTTTTAAAGTATTTACCAGCCATTTGTATTTTTTTTTAATAACTTGCTGTTCAGTTTCAAAGCCTAGTTTTAATTGAGTTACTTGGTTTCTTAATAATTCATGGATTTTTATTGTTTTTCTTTGTGTACTGTAGACATTAATCATCTCTAATCTACATAGCTGTCAAAATTTTTCTCTCATTCTGTGAGATGCTACAGACTGACACTTTCTATTGCAGTCACTGATCTGTCATGAATGGAGGTGGTACTCATGGGGTGCTACTCATTTCTGATGAATTACTGACTACTGACAGATTGTGGGAGAGAGGGGAGTCATTGTCTTCAGTTGTGTGCCCACTGGTGAACACACCATGCTCCACTGGGGAGTTCTAAGTCCATGGTCATACAGAAAATCCCAGCTAAACCCAGTGAGGCACAAAGCAAAACAAAAAGGCAATAATGTTGTAAAGAGATTTGTTGGGAGGAGAGAGGTTGACAGAGGTAGAAGGAAGATGAGAGAGAATGGGTGGAGATATTAATCAGCATGCATTATGTACAAAATTGTCAAAACAGGAATTTATTTAAAAAGACGACAAAAAAAGAGTAAGAAAGCAAACAGAAAATAGTCAAGTGTTCCAAACTTCATGGTTTCCCGAAACAAACTTGACTATAATTTTGACAAACAAGTTAAAACAATGACAAAGAAGATGGATAGCTGAAGAATATTTTCAGGGATTTCATGTCTAACAGTGAAACTGTGGAATAATTTTTGTATCAAAAAGTTAAACTTAGGTGATTAAGTACTTAACAAATAGGCAATAAAGCAGAAGACACGGTGGCTATAATATTGTTTAATACAAAGGACAACACCTTACTTCTCTTTTGAAGACCACAACTTGCTATTATTTGTATTGTGAAAAAAAGAAATGTTGATTTTTTTTTTATTCAGCAGATGAGTCCCCACTTTGATCTAAGGGTAAGTAACACAAGTTGAGGTGAGTTTCCTTAGGATCCCTGACCCTACTTATGTTTCTCCTCCCATTCTATCTATCTACTTATACTCGCTATGATTTCCTTCAAAACATTTGTTTCTGAAAAAAAAATTAAAACTACAAGTATTAAAATTGTAGGCCCAAGTGAATTACCTACCTGCTTTGTAGTGTTTTATGGAACATTTTAGTAGTAACAGAAACACAGTGTCAATGTTGTTAAGATATAAATGAGATAACCAATGTAAAAATATAATTCTATATAAATGTAAAGATTAACTTTATTGAAGGTAATATAAAAATATGTTGAAGAGTTGAGACTATATGGAAAATTAAATGAAAATCTATTAATTAACCTAAAAATAGTTCACTTAAAAATAGTGGCATCACATTAGAAACGAATAGATATGATAGATATGATGTTATATACCTTGATACCAAAACATTTTCCTTCTTTTGCCTATAAAGAGATACTGGTCTATCACTTCAGGAACTATGCTTGAATATTATATAAATTATTATTTTGAGACTGATAAAAGCTATGTAAACTGGTATTATTATCAAGCTTGCTTAAATTTGAATTCCTTATTCCTTTGACAAGTCAAACACATTGAAAATCACTTTTTCTTTGAGGTCTGGCAATGTAGACTTTGAAGATATTCCGGTTTTATTATGATTTGATCAAGAAAAGAAAGGTACAGCTAGGAAGCATATGCCTGGTAAGTTGCCAAAAATCACATTGATTTTTATAAAATTAAAGGCTACTTCCTACATGGAGCATTTAATTGTTTGATGCTCATGTATTGAAACTGATGTTGCCAAGTTTAAAAGAAAGTAAATCATCATTCTTCCTTAAGTAAAGTATTATTGAAGTTGGCTTGAGATCAATAAAGATACTATCTGTGAAGGCAATAACAGTTTTCATTCACTGCATTGAGAAGATAAATGAAAAGCTAATCTAAGAGTCTCTGCATCAGAGGCCTTCACGCTTTTCCCAAAGTAGTGTTTTTGTCAAAACTAATCGATACTGCCATTATAGTGTGAAAAACAACTGCAAACAAATGAGAAGCACCATGCTACAATGAAGCTTTACTGACAAATTAAGTCAGCAAGTCTGTGGGGCAAAAAGTGTCAACCATTGCTTTAAGGATTAAGATATTGTCATGAAAAAGCTTGAAACATGGACAAGGACATTTTGCCTTCTTTAAAAACATAATTTATCCAAAACCTATGACAAAGTAGAGAACTTTTGTTGATAATAAAAACCTTAATTAAGAGAAGTAAAACCTGGATGTGGTGAGGTATTGTCAGTATTGTCAGTACTGGGAAAGTTCAGACAAGGTATCTTGTATTGGGGCTGGTGTAGACTGCACTATGAGATTCTTTAACAAAATAGCAAATAAAAATGAAGGAGAAAAGGAAGAAAGAGACCAGAGAGTGTGAACCTGGTGTATTTGAATTTGTGGCCTAGATATCTTCTCAGGTGAGGTTACCCAGAAAACCTGGGGAAACCAAGACTTGTATGTGCTGTGTTCTGCTGGGTGTGGAGCATACGCCCTCAGAGTATATTCATCAATATCAGGCAACTCTTATTCCAGTCCTACTTTGGCATCCCTAGTGAAAACACAAAAAACAACCTGCTAGGTGACAGCTGAGTTTGGTATTAGAGATTGTATCATTTTCAGTGACGTCTTCATCAAGCCAAAGAACATCAAACTAGCATATTTACAGATGCAAAATAGATATGGATATGTAACAAAATAAATGTAAATTAAATAGGTGTGAGTATTTTCTTTTTCTCATGTGTAATGAGAGGAATAAAATATTCTTCCCTTATTTAGAAAATAATTCAAGTCTCATCTTGCCACTGACTTTCAATGCACTAGACACTATAAATTACTCTGATACAAAATGTATTTTAAATCTTTACAGGGTGTAACTGAAAATATTTGAAAATTAAATTAATAACATAAAATATAAAATAAACTTCTTTAGGTGAAATATACATGCATATATACATACATATATACATGATCACATGATTTACTTACAAAATTTTGAATGGGTGGATAATGTATGTAAGACACAGGGGTATATTTTATTTGTGTATATTACATTTGATATGACTACTTAGCTTTACTATGACTTATTTAATACAAAGTGAGTTTTGCTTCAGAATTCTAAAGCTTAAATGCCAGAATATTAGAAAGTCAATGTTATTGTACCACACTGTGTTTGTTTCAGTACTATGGATGCAAAATAATAACTGCAAAAGTCAATCCACTTTAATGAATTTTTACTATAAAATTTAATAGACATCTCATTTGATTTGAAAATATACATAAAAATTAAACCTCATTTATTCTGTTCCTAGAGAGAAAGGTCCAATGAGTAATTGGGGCTATAGCTTGGTTGATTGAATGCTTGAGGCCCGAGTTTCATCCCATGCACCAGAATAAGATGAAGAGCAGGTAAGAAATGGGGAGAGAGAAGGAAATAAAGAAAAAAAAAGAGGATTTTATGCTTGCAGGTGGTACTATGTGTTTTTAACTCAGATGTTTCACACAGAGAAGCCCATCAGTGTAACTCCTAGGAAGTATCCCTGGAATGAGAGCTAGGACTCCACACACAAAGCATCTGGTTTGTGTTTCATCAGCCCTGAGCCTTTAGCATCATTGTCTTTTAGAGCCTCAGGAAACAGTCTAGAGCTGCTATAGAATTCCTCTTTCTGTCATCTTCAGTCTTTAGATAGTTGTTTCAGTTGTGGATCGATGGCTTCTAAGAAGGATAAGTGTCGATGAACAAAATAAATAAAAATAATTTTTGTTATGGTCCAAGAAAACTTTTGATGGATATTTAAAGTCATTATGATTGAACAGGTAAATAAATCAAATAGAAATATTCATTTCACAGACTGCAATCTCATTTCATGACAGCCAAAGGGGGCCCATGAAAGGAAGAAAGGGGCCATTAATAGAGCAAAGAGAAGAGTAACAACAAAGAGAAAAGCACACTTACCTTTGATGCCAACAACAGTGCAGAGATCTCTGACAGGTGATAAAGACAAGACTTGGCACAATCTGCAATTATTGTTGGCACCTACAAAAGAGGTAGTGAAGCAGAAAGATCTGTTCAAGAGCTAGTCTGCAGCTGCACCCCACACTGCTTCAGCCTTTCCAGGCTGCAGTGCATAGAACAGCCAGGTATGCACAAGTCCCTTAAATACCAGCCCAACAAAACCAATTCTGAACAACCAAGCAAAGAGCAGATATTAACAGTAAATGAAGTATGTAGCTGCAGGGCAGATTTTATTTACATCTTTGTTTTGAGTTTTGGTAGCTTTGAAAACAGAACTAGCAAAATGTCGTGAGGAAATCTTATTGTATGCCACCCAAAATCATGTCACGGTTCTCAAAACCCACAGCTTTTGTTCTAGCAAGAGCCCTTGCCATTAAGAGACCCTACACCTCATTCGGGTCATTGGTAAAAGCCGGGTCTGAAAGAGAAGTGTGGGTGCCAAACCAGCTGTATTATTCACTCTTGTCATGATTAATTAGATATTGGCTCCAATTCTAAGTTTTTTCCAAAGTGAATTCTTGCATATATGTATGCACACCCTTTCCAGTCTCTAAGACACATTTAAGCCCTCATCATTTCAGAAGAAAGAATCCGATTACTTCTAGGGACAGTTGCCAAGTGGCCTAGTGTTTCAACTTGACACATAATATCACTTTTAAGGAAAATAGGAGAATGAGAATAGCTGAAAGTAACAACTTAAATGATCATAAATATATAGTATATTAAGTTGAAGTAAAAGGAAACATTATTTGTATAATTATTTTGTAGTATATTAATCATGCCATGCTAAAAGTAATTTTGTTTCAAAAGTGAGCAAGTATTACATAAGGTTTTAAAAGTCATTTTGCCTAGTGAATCATTATTGTTTTAGGTGACAACATCTATCTCTCAGGATAAAAATAAAATAATTATTTCATCCACTGTTGTCCACAGATGTTTTTAAATATGTTAATGAATCTGAAGACCCTCGACCATTCAAGTTTTCAAAAAAATTGCTTATCCACTCATAACAACAACAGAGAAGAGTGTTTTGAGATATACTTTCTTCATCTAAAATGTTTTAAGTTAGCATATTTCTATCATAACCCTAAATCACCTTTCTTCTTTCTCAGCAGACCATCGTTTATAATTACATATAAATGTGGAGTAAAAGGTCTGACTCTGTAGACTTGCACCTCAGTGTTTGTGTGAGGAGTAAAACTGAGCCAAGAATGCAGATGCAATCTCACACTTCTTCATATGTGAGGCCAACCCAAATCAATTGAAACTGCTCAAGGGTAATCAAGTGTACGACTGGAATTAATAATTTTCATTTAGCTGTAATACCATTGCTTTCTGAATACTGGCTGCTTGCCTCGTGCATTATGTAGTTTTGTTATGCTTAGCATGCTTAAAATCACAAATTTGAATCATTTGTAACTGAATATTGTAACTTGAAAATACTCACTTTTCACCCTCAACTTGACCTAAATCTCAGAATTCTTATATTCAGGCTTCATTTGTCTTTCCAATGAACCAGGACTAGAATATAAACTAAAGCCACCACCTCTTCGGACTCTTCATCTCTGAACTCTGTCTCCACTCTAAATCCTTAAGAACCACCAGTTGGGTCCTAATCTCCCACAGCCAGCTGCTGAGCATAACTGAAACAAATTACAATTACAACCAATCAGAACCTTCAGAAATTCCTGCTGTATAGCCAGCACGACTTCATCACAATTTTCCCAAACCTCCTCAGAGGGGATATCCAAAGTTGATTTGCTCCAACATCATTGTTTTAGCCCCAAAGTCTAGGGCTGAAAATTCTACTTGATAGGTTCTCAGTAAATACTTGATAAGTCAACATACTGCCCCTGTTTAAGTGTCATCCAGATTTTTTTTTTTTATCTACAGGACCTCCCACTCACACAAGCATTTCACATGTGGCCTATATCTTCTTGTCCTGTTTAAATCGTTCACTTTTTCGGATGACTCCTGCAGGAAAGCTTGTAATTCCACAGCCAGGACTATCAAAGTACCTTTTCTTATGCATACTTTTACATTTTTTCTTAACACCCTGTTTCTTACAAAAATCAGAGAGTGTTATACTCCTCCATGTTGCCTTCAATACCTTTTCTCACCAGCAAGAGCTCCATAGAAATAGTCATAAAAATTAGAATGCATGCACAGTAGTCTCGGCTATCTTTCTCGTTTCATCAATAAAGAAAAGAGGAAGCAACATTTCTCATTGCACTGACAAACTGGTTGGAATGCAAGAAGATAAGTTATTTATCTCTCCACACCTGTGTTTATGTTGCTGTCATTGTCCATTTTCATTCTTCAAGGTTTCTTTTCTTTTCTCTTTTGAAAGGCATATTTATTGAAATTTGCAAGAGATCTAAAGATGCAACATTTCAGAACAGCCTGAAAGAATGAAGAAAAGTGTAACATGATGGATTGGAAACAAGAATGTCAATAAGAAATGGCACTTAGATGGATTCATCTAGTCAAGAAAGCCTGGAAACTAGAAAGACACAGTGAGACAACGGAAAGTGAAATGGCCAAATTTTAAAGTTCTCTTATGCCATGCTAAACAATTGGCAATTTTAATGGAGACATTCGAAGACCCTTAAATTGCTGATTGCAGCAAATAGTGTTCTTAGCATGTGCTGACCTAGGTACCTCCAAGATGTAGATGGAAGAGAAACTGAGGCAGAACATGAAGAAACCCTGTTACTCAATTACGTTTCCTATTCCTTAGTATTCTTGAATAGCCAATCACAATTATAATTGTTTCCTATTCCTTAGTATACTTGAATAGCCAATCACAATTATAATTGTCTTTAAATGAACTTAAAAATCTCAAATTTTCCTGCTAAAACATTCTAAAACAGATTGTCATTTTAACTGATAAATTGGTTTAATATTCTGCAGGCAATGATGCTAAAATAATTAGAGAAATAGTGACAGAAAATGCCAATGTTTTCCTTCTTTGAGTTTATTGCAAATAAAAGTCCTGGATTCCTGTGGGCATAGTATTGTAAAAATTTTCTCTTGAACAATTCAAGTACACAAAATCCATTGGTGTCTTGAATGTTATTGAGTAAATATTTCCTAATGCTTTTTTTCTCTCTTCTTTGGAGGTGGCATTTCTCAGAAGAGTTTTATATGATTTCATCTCTACAGGACTTTCCTAACAGCAGCATATAAATTTGCCTTTTATTCACTCTGTACAATTCTTAATCTCTCCTAGAAAGTAAAATATGAAGCACTTTAAAATTCCAGATGACTGACATGATTGGAGTTTTACTTCTAAATGAAGAATTTAGAAGTACACTCAACTCTAATGCCAGTCTATAAGAGAACTTAACACCTTCTCCAAAAGCATTCTAGTATTAGCTCCTCCTCCTTAGGTTCCTTAGTTCCATGTCTTACATGAAATGTAACTGCCTATCAAAGACATGTAGGAATTCTTAAACATAATTTCTGGGCTCTACAAAAGACTGAGTGAAGCAGAAAACTCATAATTTCTGTAAAAAAAAAAAAACCTGATGTTAATGTAGTAGTCTAGCCCTGATCATGTATGAACAAACTCCCCTCTTCTCCTATAGCCACATGCAAGGCAAAGACACACACACACACACACACACATACACACACACACACACACACACACACACACACACACACACACACCAGCTTGTAATATATTGGCACTCTGGGTGGTAACTTGCTGATTCCAAAACTAGATACATAACTATAGGGAACAAATCTTGGGATTTCTTCCCTCTCTCTGGATTAGGCTAGAAACCCATAAGTAGGAAAAGCTAGCTACATCTCATTCCTCCACAACAAATATATGTAAGATCAGGAACAGGATTCCTGGGAGATTCACAATGGTCAGCACTCATCAAATGAGAGTTTCCAAGCTAGAAGAGCCATGAGTAAATGCAAGGTAGACAGATTGCCAAAGTTAAGAAAAAGCTTGTCACTTAGTACGTTCCTCTATTTTTACTGTGATCAGCTACATAGAACACTTATCATCTCTGTAACTTTGGGTGTACAACTCAGTGGTACTAAATGTGTTCCTAGTGTGCTCTCATCATGATCATCCTATTCCAGGACAATCTTCATCTTGTAAAATCCAAACTCTATATTGTTTAACCTGTAATCGTATCCTGGGCTTCTGGGCCCAGTCAGCCATCCTGTGATCTTGAATTATTCCAAGTACCTCATGTTCGTGGAATATGTTGTATGTCATTTTACTTCAGGTTTCATCTGTTCTGGAGCATAGGTCAGAATTGCTCCCCTTCTCAAGCCTGACTGCTCCGTTTCAGACATCACTGGTCCACATTATACTTATCTTTGACTCTGATAAAGTCTTGAATTTCACCCACATTTTGCTTTTGAGAGTAATGCTGATATTTGCAGAGATGTGCCAAAACTTCTCTAAGACCTTTCATTCATTCATTCATTCATTCATTCATTCATTCAGAAATATATCCAGAAGTGGATATACTGAAAAAGTTATACAAATATTCATTGTATTCTCCACAGGATGCACAAATTTACCTTACCAGTAAGGGTACATGGTATCTCAAATTCTCTATATTATCACCCACATTCAGCCACTCTTTATAGTAGCTATTTTAAGGGCTGTAATGGGGATCTCATATGTTGTCTCCTAATGAGTGGTGATGTTGTACGTCTTTTCACGTGTTTACTTGTCATTTTGTATCTTCCTTGGAAATTTTATATTCTAAACATTATCCATTTTTAAATGTAATTTTATATTGTTGTGTTTTAGGAGATTGTTGTCTATCTAAGATAATAATCCCTCATTGGATTTAAGATTTGCTAATATTCTATAAATCCTCATTGACTGCAGTATCATCTCTGAAAAAATGTAATATTATCATGTTGCACCCCATGTTTTCTAGTAACATACATTGTTATGTCTTCTATTTGGTCTTGGTTCACTTTTAGTTAATGTTGATGTGTTTATACTAGGGCAGGGAACTCCATGAACAAGGTTAATATATGTTCACAAATGAACAAAACAAAAGATAGATACTCAAAACTGGATCATGAAAATTTTTCTTATTTGAAAAGATGATAAAACTACAAAGAAAAACAATATATGCTTCACCTAAAAGTGAGTTCTGTGATTCCCATGTAGTTTCTTTTGCTTGTAAGCAAGTAGATGGGTTAACTGCATCACTGCATTCCTCCCAGCAAGAATATGCCTCCTGACTCTGTTTGTTTCCAGCTCTGTGAATTAAAACTTTCTGTGTGTTTTATTAAATCTGCTTTTTTATTTGCCTTAATTTTTACATTGGGTTTACAGAAATACCAATAGACTAATCTTTAATAATGCACAGATACACAGGCAATGTACTATGTCAAATTAACACACACAAAAAAGCCTAACACCTCTTATTCCTCCCCATAGTTCATTTTAATTAAAAAACCTATTCCTAAATACTTTCTTGATTAGGGACTAATGCTCTATTAATTTGAAACACATCTGCTGAGAACAGACGAGATTCAGAGAGAGAACTGTCATTACATGAAACATAGCTTACCACCCTGAAGAATTCATTATGCCACTGTTTACAGTGCATACAGGTTTTTCATTATGCATTAAAATGCACAGTACGAGCATCATGACAGATTTGGAGGAAAGGCTGCAGCAAAGGAAACTCTGGAGGGAGACCATGCAGGTATGTATGCTAATAGCATAAAAACATTTACAGACTGCCTTACCAAGAGAAAAGGAAGCAGGGTGGATGAATAGATGATATTTAAAAATGCTTTCCACAGTGTCATGGATTTTGTAGTAACTGGAAGCTTGCATCAATTTGTCAGTGCTACTGTTAAGAGGTTTACTGGATGCAAATTTTGTGTTAAGTTTTTAAAAAAATGGAAAAGAAAACAATGATGAAAAACTAAATTCTACCTACCGTGTGTTTAGGGGGAAAAAAGCAAAATAATAATATAATAAGAAATACATGATTCTCAAGCAAGCCTTTGCAAAGTAGAAAAACCTGCTTGACTAAAATTTCAGTCAAAATATAAATTTTAATATAGAATATGAAATTCAGTGAGAACTTTCAATTACATAGGAGCAGGAGGAAGGCTATTCCAGCATTAGCAGAATGCCCAGGACTGTGAGTGGAGGGAAGAGACAAAGTGTGGAAAATATGATGTGATAAGTAAAAACAAGTGTTTAAATCATAGAAAAGATAGATTAGACGGATTGGGAAAAGAGCAACAGTAGTGCCATGATGAGAGACGGTAATATTTAAACTTTAATGTTAAAGTAGATAACGATAGCAACATCACTAACACAGTATTGCCACACTGAGGAATCAGTGTGTGTCAAAAGCATGTCTCAACTCAAGTAAATACACTGGAAGACTTTTAGAAGCACTAGTCAAGGAAACTTTGATGAAAAATCTGAAGTATGCAAATATGACTTCAAATCTTTTTATCACTAGTCCAAAAGGATACAAATAAGTTCAACAGAAAAGTCTCTCAGCTTTACGCCATTCTAGAAAAGTATCTCACTAAGCAGAGGGCCACCCTGTGCTAGACTGAGGCTGGAATGTCTTTGAAGACCTCAACTGCTCAGGAGAAAAAAGGGTCAATGGCAAGTTAGAATGAAAGCACTATGATAGTTTTTGAATGGGACCTGCGGGTAATCATCTTATGTCTTTACACAGCTCACCTTTTATTTAATTTTGTTGCAGTTTGATTTCATTTATTTTTACTTCCAAAGAGTAAGAATAAAGTCTATGATTAAGATAAAATTAATTTAAATGTTACTGTTTTAAAATTACAAATTATTTCTCTCACTATATGCATGCATAAAGCTGACAAAATTGTAATGGCACCTCCAACTTACAAATGGGTAAACTGAAATCTGAAAAGAACACATAATTTACAAAGGCAAAGACAATCACAAAAATCAAGGAACAATCACATGCTTTTTAAAACTAGTTCTAGACCACAATGTGAGATGAAGAAAGATGGGAAAAACAAAAAGAGATAATCAGAAAGAGAAAGAGAGGGGGAAATCAGAGAAGAAACTGAGAGAAAGAGAAAGGTAAAACGAGAGAAAATAAATAATGATTGCCACAGTCTTAAACTTTGTTTTTTATCATCATAATTATTATTAATCATGAACCATATGGTTTCTACTTATTGGGTTTGAGGAGTGATTTTATCACCATGTTATAATATATGTATATATTATGTACATATAATATAAAATATATGTATATATGTACCACTCTAACAGAATTACCCGGAGATGACTATTGTTGAATCCTCTGTTGTCTTTTTAACTGTTCTTACAATTTTTCTTCTTTTTCCTTTGCTGTGTAACTTGTAGAGCAAGACTATCAATAGAACCAAGAAAAGTAAATTTGCTTAGATGAATCTGGAGATGACTTATGTCTTAATAATACTTCGTTTTCCAACATATGAGCATGGCATATACTTCATCATTAACTGGATATTTCTTAACTGCTTTAATGAAAATTTTACAGTTTTTATCTATATGCAATGCATAATTTTAGGGCTTTACTGCTGTATTCCTGTGTGTGTGTGTGTGTGTGTGTGTGTGTGTGTGTGTGTGTGTACGCGCACATGTACACATTGTACTATTGGCAATTTCACTTACCAATTATTCTCCAAATCACTTTTTGCTGTTGCTATTGTTTGTGTTTTGAGACAGGATCTCCTGTAGCCCAGGTTGGCTCTCACTGGCAATTCTCTGATAATGACCTTATTTCCTGGACTCCTTCCCACATGCTGACATACAGGCGTGAGACATTGTGCTTCACACAATTGTCTCCTCTCAGCCTTTCCCTGTTGTTGGGAACAGAGTTATTTTGGTGCTAGAGATAAAGCCCTGCACATTGTAAACAGGTGCTCACTCTACCAGTCTTTTGTATCCCCACTCCTTATTTTTCTTACATTGGGCTACTGGTAGGATTTAGAATTTTTATATAGACAGCCATATGGCCTATGAAGAGAGATTCCATTATCTCTCTCCGCCTAATCTGTATATCTGCTCTTCCCTTTCTCAGTTATTGTGATTTTAGTAAATTGTAAGATCTATGATATATGTCATTAACTATAACATATTTTTGGTTTTGGTAAAGGTCCTTTATTAAGTCAAACATTGAATGTAAGATCTATGATATTTGGCATTAGCTATAATGTTCTCTTTTGGCTTTAGTAAATATCATTTATTAAATTGAACATTGAATCTAATTTATATTTTTGAGATTACAGTTGCTTAGTTATGATCTCCTACTGTTCTTTTTTAACCTATTCTTTTAAATTTGCTAATATCAATTGGTATTATTCCCGTCTATGCTGACCAATAAGCTTTTTATGGATTTGTTTTCTACAAATAGGATATCTGTAATGTGGCTTCAACCACAAGAGCTCATTACAACCAATTTATATACATATAATGTTATATATAATACAAATGATATCCTTATCCCTACCCCTACCTACACCTTCTCTCTCTTATTCTCTCTCTGTGTCTTTTCATGTGACACTGACTAGAAATTTTCTTGAAAAACTTTGAGAAAGCAAACTTTTGTGCTGATTGCTATGATTAGTTGGGTCGAATATGAATGCAATATTTTGGAATTTCATGGAGCATTATTGCAAAAGCCATGGTGAATAAACAAAAAGTCAAGCTTCATTAAGTTGATTCTCTCATAGATGAACTTGGACTTTGCCGAGTTCTTTTCATACTGAAGTTAGGAATACTTTCAAATCAAGAGTGTTAAAATGAATGTTTGTCTATAGTTGAATTTAATGTTTCATTCTTTCCCAATAACAATTCTAAAACATGCTTCATACTTTGGTCACTTTGTTTGCATTTGAAAAGATTAGAGCTGATATAAAGTTTTACTTTCCACCTTTAGAAATATCAATTGCTTTCTAATTTCCTAAAAGTCAGTATGCTAATATTTCATATTATGATTTCTCTTCCCATGACAGATTTTAAAACATAGCTGATAAGATACTTTACTTTATTTCTTTAGTTTTAACACAACTCTTCTTAAGTTTTTTCATGTAAGTACTCCATGGAAAATGGCTAGTTCATTCACACACATATCTAAACCTGATAGATAACTTTTCTAAAGTGTGACCAACCAAAGGCAAAACATACATCAATAATTCACAAGATCTAATATAAGCTATAAGAAATTTTGTGAAACAACCAATATTCCTTTTATTTTTTCTTTGTTTCTGTTTCTGCATCAGCATTAACTGAAAATCTGCCTGAGTAGTGGTTTCAGACTTGATTTGAAATGTTTTTATTTAAATTATAATTTTCCTTGAGGAGAGTTGTACGCAGATCCAATTTCTCCTGAAGCACACCTGGCTTTAAATTAATCAGTAACTAGAATTTTAACAGAAGTAACCACATAATTTACGTTTCCATATCTGGACATATTATTGTAAAGATATTGCTGACATTTCCACATGCATTTACACAATTCCTGCCTGGGTTTACCAACCTTCAAAGATGAAAATCTCCCCAAAGACACAGAATGTAGTTAAGGCCAAAGACAGACCAGCCCTGGGCTTCAGTGAGAGTAAACATGGGGCACTAACCTGACCTGTGATCCAAGGATAGTGATTTGAAATTTAGAAGGTAGTAAATTTGTGTGACACTTAGAACTCTTGCCCTGCTTTCCAGAGAGTGGAAGAGCTACACTGTAACAGACTTCCAAAAATAAACTTATTGCATATTTGTCTGTGTTTGCACATAAATGTAGGTGTTACAAGAGGAGATTTGGAGATAGTGGTATTTAAACTAGTGTTAAAGTCAGTTCAATTAAAAATTTTAAGCTTGTTAAACCAGATGAAAGGGAATGCTTGTTTCTCTCCTAATCAGATCCGAAGTCTCAAAGTACTGTGTGGCATATCTATTTATTCAAATTTTAATACTGGTCCACAGAATAAAAATGAATAATGGAAATTTTTCCACCACTCCTTGTAGTAGTGCAAATGCATCAGGCACAATAAACATAAAGTCACAGTGGTAAGTTCATCTACAAAAATAAAATATTGCATATCCCTATGACAAAATGTGCCTAAGTTATCCATACTGCTGAACCTTAGGCTGCTTTACGCTGGTGTTTATTTCCTTTTCTAAGTATGCATGAGAAATTTTGGTGAGCATACAAATAATTTGTATTTTCTACCTATGTTGTTTGCTTCTAGGTCCAATGTAGCTGAACTGCCATGTACCACCAGGACTGGTCTCTTCTGAGATAGATTCTTCATCAAGTCTTCTCTTTTAGATCAGGAGGAACTTTGCTATATAGTTCCTATATGTTTCCTTTCTTGTCTTCACTTTCTCAGTTTTTGCTTGGGAGCCCTTTAAAGAACTAACCCATTCCCTTACAGTAAATCCCTTTATTATGTCTAACTGTATATTATGGGCTCACTTAATTCTATTATTAGATTAGTTCATTGTGAGGGATCAACCATAATCCCTTGTTCATTTACTTAACTTTGAAAACACTAAATCTTTCTGTAATTAAAAAGAAAGATAAAAATGTGTTTTCTGATTTCTAATTTGGAACAGATAAAGATTTTTTTTCTTTCTGCTGTGTGAAATAAAACAAAACACCACAGAAACATCTCCCTGTGTCTTGTGGTTTGTTCCAAAGGACATGGGAACCAGTGCTATTCCCAGTCAATGAAAATTTAGTGCTTGAATATGCCATGATTTGTTCTTTAACCTTGATGGATTAACTTGAGAGATGTCAAAAGTGGCTGCCAAGTTTAGAGAGGAAAACAAGATAAGATTTATCCATACCAATAGATCGCTCAACATGTCTGGTTTTTATCACTTGTGTTGCCAAACAATTGTGTATTCTAAGATGGTCTCAGTGAATAAAGGAATGAAAAGATACACTCTGGCTCTTTTTTCCAAGACTGTTATAGATTGGATTGCAATGCTCTAAGATTTTGACAGGACATGAATAATGGCAAGGAAAACTACTATGTCAGAGCCCTGGATTGTATAGCCCAGGTGGATTATCCAAGTACTATGGAATTTTAGTGGTTCAAAGAACCCAAAGACAATATAATTGTTCACATTTCAGCATTTTTCCAACTTTCATCTCAGTTCCTCCAATCCATTGAAATTTGTCTCCTGTAGTTGATATTAAGGAAGAAACACTACTTCGAAGACATTGTTAAAGTAAACAGTTGCCAGCCATCACTTTGTGTAGATAATTATAGAAATTTCAGTGCCTTTAAGAATCGTTTGTATAAATGCCCAACTCATACAACTGTACTCTGGCCCCACAACATGGTTGTAATGGAATAAGTGAATTTAGTAAACAAAACTAATATGTTTCAAATTTCATATTAGTGCTATCTAAAATATACCAAGTTAAACATGAGCTTCAAATATTAGCTATTTATTAAATGTATACCATATAATTCAGTATATCCTGTGTCCTGAGCAATACAGTAATGTAATACATTATCTGGTTGTTACTCTTCAGATTTTCTTTAATTCAGGAGACTTCACCTCCTTTGATACAACTTTATTTTTACTTCCTTGCTTTTCCCATTTTTTCATAAGCATGGAGATTGGAAGGAATGTCTTGTCTGTTAAATGAATGCATTTGAGTGCAATTCACAGGCGAGTCCAAACTACTTTTCCAAATATTGCTAGGGCTGCACATCATTTTGGTAACAATACTTTTATGTGGTACCTTACATCAACTTCATAAGCAACCTACAGCAAGTTGATGGGGGAGGTCCTTCTGTGTATATGCTTGTCTTATTGGTTGATAAATAAAGTACTGTTGGCCAATAGGGAAGCAAGTTAGGTGGGACTAGGAGTCGAGGAGGATTCTCGAAAATGTAGTAAAGAGAAGTCTTTTGATCCAGGCAGGAAGTGACATAGCAGGCAGACTCAGAATATAAGCAGGGACAAGCAGGAAATCACTCTCTTCCTCCTCGTCCCTTCTCTGTGGAGCTGCCATGTGATCCTGGGAAGAGGAAGCATGCCACTGGCATCCTCCATAAGATAAGTCTTTATAAATATATAGATTAATGACTATAGTTGATACTTAAGACAGAGCAAGCATATAAGAAATCATAGTCATTGTCCAGCAGCATTGCACCCAATATTAATTTCTGTGTGTTATTTTGGGGTCTTAAAGCCATGGCAGAACCCAGACAGTTGGTGGAAAGAGTTATCATTACAGCAAGTCACCAGCTTCCCCCATCACAGTGGTGATGTGTATGAGGGGCTGTCAGTGTAACTCCCTCACTGCAGTGTGTCAGACTCACCTCTGTTCTAAAATGGCACACAGGTTCACAAACCCCAACTACATCACAACAAATCTCAGGCTGTCTTCATGAAGACTGGCAATTCACTCTGAATAACCTGTGGCAATTTGAATGGTTCCCAGCTCTGAAACACATTTCATATTAAAATAGCTAACCTTGCTGCATGTTCTACAGAAACAGGGCTTGTAAATAAATCTTAAGGCTCATTTAAACTTCATTTAGCAAGATATATTTTAATTTAGATTTCACTGATTTGTGACCCATTGTACATGTGATGGTTGAAAGCTTACTATTTTCGGAAACACTATTTTATGATACATAAAACCAAAGAATTTAGAAACTTAAGTAGACTATATGATGTATTATGACTGTTGCAAATTGTGAATGATGACAAATGTAACTACATGGGCCACAAACCATAATTCCATGGTTTCTTTATTAAACAAAAGTAAAATCTGAAATACTTCAACAAAAAAAACCTGAAAGTTCTTTTATTGCAATTCCAAAAATTTGTAGCCAGTGACTTTTAAAATGACAGTTCTTGCAAATATGAAATACCCACTTTCCTCTCTGTTCTGGAAAACATGAATAAGCTAATGTACTGTTAATACACTCTAGTAAACTCTGACTAGCCATCTTTACCAATATATTCTTATTTACTAAAATAAAAGACAAAATATAAAATGGTACAAAAATGAGAAAATGTGACCCTTCTCTTAATAAACAGGCATGTTTTGGGATAGTAAAGTCCCATCCTGAACAACTTCCAGACTTTGTGGGCCATGCATGATTCCCAGCTGTAGGGAGGGTAGTATCTGTTGATAGATCTTCTGCTCTAATGAGGCTGTCCTTGTCCTGACACTTCCCCCCCCCCAATTTTTACATCTTCATGGACCTCAGATACTCCTTTCTGTTCAAGCACTTGCATTGTCCCATGGATCAAAGCACTCCTCTTTCCTGTGTCTGAGACTCTATGGCTTCAGAAACTTGGTTACAGAAAGAGGTGGTACCAACTTTCACAACAGCATAGGCAGATATTACATCTTCCCTTACAAAGATCCTGGCTTGCTCTGGACATGTAGAGAAAAATGGCTTCAATATCAAAATGCATACCTTTGCAATAAAGCATATGCATCACAAATACTAAATTAAATATTGAAATATTTATTTAATAAAGGTAACTATGATTTATAAATATAATTTTGAGACTATGTAATTTTCACAAGTAATAATTCTGAATATAAAAGAACACTATAGCCTTCTGTAATATGTTCTCTCTGCTACCTATAACTGAAGTCTTTTTGCTTGTCTGTGTTTTACATTTTGAGACAGGGTTTCTCTGTGTAGCTTTGGAGCCTGTCCTGGCATTCGCTCTGTAGACCAGACTTGCCTCAAACTCACAGAAATCTGCCTGCCTCTACCTTGAAAATGCTTGGAATAGAAGCACGCATCACCACCACCTGCTGTAAGTGAAGTTTTTTTAAGAAAATGATGAACTAGATATGTAAAATATACTATTATTTTCAGAGCTTCTTTTCATAAAATATTTTGTGGTGATATCATGCTTGCAAGTTACTTTAATTTTTCTCAACTCAAGAGAAACACTGGAGAAAATGAAGTCCACATTCTTTCTTGCTTTGATGAAGCAGTCAGGGGGCTCATGAGCTCTGCTTTTCCTTTCATTGAACAAAGTGGAGGGGGTGGGAAACTGTCCTGAAATAGCAAGACTTCCTTTGTCTTTATATATACGTGTTTATGTTAAAAACAAAACCTTCACCAATCTGGTCATATTTAGGATTTTCCCTCTGCAATTTGAAAAGCACATGATAAACGCTGGTCATAAATCCTAAACTTACCTTTGGTTTTGGTATGGATCCAGCAAGTGTTCTTGATCACAAACGCTTCATCTGACATGTTTAACTGATGATTCCCCATAGATAAAACTGAAAGAACATGATTTAATAATTCTATTCATGTCCCACTCTCAACCTATGTTGCTATTATTTTTCATTTATTTCAAATATTTCTCTTTTTAAATAACAGACATCTAGGTTTCTTTTTCTTTACACACACACACACACACACACACACACACACACACACGTATATGTATATATTTATGTGGATTATTTTTCACTGTTTTTTATGTTCCAGTGAACATGTTGATCTCTTTAAGTGTTTTCACCTTTTTATAACCCTGTCTGTGTTTGTCTGTGTGTAGTTTATGTACATATCTATGCATGTGTGCATTTGTGTGTAGGTACAATGGACAAGCCAGTGGTTCATAGCAGATGTCTTCCTTAATCATTCTCTGCCTTTTTTTTTCTTTCTATTTTTTTGGAATCAGTGTCTCACTAATTCAGAAACTTGAGAATTGTCTAGACTGGCTAGGCAGTAACCTTTAGGAATCCTGCTATCACCATCTTGATGGTGTTGGGATTATAGGCATGTGACAAAGGGCTGCTTTGCTCTAAGTGAGTTCTGGGTATCCAAGACTTCACACTTGTGTGGCAGGCACATTACCACTAATCCGTCACTCCAGCACTTTCATTTAACTTTTACTGGGGTGGGGTGGGGGTTAACATCATGCCTCCTCAAGAAATAAACTTTATTAAATTCTTTTACATCCTGAGTATGTGTTAAGCACTAGGCATAAAAATATAATTAAGACTGATTCTTCCACACATAACTCATAACCTAAAAGCAAAAGAAATGTGGAGCTGTAACTTTCACAGAGAATTAAAGGCATTAGAGAAAAATCATAATCTCACAGGTTTATTTTAAAATCTGTGCTGAGTCACCCCTGGTGTGTGTGACATTGATCAAATCCCTCATTATCTAAATCAGTCTAGTGTCATCTTGAAAATAGTTTCTCAGAGGAAAAAGAGAATGCACATTTTCAGCAAGAGATAGTGTTGTATCCTTTATCTGTAATTCTTCTAGATAGGGTCACAAGATATTTGGACACAAAAGGAAAGAAGATAGTTTAAATGTTGTATTTCTCAGGAGTTCTGAATAAATACCCAGCAAAGAGTGGACATAACACAAAGGTGTGATGTATGCCTCTACTCTAAGGCCCAAAGGGTAGACCCATTCCCCAAAAGCAAATTCAGCTCCCTTTCAATAGCCCTGGATAAGACAGGACAACTTTTTTCTCTTGCAAAAGTGAAGACAGAATGCAAAATGCCCAGGGATCTTTCTCCTTTCTTTCTTTCTTTCTTTCTTTCTTTCTTTCTTTCTTTCTTTCTTTCTTCCTTCCTTCCTTCCTTCCTTCTTTTCCTTCTTTTATTGAAAATATATTTTTTCATACGATATATTCTAATTATGGCTTCATCTACCCTCACTTCTCCCAGTTCCTCCCTCCTTCCAGTTCCACCCAAACACCCATTCTGTCTCTCCATAGAAAACAAACAAACATCTATGGAATGATAGTAAAATAATGTAAACCAAAAACAAACAAATATGAATAAGACAAAAGAAACAAACAGAAGGAAAAGAGCCAAAGTACAGCCACATGAAACCGATGTAGACACAGAGACACACATATTCTCACACAAAGGAATCCCTTTAAAAAAAAAAACAGAAAATCAGAAGCCATAATATATATGACAAGGGTGTATAAGGGTTTTTTAAGGCCCTGACAGAACATTATGACACAAGAACTTCCAGAGCTGCTGTTGTGTTTGTTTGTGTTGGCCATGTACTGCCGGGCTCAGTACCTATTCTTAATAGTATTTTTTTCCCTTCAGTGAGACTCCATTGAAGAAAACTAATTTTTTTATTTGCAAATGGTTAGCAATTGAAGATAGTCTGGGTTAAAAATGGGAGTGTGTCCAGTTCTTGCCTCAACTCTAAGACCCCATCTGGTATAGACCCATGTAGGTCCTGTGCATGCTGTGTCAGCCTCTATGAGTTCACATGTGCTGCTGTGTTTAGATGGCCTTGTTTCCTGGGTGTCCTCCATCCCTCTGGCTCTTCCACTGTCCACCCCCTCTTCTGCAGGGTTCCCTGAGCCCTGAGGGAAGGAATCTGATGGAGACATCAAGTTGGGGGTTGAATGCTCCAAGATCTCTCCCTCTCCACATAGTATCTGGATGTACTTGTTCCCATCTGCTGAAGGAGGACGCTTTTCTGATGATGGTTGAGCAAGGGACTGATCTACAAGTATAGCAGAATTTCAATAGAAGTCATTTTACTGTTATGTTTCTTTAGCAGAACAGAACTACTAGGTTCTTCTTTAGTGCTCTAACCTATCTAGTCTCATGTTCTTAACCAAGTACTGTCAGGTAAGTGTTCCATATTATTGAATGGGCTATAAATTCAATCAGATATTAGATGGGTATTCCCACATGCTTTGTGCATGACTTCATCAGCAAATCTTGCAGATAGGTTGCCACTGTACAGCAAAGGTTCTGTAATAACTGTGTTGCTATTTACATTTCTCTTTTGTTAGAATGCAGAGTACTTTCCAGTAACATAATCACTAGCCCATACGAGAGGTTATAGGTAGGCACCACCTTGACTTCTCTATGTTCACTGAGTTGTGTAGGTGTTGTCTTCAGCAATAGAGTCTTACTGTAAGTTTGTGAAGAGTAACCCATGGTCTTGGGAATAGCTTGAGTTTTTGGAGGGATCCCATGGGACCCCATTGGCCAACAACTAGATTGGGTGTAATCAATTCTCAGAACTGTAAACTTCACTTGATGACAAGAGATGTCCAGTTGGGGCTGTCTTCCCCATTATTTGGTAATTCATTTAGATTTAGCTTCGAATGTGTTGGGTTTTTTCATATGATCTCTCAGATGTCCTTTTGTTTTAGCCCTCCCTCTCTGTATTTCCTCCCTCACCCCTTTCAGAATATATTATATGGAAAACATTTATTTCGATAAAATTTTGAAAAGCCATATTGCCATTTTGCTACACCATGTTTTAAACTTAAAAATATTTACACTGTTGTTCATCATGTTTCCATTGTCTGGTTTTCATCTATTTATTTGTAAGTATCATGGTTTAGTGAATAAATGAAAAAGAAATTAGTCCACATGGATTAATTCATCTTTTGAAGACTTATAGCTGAATTAAAACATTATTTCCATTTTTAAGTTACTAAGATTATTGCACAAACTGTCTTATATCTGTATACTAAAAAGTATACCTATGCCAGGATTCTGGCACACTTTTAACACTTTTATCATAAATCAATTACAGGTAAAAATCTAAAGGTAAATAATTTATAAGATACTGAGTTGTTCACAAGCTGGTAAACCAGCACATGTCCAAGATTGGATTTCCTCAGCTTCCTTTCCTTGGCTCTCCTGTATCTTCCATCAAGAGATGGAGCCTTTTATCTCACCCCTATTTCACAGGGTCAGGAAATTATATTAACCCCTTTCCAAATGAACAACTGCAACTAAAAAGTCACATAGCAAGAATGTGTCCTCAGGATATAGAGAAATGTAGAAGGGTGAAGGGTAGAAGGCAGGCCCTGTGTGAAATAACCAAGTGAAAAACAATGAGATGTATTTTTGTGTTCTGAATCTCTAGAAAAAGAAAAAAAGTGAAAGAACAAGCAATAGATTTGCACCTGAAACTCACACTTTTACTATGAGAAACATGCAAAGAAGAAAACCAACTCAATGATCTGTCTTGAAGTGGGGCAAAGGTGAACTCTGCTTGTTCTTTGAAACATTCAGGCTCAATAATACAAAGAATACTTACACTATGCCTTCCATTTCAGTTTTGTTCAGAGAACCCCACAATGGTCTCAGTAGTTAAAATAATATTTTATGGAACATATAAAATTGTGGGTTGTAGGTGTCACTTTCTTGGTGCTTGCCTAGCATGAATAAAATCCTGCACTTAACCTCCAGCACCATAGAACCTGGACATAGTGGTGTACTGGTGAAACGCTAGCATTCAGGATTTGGAAGCAGGAAGATCAAAAGTTCAAGGGCATCCTCTGCAACAAAGCAATTTTTTTCAAGGATAGTTTGGAATACCTAAGATGCTATGAAAAACAATACTAAATAATTTGTTATAGCATTTAACATTTTAGTTAACTAAATTACATATAATTATAAATTGTATGCCAAATATATTCACACATTTCTTTATAAATAATAATGAAAATAGTTAAATTATACTGTAAAATTTTAGATTACATTCTCATTGTCAACATAAATATTTTTTACACAATGTCAGAGGAAAATGATTGGTGAATTGTTCATATTTATCAATTTTATCACTTAGAAAGCATTTCTTAATTTTCAGTATTTTAAATGCTAACTCAATAGTTTATTTTTGAAGCCCTTGGATGATTGTTATGGTTAGAGATGATAGATGGATTGATTCTCGGTAATCTAGACTGTATCTAAATATTTCAAGCACTATGAAGATACAGATGATGTTAATAGGCAAATAACCCCTTAAGTGTTTAATTCAAGTCTCTTTCATTTATTATGTGAATCATGATCAGGTATTATGCAAACTTCCCTGTTGGTTATCATATTTATTTAAAGAAAGAAATGACTCTGGCAAATTGTCCTCTGACCTCTACTTTTGTACATGTGTACACACACACAATCATGCATGCACTCACACACATGAATGTGTCCAATAAATAAATATATAATAGATTCCCAGAAAAGAATGTGTGGGCTAAAATGAGTTGTGCCACAAATCAGTAATTTAACTCAAGTTACTTCATTTTCCTAAGAAGGTGGTACTGGATAATCTCTAAAACAATACAAATTATCATCACACATTTAAGTCAAGTAATTCTACATCCAGATACAAGTCATCCATCTTATCTGAAACTTGTCTGAATGCTATGATTTATTACCATGTATTTCTGTCCTTTCTTTTTCTTTTTCATGCATTTATCATTTGCCCTGGGTTTTCTTAAATTTTTTAAAAACCTTTCTCTCATTATATTGTTTCCATTATTCTAAAACTTTGATTCAAATGACCAGATTAAAAACAAAAAAAACAGATGTTATGAAAACAATAACCACAGTGACAATTTTATTTAAAGATAGAAGAAATTATTGTGATTATCTTAACCCTACTATTGGCTTTCAACATACTAAATGTACACATCACATGTAATTCCCTTAAGAAATGAGAATAAGTTTATAATATGATGAAATATTTAGGCTTTGGGTAAACTGTAAGGATATGACAGTTTCATAATTATAATAAACAATATTTTGAGTCACTACCTTTCTGCTTGAGCTGTGGAAGTCTGGGATTTTCTGTTCTATACAATTATGAGACGGAAGCTTGATCATTACTGTTTCCCAGCCTGCCCTCCTTCTAGGTACCACTGACACCCTTAAAGCATTCTTTGCAAAGAATGAATGCTGTTGCCACACTTGATAAGCAAAAACTGTGGCTCCAGAATGTGTCATAATCTGTCACAGATCTGCTTCATTATTTAGTTAAACTTGCAGGGGGAAACAGATTCTTTTTCTCTATCCAAAGGCACTTTTGTAGAATAAATTATACACAAACACAGGACACAAAAGAAACGGAATAAGAAAAGAAAATTGACATTTTGATTTGTGGACTCTCCAGTAGGTCTATCATTCATCCAGAAAAATATCACTATTGTCACTCTGCTCGGGCATGGAAACTAATTGGCGCAGCTGTGGCTAAGCAGTCTTTCTGCAGGGAACGCTGCTTGCAAAGAAGCACAAGGCACGAAAGGACTTGCAGGTGTTGTGAATGGGGTCTAAAAGATGAGACTGAGTCTGGTTAGAAAGAGCTAAAGATGTATAGCTGTGTCTTTCTAAATGCTGAACTACTAATATGCTTTTTTGTGTGGATGACAGCTCATTCATTGAAAAAATATTTCTGAATTTGTACTCCATACAAAGCCATGTGCTGAACACCACCCTTAGCTTGAGAAAGCTGGAGGGGGAGGATCATTATTATGGGAAAGACAGTCACAGATCTGCATAGAAATGAGTTCTCTCTGTGTGTCTGAAGTAGCACAAGGCATTATTTTAGTTTTCTTTGGCGGGTTTCACTCTTATCCATAACCATATTGACCATGCAGCTTAATGACATTCAACACTTGTCAGAGTGAGGAGGTGAAATCACTTGCCTAAAATCATATCCAGGTCCCTTGATAGCCAGTTTAGAGAAATAGTGACTTTACCATCATCTCATATGAAAGAGGCACATAAGAATTCATAACCATGGGATATCCCTACACAACCTCAGGGTTTTATAAAGAATTAAAAATCTCTAGTTGTGGTTTACTGATATTAGGCTCTTTTTTTGGTACATAGAAGAAAGTCAGAGTAGGAAGATTAAGTTGGGTTTTTTATTGCAGTGAAAATTTAACTGGGAAATTTCTTCAGAACAGAGAATCCCTTAGTCTCCAGAACTTCATCCTTGTACAATCACTTATAATAACATATCCAGTCATTTGGGGAAAACTGCAGGCATCTATTTGAGGAATCCTGGAGAGCATTCCAATCTCTGGATTCTTTCTGCTCAGCTTCCTCAGGATTCTTTCATCAGTCCCGTTCTCTATCTTTAAAAGGAAATCATCATGTTCTTGAGGATGTAATTTTGTTTTATTTATCTCGAAAGCTTATAGACCCTTTAGACAAATCAAGCACTAATGATGAATAACTGCCAGATCAAAGGATAACTTATTCAACCAAAGTACACAGCAGTGGTAGAGTTAAGGCAACCCTCTGGGCCAAGCACTTTGAACTGAACCAAACATACTAAGAGGTGGAGACAGACTTGGAGTAGAGCAGGATTGTCTTGATCTGCAAAATGAGCATCACCAGTGAGATAGCATCCAACCAAGAGTAGTAAGTAGGCCACTTTGTATAATAAGAAGATTCAGAGAAATTTTGTCTTTCCAAGTACAGTTGCAGATTCTCTCTCTCTCTCTCTCTCTCTCTCTCTCTCTCTCTCTCTCTCTCTCTCTCTTTCCCTCCTTCTCTCCCTCCCCCGCTCTCTTTCTCCTCACTTTAAAATACAAGAAATCTAAAGTTCATTAAAGAAGGCTTCTCTAAAATGCTTATTCTGAAATATTCTGTGATGTATTTTGGCACAACTTTCTTGGAAATAAATATTCTTCACCTACTGCCACCAAGGACTTCTAGATTCTGCATAGACCAGGATAGATAATGGCTTACACATCCTTTTAGTTCCTTCCTTCAGTGTATCAAAGGCACTGAAAATTTCTACCTTCCTTATATCCTCTTCTCCCATGAATGTATCCTAGAAGGGTGAGTCTTCAGTGGGAAGCTGCATGGGGGACAAGCCTGAGAGAGAGGCATCATCAAGCAAGGAACAAGGACCTACTCCAAGGCCGAGCTCAGCTACAGACTTAGCCTAGCAGTGAAACACTGCTCAGGGTGGCTACCAGGGATCACAAATTCCCTGTCACTTACTGTCTGTTGTACTTGTGATTCTGTAAGTACAGCCATCAGACAAAGAATACAAAGAGATACAGATGTCCGCAGCTGCGAACCAGTCTGGTGTGTACTAAACTGGAATTAATGAAGGTATAAAGATAGCACAGGCCATATCATCATTTGATTGGGAAGTATTGGAAGCATCTGTGTCCCTTCTAAGTCTGAATTTCTGTGGCTACTGCTGTGAGGAACATTTGTGCCCATGTCTGAGAAACACTTAACGTGTGTTTGTTCTTACAGGTTACATCCTCAGGACAGGCATTGCAGCATCACAGGGTTCACAAGCCCTCTGCTTACTAAATGCTGTGCTACATTTTGCCCAAACTATCATACCATTTCACACTCTCAGGAACAGCTTCAAAGAACTGAAGTCATTCCATGTTTGGGATAATTACTGAGATCCAGTCCACTGAACGTGCTTCTATATGTGTGTGATTCTCATTTACTCCTCTCTGGTTCTTAATGAAATCATGTACCATGTTCAGCCAAAGTTTGTACATTTTTCTTATAAACCAACTTTTGAATATGGATTTTAAAAACATATTTAATTTTCAATTTTTCAAATTACAGTACAATTATGAAATTTTCCTCCTTCCTGTTATCCCTCCAACCTCTCCCATGTACCCACATTGTGCTCTCTCAAATTCATGGACACTTTTTCCTTGCATGCTTCTGTATATACGTATATAAATACAACCTGATCAGTCCTTATATATATGGATTTAGGGTTGACCGTGCATTTCAAAAATCAATATTGTATAAAAAGCCTTATTTTCCTTTTTCATGTATTTGGTGTTCTTATAATTTCTCAGTGTTCTAAGCATAGGCTTAATTCATTTATTTTTCCCATACAACATGTTATTTCCCTACTGGTAGACACCATATTAGCCATATATATTCATCCACATTGCTGGAAGACTAGATATCAATTAAAGTTCAAAACTTACTACAAAACAAGATTAAAACCAAGAATTAGTTATACTGTTCATGTAGCACTTCACATTTCTCCTTGTAAGTTTCTAGGGCAAGCATGGTTATTTTCCACTATTTTGGTATTAGCTCCAGTTGCTTGCTTTTCCTTACGATTGTAAACTTGAGCAGAGATAATAAACGTAAGTAAGAATGAATTTTGAGGATACCTACTGATAGAGGGTTAGCTGACTAGAGTCTGCCATACTAGTAACTGGTCACTGTGCTCAGGGAAATGCGATTCATTCACATCACACACACACACACACACACACAGCCTTTGTCATTAGGGGAAAAAATGTGAGAAAAGGGGAAATACCTGATTCACTGTGTAAATCAGGAAGTGGAAGGCTTTTGGACGTCTCATTCTTGGAGACATTCTTGCTGATGAGAGAGTCTTTCCTATCCTGAGGTGTCGTTGGGAAATTGATGTCATAGGCCAGTGTCAGGTGCAGAGCCTGTTACCTGGTGCTAAGCCAGTTTACCGAGATTGTCCAAACAGAGAAGCACCTGGATCATGCATCCATCTGATGGCCCAGCAGCATAGCATTTGCTTGATCACCCACCAGCCCCTAAGGAGACAGATTAGGCATAAGCTTTCCTGTCACTGCTAGAAATTAGTTGACACTTCATTGAAACTTCTATCTTATCTTTAAAATGGGGGAAATATGAAATTGAGAGACTAGTAAGTGAATAACATCATTTTAAAAATAAGTGCTAGGAACTTCTAAGCTACCTCAATATAAAGTCAAAGCTAAAATATGAGAAAAACTCCAGACATGTGGTTGAATTTTAAAGCTATCCTGGGTCTTGTGTTTTTCCATATAAAGTTAAGAATTGCTTTTTCAAGGTCTGTGAAGAAACCATTCCGAGCAAGGTAACCAAGTCACAAAAAGACAAACATGGTATGTACTCACTCATATGTGGATTTTAGACATAGAGTAAAGGATTACCAGCCTACAATCCACACTGCCAGAGAAGCTAGTAAACAAAGAGGACCCTAAGAGAGACATACATGGTCCCCTGGAGAAGGGGAAAGGGACAAGATCTCCTGAGCAAATTGGGAGCATGGGGGGAGGAGAGAGGGAACTAGAAGGATGAGAAGGGGAGAAGAGGAGGGGTAAGGAAGACATGATATGGCAGGGAGGTTGAGTTGAGGGAAGAACAGAAGAGAGCAAGATAAGAGATAATATAATAGATGGAGACATTGTAGGTTTAAAGAGAAATCAGGCACTAGGGAAATGTCTGGAGATCTACAAAGTTGACACCAACTAACAATCTAAGCAACAAAGGAGAGGCTACCTTAAATGCCCTCCCCTGATAAGGAGATTGATGACCAATTCATATGCCATCATATAGCCTTCATCCAACAGCTGGTAGAAATAGAAGCAGACACCCACAGCTAAACCTTGAACTGAACGGGAATCCAGTTGCAGAGAAGGAGAACTGATGAGCAAAGGGGTCCACACCAGGCTGGTGAAACCCACAGAAACAGGTGACCTGAACAAAAGAGAGCTCTTGGTCCCCAGACTGATAGATGGGAAACCAGCATGGGACTGATTCAGATCCCCTGAATGTGAATGTTAGTAAGAAGACCTTGGAAATCTATGGGGCCCCTTGTAGTGGATCAGTACTTATCCCTAGCATAGGTTAGACTTTGGAAGCCCATCCCACATGGAGGGATACTCCCTGAGCCTAGACACAAGGGAGTTGGCCTAGGCCCTATCCCAAAGCATAAGACAGATTTTGAAGAACTCCTTTGGAAGGCCTCATCCTCCCTTGGGAGCAGAAAAGGTATGGGATAGGTAGGGTGTTAGTTTGGGTAGGGCAGGGGAGGAGGGGAGGGAAAGGTACCTCAGATTGACATGTAAAATAATTTACTTTCTAATTAAAATAAAAAAAATCTATGTGAAGGGCCAAGGTAATGAGGTCAGAGAGGCTGTACCAACCACCAGAAGGAGAGGCTTTTAAAAAGAACTATGAATTATCTAAGAATGGTAATGAGATTTGAGAAGTTCCCTCTATGTTAGTCAGACTGTGGGAAATGTCACAAGATGACTATGAACCATGAATGGGACTGTTGTCATTGGCAATTCAGATTCATTGTGTCTATTATAAGAAAGAACAAAAAATAATTCTGACCCTGAAACATCCATTCCCAGCATTCTGAGGCCAGGTGTGTCTGTGTAAATATACTCTTTCCTTTGGAAACCACTGGAAACTTTGTCCTTCCCTAAGGCATTCTACATCATGTGATGACCTTTGAATGCAAATGAAAACTGAAATAGAAAATGAATCTAATGGATTGGGACAAGGTTTGGTGGTTAAAGTGCTTGCTACACATGGTAGGGTGCTTAAGTGTAAATCTCCAGAACCGACATATAAAATGGTGGGTTTGAAAGCCTGTGCCTGTAACCCCAGAGCTGAAAGTGTTGGAGGCAGATAAGTTGGTCTGGGTGTCCACTGGGAACACAGACTGTTTACCTGAATTGGTGAGCTCATGGTTCAGTGACAGACCCAGTATCAGAAAGTAAGTTAGAGTAGCAACTGAGGAAGACGTCATTACATCAGTCTCTGGTTTCCACGAGTGACTACATATAGACACATGTATAGACACAGCACACACACACACACACACACACACACACACACACACACACACACACACACACACACAAGAAATATAGGAAGAAAGAGAGATAGCAAGGGAATGATGAAGGGAGGGAAACTATAGGAAGGACATGACATCTATAGCAATGTCTCCTCTTTCTACAGAAATAAAATTGAATGAATTCCCAGGGAAGGATATGGCATTTTAATGAGAGTATAAAGATTTGGAATAATTTGTAACATGTCCATTGATTCCTACCTACTCTATTCTCCCAAAGCAAGGTTGATGAAAATAAAAGAGAAGCAAAGTGTGAGCTCTATGGTGCAGAATGACTAGTGTCTTTAGACCTGAGAGAGAAATGCAGTACAGCAGAAGGCAGAAATGAAGGAAAAGAGAAGAGACGGAACAGGGAGAGAAGAGGACATGAAAGATAGAGGGAGGGTCAAAGAAAGAAGAGTTTTCTTTATGGATTGAAACTAAAAACCCCTGAGATGTGACACAACCAAGAAGAAAATATACAGAGTATGTTGTGAAAGAAACAAAACTGAAGGTCTGAATTAGCACATGGACTCTCCATGTCTAGCACCTATATGATAGTGAAATAAACCACGAGAGGCTAGATGAGAGACGAGGGGCTGTTGAAGACATAAATACCATCATCCTAGTTATGCTGCAAGTTTTAATTCTTGATAGGTATGGCCAAGAAAGCTTTCTGTGTACAATCTGAGCCAAGGAGAAAACAGATGCCTTGTTTCCCACAAATTCACACAGATTTTTTTTTTATCAACATACAACTTTACCTATGGAAGTTAGATTACATGCTTTGAAATCTGGCAGATTCAATTTGTTCCGTACACATGTGGTTTGACTATTTTTGTCATTGATGTTGTTTGTTTGTTTTTAAATCATACATTTTTATTTAATAAAGTTTTATTTTTCCCCAAGTCCAGCTGACTGAATCCTGTCCACACATCTTCACCAGCTGCTGTGGCATCTTTGCCCTTTGTCTTTCTGAGGCAAATGGGCTTTGACTCCAGATTAGCAAGACCTTTATCAAGTAACACCTGAAAGTCTGCCCTAGCCAAGGAAGATCTCCAGTCTCTCAGAAACCACAGGTCAACTTGGACAATCATCTTATATTCCCGAACTGCCTCACAAAGCATGCCACTCTGTTACACAGGATTAGATTGTAGAGCTTGTCCCCAATTTTGCCTTTGCACCACTTCTTGTTTTGGGTCTTGCCACCAACCTTGGTTACTGTGTCTGTCTTTTTTGGCCAACTTTCTGACATCTTTCTTCTTGATCTAGGGATGACATAGCAGATCTTAGAGTTTAGCTACTCAGTGGGAACAGAAATAGGAAGAGGTAAGAAGGTCTTCCCTTCTGAGCCAATGGAAGTCTGTGATGATGAGAGAAACATCTTGATCTCAGAAGTCAAACAACTTACAATTTGTGTATCAACAGTTTATCCCTGCAAGAAATCTGTCCATTCCATTCCTTAGAGCAAGCTCCTAGCTCAATTAGAGAGACCAAAACTCACATTTCGCCTGGCTTTTAGGTGCCCTGTTTTTAAGTCCTTATTTTTATCCTTTTCTTGTTTTCCATTTGCTTTGCCTGTGGATATGTTTGCCTGCCTAGAGACGTGCTGCCTAGGCTCAATTGACACTTAAGCCGAGTCTTTAAACGGGTTGCATAATTCACTGTGTCTCCATGTTTTAATTTCAAAGAAACAAAATCATATTTTTGACCTCCTTGGTTTGTTTTGTTATAAGGATTAAATGAATTAATATTTTAGCGGCACTCAAAGGGCAGGATGAAGGTAAATCACATTAATTTATTAAATAAATGAATTTAATTTCTTGCATATTTCTTGCTGATTGTTAGAAAGTATTCTGCATATCAGGTATCATTCCTTTATGAATTATGGATGACATATATTTTCCAATCCTTTGCCTATTTGTTACACTGTTCTTCCTAATTTTATTCATAGCAATATGATCCTGTTTTATTTACTGACATAATATGTACTAATAGATTGGAGGAGAGGAATACATCTCAACATTTTGTTCAAAAAATGTAGCGATTTTAATGATTGGCAAAACTTTCCCTTTAAGTTGGGGACTGAATTTATCAGGCTGTGTCACCAACTTTGCTGTCAGTTTGTTCTGACTTGCTGCACAGTTCTCGTAAATATTTATAGAACTTATCCTTTTATAATGTTAAGTTGCACTATCCAGGAACACTTAGTCAACTCTAGAACTATCATGATTTTCAAACTTAGTTTTCATTTGGGCCCACATGGAAATTATTTACCTTGTTAACTTATGTTTTCCTTAGTTGAATGTAAATGAATAAGGAAGAACATTGTGGCATGGGTCAATGTCCTTGCAGGATTTCACTGTGTTACAGACATTTTACTTTTTCCTGTATGACTGGCCACATTATATATATATATATATATATATATATATATATATATATATCACATGCATCAAATTGCAACCTCTTTGTGAGACTTTTATAAGGTAAATGAGAATTCCTGCAATCCAAGATTCTTTCAGCATGTATAATATTTTACCCAATACCTAAATAACAAACACATATCTTACTCAGCCACACCCATTTTTTATGTGCAGGTGTCTCCCTACTATGCTGAGTTTCACTTTCCAGGACTTCGGCTCTCTCTGGCCAACCTTAATGTGGAAATAGTAAATGAGAACTTTCAGAGGTAAAGAGTTTGCAGGGTGCACATTACATAATGTGTTGATGAGCAAGGTGTAGACTTTCAATGCCAACTCCCTTCCTGCCTAGACCTGAATCATCCTAGTGGCTCTCTGGAGTGTCAAATTAATCATCTTGAAAACCAGTGTCTATGGTTAAGAATCCATTATTTTATTTAATTATGGCTATAACATTCAGGAGTAACAATACTGGAAATTTGGATATGCCAAAGAAGAGCATTAGAATCTTTCCTTTACTGGAAAGACTCAATTTAGTAAGCAAAGAAAAAAAAACAGGTGTGCTGAGGTTGCTAAGAACAAGTCATCTACCTGTGAAATTGTGAAAAAGGGAAGAGAAATTGTGCTAATTTTTCTGTCACACCTCAAAATGCAAAAGCCGCTAGGACTCAGTTAAAATAAAAAGGCTAATAAATTGGCATGTCTATGTATAAAAGAATCACTGTTTGTAAAACAGTGTGTGGTTCATGGAATTTGGTACTCTCTGTGGTTTTGGGCCTCAAGTGGAAGTCAAAAGATGCATCTTCATGGAGAAAAAGTTTCTATAGTTAGTTCTAATGACTGCATAGTCTTTTTGATAAAAGGATGCTGGTATAATGTAAACTTGTGATGGTTGGTGATACAGTAGCCTAAAAGAGATAAAACACTTTCAAATGTGCCTTGGCAGATGAAGGAAGGGTATGCTTTTAAGAGAACTTACTAAAGTTTAGAATATATGGGTGGGGAAAAGCTAATTATGGACAAACCCAAAGCAAGCTCATAAGAATTTGAGTTTGCGTAGCACTTAGTGATGTTTCTTCCATTAAAAACAAACAAAAAGATCTCCTCAGTTTTCCTTCTAAGCCTGATGTTTCAACCCAAGGAATTGTCTCACAACACAGAAAATCTGTGTGGGTTAACTGACCATTAAATGAATAACCACAGTTGTGTGACCAGCTAATGATGATGGATTTTTGCAAAGTGATAATTAATCCAAGTGATTTCAAAGTTGGGAGTGTAAACTTCCACATGACACTAGACACTGTGTCACTGCCCAGGCGATGCTTTGCTTTATTCTGACAAAGCCTTTCTCCAATACTTACTATGCATGATGAGCCACACCAAGAAGGGCAGAGAAGTGGGTCATGAATAAAACATGTTCTGGGCGTTAATGAGGCTTGTGAAGTAAGAGGGAGATACGGAAAACGGCAGTTATGATGAAGAGTGTTGCTTACTAAATTAATAAGAATTTAGGGATTGTGTATGGTGAAATACCCAGTTTAGTTAGAAAGGAAGTAAGGGTCAATCTACCCTGTTCTTGAGATAATATTACTAGAATAGAATTTTAAGAGATAAATAGGAATTAGCAATTTGAAAGAAATGGGCTATGATTTTAATATCTACTTTTAGTTTTGAAGACAACTTATCCTTCTTCAAGAAAAGTAATAAGCTATGGCAAAACCCAGAGGTACATAAAGAAATTCAAACACAAATTTGATGGGGGCATTTTGCTGACCTGTAGTCATCAATATATACTTGCTTTATAGATATGCAATCCCATAGAGTCCTGATTTGACTCTCTCCTATTTTCTAAACACTGTTCTGCAACAAAATATCAAGTAATCAGAACATAACCCAGAGACTTTAGTCAATATTTTTACCTCTGTCTAGTTGCAGAAAGTCTTTCAAGCATGGGGAAACACAAAACAGCCTTTTGTATGTCTTATTTTTTTTGACAAGGGCTTTTCTTTCACTTCAGTGCCCCATTCAAAAATTGCATAATATTGATTACAGGGCTCATATATGATCCTTGGGATTGCTCTCTCCTATTGAAAAGCATCTTTGAGTTTGTGTAAGTACAGCACTGCAGGAGTCTGCATGGATGCAATTACCCGTGCATTGTTACAGCATGTGTGCCGAAAGCAAGAAAATAACTACATAAGACAACTGAACCACACATATATTTGAAAATAAAACACTTAAGATATATTGTAGTTTTTGTGGTTAACAACTGTTCACCAGGAAAGAAAAATTAAAAGGGAAAAAAACATAAATAAGTAAACCTTTGCAATTCTTTTAGCCTAAGGTGTTTTTGTTGATAGTGGTATTGTTTTTAATGCCCATTTGCATTTCTTTAGTTAACTTTCAAAAGAAGGGAGCCAACACATATTTTCCTGTTGCCTTAGTGGTTAGGGAAAAATAGTTTATCATTTCCTAGGGCAATGCCAGATGACGGGGTAGAGTCAATTCCCAGGGGTCTCTGAGAAAATTACCAGTTACAGAAAAATAGTAAATACCACATTTGAGACACTATGACCTACACAATCTAAAATTAGAGCTCAAATTGGGCATAACCTTCCAGGATATCTTACTATCTGGAACAAATGAGGAGAAAAAGTAAAGCAGATTCCAGGTGGAGAGTACCAGAGCAAGGCTTCGTGCCCTGAAAGTTAAGGAAAAATGGAGCTATAGCAATCTAGGGAGACCCAAGGTAATGTTGGGGTCATCTAAAGACTGCAATCCTATAAACGTCTTTCCTTCAAAGCGTACTATCTCATTGCATGTGACTGCATTGTTCACAAGTGCAAATATATTAATACTACTTTGGAAGTGCTATTTCTAGGGGTGGGGTCCTAATGCTATTGAGGTTGTTTCAGTATTATAAATGAAAAAACATTTATGCAAGTGCAAAAGTAAATGGCTGGGCTCCTTGAGCTTGGTTACCATACCTAATCTCTCTTCACTTAAGGTAGAAAGAGTTGCTCCCTCAGGGAGCAGACCAATTGCATACTTGTCCGTAGTATGCAAGAAATGTCTTGTCCGTAGGATACTCATAATAATAGCCATGCTTATGAATAGCCGTGATGTTGTAATCAACAAACCAGACAGCATGCAGAATTCTACATTTTAAAAGTCACAATTATTAGAAAGACAATCTATTATGGATGGAAACTTGGCTATTTCCCCTTCCCAGGGGGATCCATTTTTGTCTCTCTTAGGGTTCTTCTTGTTACCTAGCTTCTCTGAGCTAGTGAGACAATGGGGGAACCTACATAGACCCTCTGAATTCAGGTGATAGTTTTGTGGCTTAAACAGTCTGTGGTGTCACTGACAGTAGGACCAGGATTTATCTCTAGTACTTGAACTGGCGTTTTGGAGTCCATTCTCTCTAGAGGGATACCTTACTCAGCCTAGATATAGAGGGGAGGGCCTTGGCCCTGCCTCAAAGAGATGTGCTAGACTTCCTTGATTCACCATGGCAAGCCTTACCCTCTCTCGGGAGTGGAAGGGGGTGACTGGAAGGTGGGAAGAGCAGGAGAAGGGCAGGGAGTGTTTTAAAATAATAAAACGTTAAAAATAAAAAAAGAATACAAAAATGGGACTTTAGTTCCATTAGATATGGAACTAAATATGGTTAACTAGATATGGCCAAACCATGAGTCATCCCAAACAGAATGCAAGCAACAAGGCATGATAAGATTCAAGACTTGCCTTGATGGGAGCATGCAGAGTTCTATAACTCTTTCTTCTAGTAAACTCCAATTGAGGAGTACTTAAGTGTGTCTCTGTGTGTGTGCAGTGTGTTGGGGCTGTGTGGGTGTGGATGTGGGTGTGTATGTTGTGTATGTGTGTACTAATCTTATATGTGTTGTATATAATTGTAGGTAAATATAAAGTAATATGATTCCTTGAGACTTTATCAAACAACCTTGGAGTTAGTTATCCCTCCCATCTCCAATAAGAGCCTAATCCCACTTTTTCTTATTTCCTCCATCAAATAAGCAATATCCTCCTATTCCTGCCCAAACCTCCTTTCCCCCCATGGACTCTTGACTTTCCTGTTGCAGGTACTCCATGTTGTATAGTCACATCTCAGGATTTGGAACTAGGACTAATAGATGAGAGAGACCACCTGTTGTGTTGTTTGTCTTTCAGGGTCTAGGTTACCTCACTCAACATAATCCTTTCAAATTTAATTAATTTATTTGCAAATTTCATTATTTTATTTTATTTGCATGTATCATACCTTTGTGGATATGCACCACATTTTCATTATCCACTCATCTAATGAAGGTCAAAGAATATTTATAATATTTTAATTTCCCAGCTATTGAGAATAGCATGGCAATGAACATGCTGAGCATGTCTCAGAAGTAGGAAGTCAAGTCCTCTGAACAGGACTCAAGGACATGCTAAAGCAGAAAAGGAAATTTCACACCTCCACACACGGAACTACCTGCAAATGATGACAGTAGCGAGAAGGAGATTTAACCTCTTCTTGGTACAATCACCCTAACTTATACAAAGTGGTCAACCCTGAACTTATATACACAGAATAAACAAAATAGACAGAGAAAGTTGTATTTATATAATTGTACATATATATGAATACATATGGACATATATCCATATATATATATGTTCAAAAAAGAGGCCATCATTATAAGAGAAGATGTATTGGAGGAAGGCAGGTAGGAGAAGTTGAAGCCAGGAAAGCAAAGACAGAATGATGTACTTACATTTTAAAGATATATTAAATAAAGATATCAAATACCAATTCCCTCCAGATGTGGTAAATGATGCCTGTAATCAAAACGTTTGAGGCAGGGTAGATCACTATCATTGGAACAGCCTGGGTGACTATACAGTGAGTCACACCCCCGCCCCCAATTTAAATGAAGATATCATACAAGTCTTCTTAACTCAATGGCTGATACATTGACGAAATATGTTCCTTAGAGACTGATGGATAAACATACAGATTTATCAGGATCCTATTTTAGTGAAGAATATTTAAGAATGAAGGCTGATCGTCCCTCTAGGTATTTTATTCACAATTTTATCATTAGCAGTTAAGGGAATATCACTTGTCCTTTTATATACAAAAATTCTTTCAATACATTGTAATCTGACTATTTAAACAGGAATAATGTCACAGTGGTCAAGCTAGTCACAACCTTATTACTGAGTATCATCTGTCTACTTCACCACAGTAGACATTGCTTTCAGAATTTAGTGTAAAGAAAAACAGTGTTTACTCAGAACTCATCCCCTAGCTTTATAAGAAATCAGGAGGCATTAAGGTAACATGTTCCTGTCACCCCTCTACCCTCAGCCAGAGAGAAGCTCACACCAAATGTATTAGCAACATTTGAAGAATTAGACCCTTTTCCCCAGGAATTTTTTCTTGTCAATTTGATTCAGTATATTCAAATTTATTTTTAGAATATGTCTTTGTACAACTGAATATTCTTTATGGGAGTAAAAGAAGGTGGAGTAGGAAGCTCTCCCAACATTGTTTGTGGAATGTATCTCAGACTGTAATATATTAATGCATATTTTGAATTTCAAAGAAAAGAAATTATTTGGATGAATTTTTCAGTACTTTGATAGAAGGGTCTCTTCCTAAGAATGTGTAGAACAAAATTGAGATCATGATGTTTAAAATATCTGTAGAGGATAAATGAGCTTTGTTTTTAGCTACATGAAGAATACGTGAATACATGCATGCATGATGCAATAAGACACAGTGGAAATTCATAATTAAAGTCCTTTTGACCTTTTACACATAGCTACTGATTCAAGTTGATGAATATTCATTCAGACCCCTGATATGCATTTACATATGCATGAATAAAAGAGCTTCACCTTAAATTAGTTGTTTTAATATAATTGATGTCATACGGTATGCAGGTTTTGTTGATTGGCTTCACTGACAATTAATAAATGTGTTAATTATATAGCCAAAACCACACTTGTGGATCAACATTGTTCTTTTTATTGCTACATAATACTGTAGCTGATGTATCTAAATTAATTCAACAAATGAAATATTGAATATTTGATTCTATACTGTCTTGTCTGAAGAAACTGCAATAGAGACTTCTGTCTCTTGGGTAGGTTAAGGTTGCTACCAGAACAGCTGAATGGTTTACTACTCAGTTTTACTCTCAAGGAAGCATTTCTCCAAAGTGTGCATTTTAAATAATTCATTACAACAAAAGATTATGCTTCAAAAACACTGCATCAATATATATTCAACCACTATGAAATAAAGGCAGCAGTTTCTTGACACTTCCTTGAGACACACACATCACCCACCGACTTCTTTTCTTACCTTTTGCCATTATGATAGATGAACAGTTAAATGTCATTCATTTAATATTATAATTACAACACCATGGAATATTTATTATTAATTTATTTTGAAGAGATCTCAGAATCAAAAACTTAAGTTCAGCTGGCTGCTTGCTATGTGATACATCATGGATCTCTGGCAGGGCTACTATTTCCCCAATATTCTTCATCATTATTCCTATTTTACTTCTACCTACTACTACTCCATCGATATATAAGGGTATTTTGGGTCACGTCATTCAAATTTTAAGTGGTTACGAAAAATCAAATGTTACTTTTAAATGGAGATTTGCTTAACTTTACATGAAAATATATATTACTGAACATGTTTCTCTTCTACCAGGCATTACGTTTTAAGGGCTATCAAGTTTTCTCCATCCGTGTGTCTGGCAGACTGCTTCTGACTGCTGAAGAGTTTGCAAGGTGAATCAACTAACACGTTTTTGGTTTTGGTTTTATTTTTCCTTTTTTTTGCCATTAGCCATCTAAGGAGCCTAAAGTGCTGTGCATTCCCACTCTGTGACGAAGCGCTTTGTACTGGTACCATTATGGACTAGGTGTGCACTTTCCCAGGGTATTAGCCAAGGGAACAGAATTGCAGTGCCTAGGTGTCTATGCATAATTAGTTTCCAAAAGCATTTTCAAGCTTGTCTGCAGAATAACATAAGCAGTGCAGTAGCGACTCTCAGTGTTTCCCCTTTTTTTTCTATCCCTGTTAACACTAAATTTTGTCTATGTGGTAGGAAGAATACATGGACTCACAGATTTAACCCTACTTCCTTCAATTGTAGTGAGTAGGAAGGTGGGGAAAGCTGGCCCATATCTTGTAGGCGTGATCCATGTTGTATGAATTGAAGGGGCACCTCTATTGTACCTATATCAGTCTAATTCTGACTGCACTTTTCTCTTCACTAATCTAGTTTGTTGTTTCTTCACCAGTACTACAGCTTTAATTTAATTCTGATATTTCTGCTTTTGCATAGGACCCACTGAACAAATATGGAAAACAAATCCATTGAACAAACAAGGAAAAAAGGCATTCAGGATGTTTTATTGGATACTCAAACTTGGGAGAAAGGTTAGCTCAATATATGCCTCTTCCCACACATAAACATTGATGCAACTGTGCTAAATATTTAGCAATGTGACAACAAAAAACACCTTGTAAACAATTTGTATTTATATTAAAACTGAAAAGTTGCCTTTACATAAAAAGATTGCTGTAACAATCTATATTGTAGTATAATTAGTTAACAATAATTAATTAAACAATTAATAAAATTAAATGCACATAGAACTGTATGGAATGTCCTGAGTAGTGAAAGGGAGTGCATGTCTTCATCCCTTATGCCACTTTTTACCGCTTTAATTAGCTTTGCTTGTTTTTTCATTGTCTCTACAACTACATAAACCTGAAATCTCCTCCTGAGCTTCACTCCCTGAAACACTTTAGGACTTGGTGGGTTTTTTATGTTGATTTTATTTTGTTTTTGAGACAGAGTCTTCCTATGTAACCCTTGCTGCCCAGGAGCTCATTATGTAAAACAGGCTGGCCTTGATCTTGTGATAAGCCAAGCCTCCTGCCTCTGCCTCTTAATGGATGGGATTACACCTGTGTGATGCCCATAAGTGACAACTGGAGATTTTTCTTTTTAAATGACAGATGATATATTTGTGATGGTGTTGAGTTTTCTAGTATTGCTGTTGTTTAAAAATTTAGGATTGCAAAGATGTATATTTATATCTTTGAAACATAAGGCATTTACATATAAGACTGTCTGCATTTCTGTCTTATAACTTACAGAAATTTACGCTGGTATTTATATTTAATTTTCATGGTATCATAAAAAATTCAAATATCTAATGCTAAATACACCAAAATTTATACTTCTATAGCTTGTTCGATCTCAGTGATTATCAATTCCAGGTTTTATTTTATTTTTTTTAAGATAGACACTTCAGCTAAGGTAAATACTTGTTTAATATAATATCAAATTGCGAAACCAATTTTCTGTGTGCCTTTACCATTTCATTTGTCAATTAAATATTTATTTCTTCATCTCTTTACTCATTTCATTTTATCAATATGTACTTTTAAAACTGATATATTTAGAGCAATATCTAATTGAGGTTTTATATTTCATTCCCATGGTAACAACGTATTAACTATCTTTACTTATTTTAAAATATATTTTTTATTTGAGAAAGACACACGGAGAAAGCATGTATGTTTACACAAATATAGGTGCCCTCTGAGGCTAGCAGATGGCAAAACCCAGGAACTGGAGATATAGCAATGGAAGCTACTAGGCATGGGTGCTGACAACCAAATTCTGGTCCTATGAAAGATCAGTAAGTGTACTTAACTGTTGAACTTACTACTGCTATATTCCCCAAGGTGTACTCTGTGCTGGCTTCAAAATTGTCATCCTCTTTCCTCTGTCTCTTCAGTATATCCTGCCAGTCTGAGCTACCACAAACAGCTTCTTCTCCTTCATGTTTGGGACTTAACAAAGTGCTTTCTCTGAACTGCTTCTGTAGACCTGAGGGTCTCTAGATGTGCTCATTGTCACCTTATGCTCTGTTCACTGAAGTATCTATGTTGTTTGCTCATTTTCAGATTTAATGGCTTGCATTTGTAGATCTGAGTATAATGAATCTCTCCATGGTGGGTTAATGATATCCTCCTTTACTGGGTTGAGAAATGCATAGGAGAGTGTCATTGTGAATGCCTAGGTTTCTTTGTGAAAGTGTTTCTAGAGATTGTTACCAAAGAGAGGCAGGTGCTAAGCAAAGCAGCCAGCCAACTATAGGCTTGAGGTTCTGAATCCAAGAGCCAAGTTAAAGTCTCTCTCCCTGACTTCTGTAGAAGTTACCTATCTCTTGTTATGATAAGATAGTAAGATAAGTAAGTATGATAAGTAAGTACCTAATTGAGAAAGGACTTATTGTAGCTCACAGTTCAAGGGTCCTTCATGAACAAGTCAAGAAGGCAAAGAGCTTGTAGCTGGTCACATTGCCTCCACATTCAGGAATCAGGAAGATGGATGTGAGTACTCAGCTAGGTCTCTAGGTTCCCAACCCAGGTAGGGTGCTGCCCACATTAAGAGCAGGTCTTCCTTGAAGTTATGCTAAACTAGCAAAATTCCCAACAGGCATGCCAAGAGGCCAAACCCAACCTGGATAATTCTCCAAATGGCATGCTCATTGTCCCCTTGGTGATTCTAAATCCTGTCAAACTGATAATCAGTAGTAAACATACACGTTTTTTATACCATGTAGATGGAGATTCTGTCTCACCTAGTCCCACTGCTGTTTAACCCCAAATGAACACACAGAAGCTAATATTAATTATAAACTGTTTGGCTGATGGCTCAGACTTCTTACTGGCTAACTCTCTCTTCATTATTAATCCATAACTATTAATCTATGTGTTTCTACATGGCCTTATCTTACCAGAGAATGAATGCCCCATGCATCATATCTTCCTAGTAGCTACATGGCATCTCTCTCATGGCCTCTTTCTGTATCATCTCCCCAGAATTCTCCTTGTGTGGTAGCCCCAACTATAGTTCCTGCCTGGCTACTGGCCAATCAGTGTTTTATTCATCAACCAATAAGAGAAATATATATATACCAAAGAACATCCCCATCAATGTCAGCTATCCTGTCATAGAGAGGAAATGTCCAATAAAGAAAATTGGTCTCATGCAAATGGGGTTGCAGCTATGATGTCACTTTGTGATACAGCTCAGCAATCTTTGAAACTGGTTTGTGGAAGAAATTGAGAAAAGTTTGAGATGTGAAGTCAAAATGGCTTTACTAATCAGAGCTCAGTGAATATTCCTGTGGGAGCTACAAAAGTCAGAATGCCAACCAGAATATGAACAGTAAAAGTCCATAGACCTAGGCAGGTATAGTGACTACTGAAATTGGACTCATGTAACCTTATGGCCAAGAATCATCTACACTTAGATTCTGACCTGAGGTCTGGTGGGAACATTTAGTTATAAGGTGATGGACTGATTAATGTAGCAGAGAACTTTTCAAGGCACTTCAGACTCCAAATTACTATATGATGTATGTGCTTCTTTTAACCAAAAGGAACAAAAAGCAGAGTAGAAGCACTTGCTAATCTTTTTGAAAACATAAAGTTGAGGCCACAGAAGGCATTGTTTCTGGAGATATTAAATCCACTAGAAATAACTACAATGCTTTGTTTAGAAGATAGGGAAGAGCTTCAAATACTGTGTATTGAGTGTCAGAAATGGGTGTGGATGATTGAACATTAATTCTACTGCATTTTAGTCTAGCTTTGGTTCCATGCCTCATTTCTATGCCCCTATTCCTCCCTTGGAATGAGAATGTATAACTTTTTAAAATTATTTTGCAGTGTCTAACAGATAATAATTTGCCTTGAGTATCAGAGGAAATTTAGACTGAAACCTTTGAGCACTTGGACTATGAAGAGAGCTTATTGGATAAAGTGTTTGCCACACAAGCATGAGCACATGAGATCAAATTCCCAGAACCTAAAGGAGCATCAAGCATGTAGCTTACCTCTAATTTAAGTGCTACTATGGTTATATAAAAGGCAGATACAGGATAATTCCCCCAAATTTCCAGCCTGATGAGCTAACCTAAAGTATGCAGTAGCATTAAAAAAAAAACAGCACCAGAAACATGGCAGAATGTGAGAACTGATGCCTGAAGCACTTTGTGTATGGCCACATTCACACACACACACACACACACACACACACACACACACACACAGAGAGAGAGAGAGAGAGAGAGAGAGAGAGAGAGAGAGAGAAAGAGAGAGAGAGAGAGACAGAGAGAGACAGAGACAGAGACAGAGAGACAGAGAGACAGAGAGACAGAGACAGAGACAGAGAGACTGAATGACACACATAAACCACAAAGGATAGTTTGAGCCCTAAACTTTAAGGCAATGTGTTGAGTATCAATTAACAATGGATAGCTTTGCAGTTCAAATTGGGTGTCTCCATAAATGGATTATAAATTCTTGGGAGATTATTTAAAGCAGGTTTCTCTGAGGGTGTTTGTACAGACTATTAGCCAAGGGGATAAAATGCTGTGCTACATATGGTCCATATGCTCCTGTGTGCTGTGGCTGGGACCCATATGGAGTAAACAGTGGAGGAAGAGAATAACAGATGAGCACATTACAGCCTCTTCTTTCAGGTGTCACAAGTGAACAGATCCTTTGCCTTGCCTGCCTTCGGGGACCAAAACTGGAGCTAACTGACCATGGGATGAAAACAGCAACCCAGAAACAAAATAATTGTAATCCCTTCTGTCATTATTTCAAAGTATTCTGCCACAGCTATGACACTTCACTTTGTTGGATATGTTGCTTGCAAATCTCCCGTTTTGTTCGTTGATTATTTATCCTGCTCATGGGCCTTATAGAGCAATAGATGTTTCGCCTTAAAAAGAGTAGGTATATCAGAATTTGCTTTCTGTGGATCATGTTCAGGTCTCAATTTCTTTGCCAAACCTAAATTCTAAACTCTTGCTAATTTTTTTCTAGAAGTTTTATCATTTTAACCTTCAAGTCTATGACCCACTTTAATCAGTCTTTAAATCAAATGTGAAGGTTACATAGAGTTTCTTAATTTGTCTTGAAAAGTCAAGTTAATTCAGCTCATTTGTTGAAAACTCAGTTGGTTCTCAATGAAATTGCTTTTGTACCTTCATAAAAAATAATTGCAGATATTTTGTGGGTCCTTTCAGAAGTCTCTGATATTTTCCTTTTATCTGTATGTCACTCCATAAATATATTCTTTCTTGATTATTATAGGCACTGCGCAACCCTTAATATCTGATAGAATATTATTTCTTACTTAGACCCTTGTCAAGATTATTATCTTTCTTCTGGGGCTTTCCACTCAAATAATAAGAAAGCTTCATATGAGCAGACATATTGACTTTATTTTTAATAATAAGAAGAGATGTTCAGTCTTTCATTATTAAGTATTACATTCTTGTAGTTGTTCTTTACCAAGTTGAACTAATTTTTCTATATTGTTAGTTCACTTGAGATTTGTATTATGACTCTAGGATTTGATTACATACTGGAATTTTGTTTGTTTGGTTGGTTTTTTAGATTTAATTTATTTATATTCTGTATAGTGTTCTGCCTGCATGTATGCCTGCAGGCCAGAAGAGAGCACCAGATCTTATTTCAGATGGTGTGAGCCACCATGTGGTTTCTGGGAATTGAACTCAAGACCTCTGGAAGAACAGACAGTGCTCTTAACCTCTGAGCCATCTCTCCAGCCCTGTTTGTTTGTTTGTTTGTTTCAAATGACATTTTCATGTTATTTGCTTCCAGATCGTATAAATGGTAGTTCACATTGATTAGGTTTGAATGCTGAGCCCACCTCATATTCTGCAATAAATATATCTTGACCTAGTGTATATTTTATTCAGTGCTGGATTCAGTTTCCTTATACTGAATGTTTAAAATGTCATTTTAAACTATTTAAACTATTTAAACTACTATTTCTTTGGGTTAAAAATTTCATGATCCTAGTCACAAGATCTAGGATCACAAGACTAGGATCATGAAATTTTTAACCCAAAGAAATAGTAAGCATGAGAAAAAACTCACCCTGTAGCTCTTCCATGACATAGAGGTCTCTATGGACATTTCAATGGTATGAAGCTGTTTTCATTTTACAGTTCCTACCCAAAATACATAACTACAATAGTTAGCCTCAATAGTCAATCTCAATTGAGGAATCACCTCAAGGGAATTGGTCTGTCTGCATGTCTGTAGAGCACTTTTTTATTGCTAAATGATACAGGAGAATCTAGCCTGCTGTGGTTACCATCCCTAAACAGGGAGGCCTGGGATATGAAGGAAAGGTGGCTGTGGAGTCAGAGGAAGCAAGCCATCAAACAGTATTCCTCCACAGTCTGTGACTCAGTTCCTGCCTCCAGGTTTTTGCCTTAACTTCCTACCTTGATTTTTCTCAATGATGATGACAGACTATAACCTATAAGTCAAATAAACCCTTTCTCCCCTGCACATTGCAGTTGTCAGTATTTTATCATAGCAACAGAGAGAAATTTAAGACAATAACATATTGAGCAACAATCAAGCCACATCATGGGTTGTTTTTCTCAGTTGTTGTTTTTCATTGTACATAAATATATTCCTTCTGCAACTCTGATACTGATTTGTAGTTTTCTTTATTACTGCCAGAGACCACAAAGTAAGCAAGAAAATAGAAGGAGGTAAATGATATAATGACATTTTAACTAAAAATTTAATGTTGAATTTTGTTTAATGTCAATTTTTCTTACCTAATATTTTAATTTGCTTTTTCCTTTCTCTTAGTCCACATCTTTAAAGTCTGTATTAAATATGTCTAGTAAAATTTCCAGCTCTGATTTCTGATTTTTACTGGCAAGCCCTGAAATTAGTGTGTGTGTGTGTGTGTGTGTGTGTGTGTGTGTGTGTGTGTGTGTGTGTGTGTGTCAAAGCCAGGCATCCTAGTTCAGACTTATTGGAGGTCCCTAAAAGATTACTCTTTAGTCTGCTGAAGATGGTGTGGATCTCACAGCTAGCAGTCTCTTGGCAGGAGGCATCAGCTGCACCCTGATGAGAGAGAGAGAGAGAGAGAGAGAGAGAGAGAGAGAGAGAGAGAGAGAGAGAGAGAGAGAATGAGAGAGAGAGAGTCCTTCTGTTCTTGGATAAATGAAGGAGCTTAGTCTGGCTTCCTTCCTTTGGTCCCAGTGTTATGATAAAGCACGTGGGGGACCTTATAGGATCCATAGCAGGCAAGGGTGATCAAGGCAGGGGACAAACATGCCAGCAGACAGAGCTAAAGTGAGAAGTTGTATTAGAAAGGGCAAGTAGGGAGGAAAGAGAAAAGAGGTAAAGAGACAAAGAGACAGAGAGAGGACAGAAATGAAAAGGGAGACAGGAAAAGTCCTGTCTGCTCCAGGGGAACAAGAGCAAGCATAAGTGGGCGGGGCTTTCTTTTAATGGGGTCCTTTGCACCTGCATGCTGACCAGGGTACTTCGAGAGTGCATTATGCCTGGTGACTGGGGCAGGCCAGCAAAATGCCTGAATCCTTACACCCAGTAAACACAATGCAGACAACTCTGCTGTGCCTTTTGTCTTGGGAACTCCAAACCAGCTTACTTCTTCACCTTATCATTAGACGTTTTTATTTGGTTACTTGGAATGCCATTTCTTGGATTTATAACTGAATGTAGAAGGAAGAAGTAGGGTAATTTTCTTTTAGCCATCATGTCTGGACTATAAATGATAACTTAAGTGATTCTTTAAAAACCTAAAGTGGGGGGGGTCTAGAAAAATGTCTCTGTAGCTAAGAGCACCTGCTGGTCTTTCATAGGACTAGTGTTACATTCCCAGCACCAGCACCGACATGGCTGTCTGGCACGGTTACCTGTAACTCTAGCTCCAGGGTGTCTAATGTCCACTTCTAGCCTCTGTGGACACCAAGTACACAGGTGTATGCAGGCAAAAAACAAAAAGAAAAAAAGAAACCCTCATACACATTTAATAAAAATAAGGAAATGTTTACAATTATAATATTGGTTGTATCTCTCATCTACTGAAAGCTTGAGAAATAAATCAAAATTTTCACAGTGGCCGATTGGAATGTGTACTGCCCATCAGCTTCCCCTTAACTTATATAATGCCTCCTCTGTATGGCTCATGCCATTCACAAGAACCTACAGTATGCTATCATTAAAACAATCCAAATGTGCTGGCAGGTAAGAATATTTTCACATGGGGATGCTTCTGCCTCAATCTCTCCTTTGTCTCTAGCCCCTCTCTTCCAAATCTTTGTCTCTGTTAATGCCACCATAGCAGTGGATTCTTGATTGTTTCCAATAATAATTACAACTTCGAGTGTTTGTATGTCACTGAGTCACTGTCTTAAGATTTTTTTTAATTCATAATTCTTTTTGTTTCTTATTTCATATATAGCAATTCATCTAGTATCTGGCCTAAAGAAGAAACATACAGTAAAATGCATTTGTGAGCTAAGACAGCAAACTGGGATCTGTGTTTATTTCGCCAAAATCTCATAAGATTTCAACTACTGCTATTGTCTCCATTCCTTTCCTTGATGCTATTTCACTAGAATACTTGCATGAAAGACAAAATAAATACAAGTATTTTTTCACATATATAATTGTATAGATACACACACACATAATTATACAATTACTAACATTTTGCTCATTCTTACCTTACATTTATTTTATCGCCTTCCTGGGTTTATTTTCCTTTTAACTGATGTCTTTCCTATGATATTAAGCTCAAACTAGGCTATTTATATGGTAAAATATCTGAGACCTTGCATGATTGGGAATTTTATTCACTTTACCTTCACATTTAAATGAAGAATGTAAATACTGAAGTGTGAAGGTTTTCTTCACTCTCACAATTTAAAAATATTACTCCATTATCTTGTTGCATGAAGTTTTAGCATTGAGAACTCCAATGGCTCTGCTTCTGTTGTTAATTTTATATAATGTATGATGTTGTCACAAGAGAATACAGCCTATAAAAATGTGGACACTTTCTAAATTATTAATTTTTCTTTTGAGTCAAGGTTTCTGTAGAAAATTTCAATTGCATTGTGTTAACAACATCAAAATAGGTTGCTTAGTTACTGACCATAAGGCACTCACATATGAATCATGATATTTTAGTCTGCTTTTTTTAATTATAAATTGACTTTAGAGGATCCTGAGGTAACACATTAATATTAGAAAATATCTAATTATTCTCTAATTATTATCAAAAGTTCTATCAGTTTTTATACATAGGCTTTCCATTTGCTCTGTGTGGTGGATATATCCACTTGCATTCCTGAATACAAGCTAGGTTTGGGGACTTACACTCTTACCAGCATGAAATAGATATTTTCTCCTATTTGTTTTTCTAAACTAAAATCTGTAACATCTGATGATAAATTGTTATACCCACATACATTCTTTGTATTTTTCATGACCCCCCATCATTTTACTCTAATTTGGGTACTTTAAGAACCCAAGATCAGTGTTATCAGGTAAATAACCAGGTTACCTTTTCTCCTCTTCAAAGGACATTACTGAAGAGAGAAATTTATACCATTAACACTAATTATGACTTTGATACTATTGCATTATGTTTCACAACTTTGCTTGACAGATGCATTTTCCCCTTGAGGGGACACACACACACACACACACACACACACACACACACACACACACACACGTGTGCGCACGCGCACAATGTATGTATTTATGTATTACTTTCAAAAATTTCCATGTTGGATTATACTACCCAATACCTAGGACATTTAATATTCTCAGTCTTTTGTTTTTATGCTTTACACCCACTATAATGTTCTCTCCAACTGTTGAAGATGAAGTTTGTGTTTATGTATAATTTGAGGGGTAAGGGAGACCCAGAGGAAGCTTCAAAACATTGTTTCCTAGATACTGGGAACATCCATTCTTTCATAAATTGTTATCAGTAAAGTTATAAGAAACCTCCTTCCTTTTTCACAGATCCAAACTTCCATCTGACATCCATGCCTCTTTTTGTGTATTTGTTTGTTTTAATTTAAATTATAAACAATTTTATTTTACATATCAATCCCAGTTCCCTCTCCCTTTCATCCTCCCATTCTCCCCACCAACCCCCCCACCCTATCCCCCTTCTGTGCCCCAGGGAGGGTGATGCCTTCCATGGGGGATCTTCAAGGACTGTCATATCACTTGGAGCAGGGCCTAGGCCCTCCCCGATGTGTCTAGGCATCCATGCCTCTTATGTGGACACATGGACTGAGAAAGGGGAACAAGGAATGCACACCACCTGCATCCTGGCTCTCCCACATTCAGTTCCTGAGGCCATCACCTTGTTACCTCTTACCTCTGCCAGGAAAGCAAACAAAAGTCCCTTCCATGTTCAGAAACACCTTAACTGTTCAGTTTGTCTCTTCCTACTTGAATTCATTCACATCTATCTTCATTGTTTTACTAGTTTCCTTACTGTTGATTTCTGACCAAAAACAACTTAGTAAAGACAGGGTTTGTTTGTCTTAGACTTCTAGGTCATAATCTACCACTAAGGAAAATCATGGCAAGAACTGAAGGCAGAAACCTGGAGTTTAGCAAACTTTGGGGAATGCTGTTTGCAGGGTTCCTCTTGGATCTGTCCCTGATCATGTACAGTTAGCTTCTTTTTTATTTAATTTTTTATTTAATTTTTACAAATTATAATTTCACATGTCAATCCCTTCTCCCTCTCCCCCCCAATCCCCCACCATCCCCTTCCCCCCTCACTCCCCATAGAGGGTAGAGCCCTCCACGGGGGCTCCCCAAATTCCACAACATCATCCTGGGCCAGGCCTAGGTCCTCCCCCATGTGTCCCAGAAGAGAGCATCCCTTCACGTGGGATGGGCTTTCAAAGTCCCTTCTTTTTTTCATTCATTTATTTAGCTCATAAATAAAGTCATGCACAATTATGATACACAATGCAGTATGTTCAAAATGGCATGGCTAAATGAAACCAATTAACATGTTATATCACACATATTCATCGTGTTTGTTTTGAGAACACTTATACTATCTCACAACTTTTAAAATATAGCATATTGTTATCAACCATATTTATCATGCTCTCAGTAGACCTCAAGACTTCAAAGAGTCCATGCCTATTGTCCAACTGCAGTTTTATATCCTTAAACCAATCATTTCCCCATTGTTAAAAACCCACATTGAAGCCTAATAGCCACAATTCTGCTCTCTGTTCCCATAAGTTCATTTCTAGGTTACACATAAAATTGAAGTTGTGTGACATTTATTTTCCAGTGTGTCACTTTTTTTTGGTGCATCTAGCTTCTTTATGCAGCCCAGGACCACAAGCCCGGGGAATGGGACAGGTCACAGTGGGCTGGACCCTTCTACATCCATTAATAATCAGAATAATTCCTTAGAGACATCTCCACAGACCAACCTGATACAGGCAATTCCTCAGAGGCCTTTCCTTTTAAATGATGCTAGGCTTTGGAAAGCTAATAATTAAGAATAATCTGGAAATTAGAGTTTAAAAATCCTCAAAATACATAGTAATTGATCTCTTTTTATGTTCCCAATATTATTAAACACTTATAGTATTTTTATCATGAAACAAAACAGTGTTTTCAGAAGATGAAACAAGTAACTGCTAATACTAAATGCTTACTTGTATCAAAACGGATCAATTATCTGTGGCCATTTATTAGTCTCCATACAGACAGAGTTCAAAAGCAAGATGTCTAAGATACTGGTGTGCATTTGAGTTTGTGTATCCTATGGGAGCTTGCACTCTGATCACATTCTTCCACTGTGTGGACTAGAAGGCCTAATTAATTACACTTTGAGACTTCAAATCTGTCACTGTAACCACTGTTGAACTTTCTCCTGTGTGTTCTGAGACTATATGTCTCCATAGAGGAATAAACAGTTTTTTGTTTACATTGGGAGTCATCAAACCTTAGATCTAGAAGGAAATTTAATTACAAAGTATAATCTTTAATTTTCTAGTTAGAAAAATGAGTTTCGGCTCTGATGTGTGATTTATTTATGGTCAAATGGATAAGACAACACCAACATTTTATATCCTTCAAGTGGTTTATTTTCCCTTTTGCCAGCTATATTCTTAGTGAATTACACTTTTGTTTTCATAAATAAAGGAATCCAAGATTTTTAATAGAATGAGGGTGTAAGCCATGCATTAATAAAAGATTCTGGTTACTTCTCATACTGTAGTGAGTCCCTGGATAGAGATCCTTTATTCTCTTTCCTCACCTTCCTTATTTAACAAATAAATGATCAGTATTTGTTACATGCCAAGCATCCTGATAGGAGTCTGGCAATACATAATGAAAAAAAAAAAAAAGCCTAAACCCGTTGCTTCCCCAGTCAACACAAAAGTCTATTTTCACCTAGGATATTAGATTACACAAATCAACTTAAAATGACATCGTTTTGCCATCTCATGATGTAAATAATGCAAACTTCCTTCCCCCACCCACAAAGAATTTTGTCTCTGCTTTAGCCTTGATCTCTTTACTCAGGGGAGGAAATGAAGGTTTCTCATTTGATTTTTACCCAGTCATAGTCATGTTTCTTCCAATGAGAAAGTTCCTTAAAATTCAACTTAAAATTATTTTAAATGACAGTTCTTCTGTTGTTTATACTTTTAAGTAAAGGAGATGGCAATGTGAAGACATTGGTTTTATGGATATTGGAATTTAAAAATCCACAAGGACAACTATTCGATATTTAGATGATTTAAAACAAGTAGCAAATGAGATTGTCTAATTTGGTACACAGAGATGCAGGGGATGATGGAGATTAAGATGGACCAGAAAAAAAGCAAATGAAAGTATTAAACACAATGGCTAACACTGGAGTTCAAGTCATTTTGATCTAAAACACAGTATGTTTTTAGTCATGAAAATTTTGAAGTACCTTTTTTCCAACATTCTTGTAATAGTTCAAAGAAATTGATAATTTAAACATTTTATAATTAACATATAAAATGTTCTGAGAATTTTTTTATTCATTTTGTTCAAGTGAGTTCTTGGAAATGATAAGCATGAAAATTATTCCGGATGAAACCTTGGAATAGAACAAAACTCGTAGGTACAAATGGATGAATTGTGCTCAGAGCTCCAGTGCTGCTGTCCTTAGAGAACAGAATATTATTATACCATTATCTGAAAAGGGTTTAATTATATTCCCATTATATCCATCTGCTTTAAAACCCTTATCATCCCAGAACATGCTGAGAGATCTACTTTCCCCAAACATTCAACCTACAGAATCCCTTGTGTAAATCTTCAAATTTCAATGGAGTACAGAAGCGAGCAGTGCCTCTAGAGGCTTTATTTGATTTTCCTTCTGCCCCACCCACAGTGAGGAAAGAGAAAGGCCATTAACTCTCAGTTATCTGAAAACCTATTTTACACTGTATGATTATTCATTTATTTATTCCTTTTGCAGAAGAGTCTTTGAATTCTGTGTGCTCTATCTCTAAATTAATTTGATTAATTAATTAACAGCCTAAGCATTATTTTGAAAGCTAAACTAGCCACCTTCTGCATCATGATAAGAAATCCAGTACAGAAAATATTCCCAGTTAACACAACACTTACTGTAGATAACAAACCCTATCAGAAGGTATGTAGTTAAAATCAGTAGACACAGCTAACTAAGGGAGTGTCATGTATGGGATCATAAGATGATGAACATCAACAACAGTGACAAAATGACTGACTTCCTCAACTTTTGTGTGCATTAGAAACAGAATGAAAAGTATATTTTGTGTTACACAAAACCTTAAAAAGACAATGAATAATCAACAACTTAAACATATTAAAAATATTTCTTGTAGTGACAAGAGATTTTTTTGTCTGAACCATGTGCCTTTTCCTAGACAATTTTTTAAATATAGCCAAAATTAAACAATTCATGAATGCTGATTTTTAGACATACATAAATAGAAGTCTATACCAATACTTTGGTTAAAATGAAGTGTTTGCATGTCAATCCCAGTTCCCTCTCCCTCACCTACTCCCCTGCCCCGAAAAGTGTTTGAATTTTAAAATCTTAGTTATTATTAGTGTCTCTATGTATATGAAAACATGTGTTAGAATTTGTTTAAGTGTGAAAGTGGTATGTATGTGAGAGTGTGTGGGAGTCGAGAGTCGTGTGTGTGTGTGTGTGTGTGTGTGTGTGTGTGTGTGTGTGTGTGTGTGTGTACAGGTAGTGAAAGTGCCATAGCACTAGTGTGGAAGTCAGAGGCCAACTCTCAAGAGTCAGTTCTCACCTAACCCTTGTTTAGGCAGGAATTTTCCTTTCATTTCTGCTAGGCTAGACAATTTAGGCTGTCTGCTTAGGAAGCTTCTGGGTTCTTGTCTCTTGTCTCTGCCTACCACACATGCTGAGATTACAGATGTGTTCCACGACATCCAGATAAACTGTTTGCTATCTTTTACCTGCCCAACAAACTTATTCTTCCTCTAATTTCTCCACCTACTCTACATACAATACATAGTATATACCATTTGTCATTAAAGAATACTTTGAAGTTTCAATGAATAAAGAATAACATACCAGCCAGACAGTGGTGGCACACCCCTTTAATCCCAGCACTTGGAGGCAGAGGCAGGAGAACCTCTGTGAGTTCAAGGACAGCCTACAGAGTTCCAGGGCAGGCTCCAAAGTGACACAGAGAAACCCTGTCTCAAAAAACAAAACAAAAAAAATGATATACCAATGTATTCTATGTTAAATATTTTTTATCTACAATAGTCTTTACTTCTCTCAAAAGGTGAGTTGAAAGAGTTCAGTAGACTGCCTTATATTCTGGTGGCTTCTTATTAATGTTTGCCAGCAGGAGGTGTTTTAGGTTGTCAGAGTGCAGGATTGGATGAAAGGCTTTATTCTCCAAATACATCACTTCCTAGTTCCTTCCCTCACCTGGTGGTAAACGGGTTCCTCTACGATACTGACTGTAAGTAGCTCTCATTTTAGGTTCTTCTTCCTGGTTCCCCAGCACAGATACCTGCCATATCTCAGAAGCAGTAACAGATTTCCTGAGAATGTCTCCCTCTGTGGGTTTTCTTCATCCTTCCCACAGCATTGTAAATAATCTGTATAAACATTTTTAAGCAAAGGATATTATATTGCACTTGCCACCTCTTTTTGCCAGAAACCTGGTTTACCAAAAATATTTACCTTGTTTTTCAATTCCCAGCTCCAATTCTTTCCAGTAAATTTGGATTACTACTGTATGCTTCATTTTTGTTTTGAGATGTGCTTTGATGACTCCCAGTAGGCATAATGTTAATTCTTTTCCATCAATTTCCCATTTTGGTAACAAAACTGTTATGCATCAGAAAAAATAAATTGAACTTCAAGTAGTACTGTTTTGAATTGTATTTTTTAAGTATGTGAATTAAATGGTCACAAAATGAGCAATTTACAGTTGAAAAGCAGTTCCAATAATCAGGATCCAAGTTCCCAGGTTTTTTGGGGGGAGGATATTTGTAGTATATTAATTTTCTTTTAATTATATGGAAAAGCATACAACATGAAATTAAAATGAAATACAATATCTCTTTAGAAAATGACAAAGTCAGTTCTTGAAATAGCATTGTGAATAGTGTGTGCTTCTCAAAAAAAACTGAAACTATAGTTCATATTGTATGCTTTAAATGAGTGAATTCCTAGCGGGTTTCTCCAAAACAATACATGTAAAATTAATTAGGTCATAGATGGATAACTCCATGTAACTATTCATAACACACCCGGGTAAAGGGGAATCTAATTTCTTACCATTACTTTTGCCTCTTATTTTTTTACTTGGCTTTAAAGACTGTTTTAAAAGTACATTTTCCTACAGTAAGAGTGGCAGGTATTTTTTAAATGCTCAGAAATCAAAACAAATGAGTTTTTTCTTCTTATTAAAATACTAGTAATTGAGTCAATAACAAATGAATGAAATGTGAGGTTTTAGTATCATAATTGATACTGTGAATTTTTTTCTAGACCAATATGGCTGTTAATTTTTGTACAATGCCAACTCAACACAGTAAATTGGGATACTTTTTTCCAAAGTTGACAGCACAGCTAAAGTTTCCAAAAATGCAAATATGTAACAATATATATATATATATATGTAACAATATATATGTATGTAACAATAATGGCAGTATATATATATATATATATATATATATATATATATAACAATAATGTGTATATATATATGTAACAATAATGGCAGTATGATATACATCAATAGCAGCAACAACTTTCCAGCTTCTGCAGTCATTTGAACAAAATTGTAGAGACATCCAGCACTCTCCATTAAAAAAAAAAAAGGAAAAAATCCCAGAAAAACACCACAGTTCTGTTACTCTTGTGGTACCTGGCACAATTTTTTTAAAATTAGCTTCTCAATTATCATCTGGAAGGAAACCGTTCTGAGCAATGTCACTAAAAACAGTTCTGATAAAGCACGGTCACTACTGTGTATCATAAAGCAGGTCCACATATGAGTGAGTACATATCATGTCTGTCTTTTTGTGATTGGGTTACCTCGCTCAGAATGGTTTCTTCCAGTTCCATCCATTTCCCTGCAAATTTCAAGATTCCATTGTTTTTTTCTGCTGAGTAGTACTCCATTGTGTAAATGTACCACATTTTCTCTATCCATTCTTCGGATGAGGGGCATCTAGGCTACTTCTAGTTTCTGGCTATTACAAATAATGCTGCTATAAACATGGTTGAACAGATATCCTTGTTATATGAATGTGCATATTTTGGGTATATGCCTAGGAGTGGAATTGCTGGATCTTGTGGTAGACTCATTCCCGTTTTCTTGAGGAGAAGCCATACTGTTTTCCAAAGTGGCTGTACAAGTTGGCTCTCCCACCAGCAGTGGAGGAGTGTTCCTCTTTCTCCAAATCCTCTCCAGCATAAACTGTCATTGGTATTTTTGATTTTAGCCATTCTGACAGGAGTAAGATGGTATCTCAGAGTTGTTTTGATTTGCATTTCCCTGATGGCTAAGGATGTTGAACACTTTCTTATGTGTCTTTCAGCCATTTTAGATTCCTCTATTGAGAATTGTCTATTTAGTTCTGTACCCCCCTTTTTTTTGTTTGTTTTGGTTTTTTGAGACAGGGTTTCTCTGTGGCTTTGGAGGCTGTCCTGGAACTAGCTCTTGTAGACCAGGCTGGTCTCGAACTCACAGAGATCTGCCTGCCTCTGCCTCCTGAGTGCTAGGATTAAAGGTGTGCGCCACCACCGCCCAGCTCTGTACCCCATTTTTTAAATTGGATTATTTGGTGTTTTCGAGAATAGCTTCTTGAGTTCTTTGTATATTTTGGAGATCGGCCCTCTGTCAGATGTGGGGTTGGTGAATATCTTTTCCAAGTCTGTGGGCTGCTGTTTTGTCTTGCTGACTATATCCTATGCCTTACAGAAGCTTCTCAGTTTCAGGAGGTCCCATTTATTAATTGTTGATCTCAGTGTCTGTGCTACAGGAATGTTCAGGAATCGGTCTCCTGTACTGATTAATTAAAGGGTATTTCCTACTTTATCTTCTACTAGGTGTGGCTGGGTTTATGTTGAGGTCTTTGATCCATTTTGATTTAAGTTTGTGCAGAGCAAAAGACTTGGGTCTATCTATAGTCTTCTACATGTTTGCATCTAGTTATGCCAGCACCATTTGTTGAAGATATTCTCTTTGTTCCAGCGTATATATTTGGATTGTCAAAAATCAGGTGTTCATAGGTGTGTGGATTAATTTCAGGGTTTTCAACTCTATTCCATTGGTCTAACTGTCTATTTTTGTGCCAATACCAAGCTGTTTTCAGGACTATAGCTCTGTAATAGATCTTAAAGTTAGGGAGGGTGATACCTCCAGAAGTTCCTCTATTGTACAGGGTTGTTTTGGCTATCCTGGGTCTTTTGTTTCTCCATATAAAGTTGAGAATTGTTCTTTCAAGGTCAGTGAAGAAATGTGTTGGGATTTTGATGGGGATGGCATTGAATCTGTAGATTGCTTTTGGCAAGATTGCCATTTTCACTATGCTGATCCTGCCTATCCAAGAGCATGGGAGATCTTTCCATTTTTGGGTATCTTCTTTAATTTCTTTCTTTAGAGACTCAAAATTCTTATGGTACAGGTCTTTCACTTTTTGGTTAGTATTACTTCAAGGTATTTTGTGTTGTTTGTGGCAATTGTACAGGGTGATGCTTTTCCGATTTCTTTCTCCACCAATGTGTCATCTGTATATAGTAGGGCTACAGACTTTTTTTAGTTAATCTTGTATCCTGCCACTTTGCTGAAGGTGTTTATCAGCTGTAGGAGTTCCCTGGCTGAGTTTTTTGGGTCACTTATGTAGACTATCATATCATCTGCAAATAGTGAGAGTTTGACTTCTTCCTTTCCGATTTGTATTCCCTTGATCTCCTTATGTTGTCTTATTGCTCTAGCTAGAACTTCAAGGACAATATTGAAGAGGTATAGAGACAGTGGATAGCCTTGTCCACTGATTTTAGAGGAATTGCATTGAGTTTCTCCCCATTTAATTTGATGTTGGCTGTTGGCTTCCTGTATATTGCTTTTATTATGTTGAGTTATGTTCCTGTTATCCCTGATTTCTCCAGGACCTTTATCATGAAGGGGTGTTGGATTTTGTCAAAGCCTTTTTCGGCATCTAGTGAGATGATCATGTGATTTTTTTTCTCAGTCTGTTTATATGGTGGATAACATTGATGGATTTTCATATGTTGAACCATCCTTGCATCCCTGGGAGGAAGCCTGCTTGATTGGGATAGATGATTTCTCTGATGTGTTCTTGGATTTGATTTGCCAATATTTTATTGAGAATTTTTGCATCAATGTTCATGACGGACATTGGTCTGTAGTTCTTTCTTAGTTGTGTCTTTATGTGGCTTGGGTAGCAAGGTTATTGAGGCCTCATAAAAAGAGTTTGGTAAAGACCATTCTGCTTCTATTGTGTGGAATACTTTGAGGAGAATTGGTATTAGCTGTATTTTGATTTTCTGGTAGAATTCTGCAGTGAAGCCATCTGGCCCTGGGCTTTTTTTGGTTGGGAGACTTCTAATGACTGCTTCAATTTCATTACAGTTTGTAGGGCTATTTAAGTTGCTTATCTGTTCTTGATTTAATTTTGAAAAGTAAAATCTGCCCAGAAAATTGTCCATTTCCTTTAGATTTTCAAATTTTGAGGAATATAGGTTTTCAAAGTATGACCTGATGATTCTCTGGATTTCCTCTGTGTCTGTTGTTATGTCCCCCTTTTCATTCCTGACTTTATTAATTTACATGTTCACTCTTTGTTGTTTGGTAAGTTTGGGTAAAGGTTTGTCTATCTTGTTGATTTTCTCGAAGAACCAACTTTTTGTTATATTGATTCTTTGTATTGTTCTCCTAGTTTCCATTTTATTGATTTCAGCCCTCAATTTGATTATTTCCTGCATCTGCTCCTCCAGGGTGTATTGGCTTCTTTGTTTTCTAAAGCTTTCAGTTGTGCTGTTAATTCTCTAGTGTGATTATTCTCCTGTTTCTTCATGTGAGCATTTAGCGCTATGAACTTTCCTCTTAGCACTGCTTTCAGAGTATCCCATAGGTTTGGATATGTTGTGTCTGCATTCTCATTGAATTCTAGGAAATCTTTAATTTCTATTTTTATTTCTTCCTGGACCCATGAATTGTGCAATTGGGTGTTACTTAATTTCCATGAGTGAGTTTGTAGGTTTTCTGTAGTTTTTTTGTTGTTGAATTCTAATTTTAAAGCATGGTGGTCTGATAAGACACAGGGGGTTATTTCAATTTTTTGTACTTGTTGAGGTTTGCTATGTTGCCAAGCAGGTGGTCAATTTTAGAGAAGGTTCCATGTGGCATGGAAGAAGGTAAATTGTTTTGTATTTGGGTGGAATGTTCTATAGATATCTGTTAAGTCCAATTGCGCCATAACTTCCATTAGTTCTTTTGTTTCTTTGTTAAGTTTCTGTCTGGTGTTCCTGTCCAGTGGTGAGAGTGGGGTGTTGAAATCTCCCACTATAAGTGTGTGAGGTTTTATGTGTGATTTGAGTTTTAAATTAAAGGTTGGGGAAAGATCTTCCACTTGTTTCTTGGGTCCATTTGATTGGAAGATCTTGAGGTGAGTTTCTTGTATGCAGCAGAAGGAAGGATTCTATCTTATCAATTCTGCTAATCTGTGTCTTTTGATAGGGGAGTTAAGACCATTAATGTTGATGGATATTAATGACCATTGATTATTGTTCATTCTTGTTTGTTTTTGATTTGGTGATGGTGGCAAAATTATGTGTGGGATTCTGTGCCTTTTTTCTTTTGACTGTTGGTAAGTTGGGATTATCTATTGCCTATGTTTTTCTAGTTGTAGTTAACTCCCCAGGGTTGCAGTTTACCTTCCAGTACTTTCTGTAGGGCTGGTTGGTGGATATGTATTGTTTGAATCTGGTTTTATCGTGGAATATCTTGTTTTCTCCATCTATAATGATTGATAGCTTTGCTGGGTATAGTAGTCTGGGCTGGCATCCATGGTCTCTTAGTGTAGGTAGAATATCTATCCAGGACGTTCTGGCTTTCAGAGTTTCCAAGGAAAATCAGGTGTGATTCTGATAGGTTTGCCTTTATAGGTTACTTGACCTTTTTCCTTTGCTGCTCTTAATATTTTCTCTTTGTTGTGTATGTTTGGTGTTTTGATTATTATGTGGCGAGGTAACCTTTTTTTTTGGTTCAGTCTATTTGGTGTTCTGTAGGCTTCTTATATTTTCATTGGTATGTCTTTCTTTAGGTTGGGAAAGTTTTCTTCTATGATTTTGTTGAGTATGTTTTCTGTGCCTTTGAGTTGGATTTCTTCACCTTCTTCTATACCTATTATTCTTAGGTTTAGTCTTTTCACGGTACCCCATATTTCCTGGATATTTTGTGATAGGGATTTGTTGGACCTAAGATTTTCTTTGGTTGATGAATCTATTTCTGCTAGTGTGTCTTCAACTCCTGAGTTTCTCTCTTCCAACTCTTGTATTCTGTTGGTTATGCTTACATCTGTTGTTCCTTATTGTTTACCCAGCTTTTCTATTTCCAACATTCCCTCAGATTGTGCTTTCTTTATTGTCTCTATTTCAGATTTTAGGTCTTAAAATGTTTCCTTGAGAGATTTGTTGATATCTTGTATCTTTTGGTTTGTTTTGCCTTCAATTTCTTTAAGGGATTTTCTCATGTCCTCTTTGAGGTCCTCTTATCATTTTCCTGAAGATGTTTTTAAGGTCATTCTCTTCTGGTTCATCTGCATTGTGATGTTGAGGTCTTACTGGTGTTTGGTTCCTAGTCTCTGGTGGTGTCATACTGAGTTTTCTGTTGTTGGATGTGCTTTTACCTTGTCCTCTTCTCATGTTTTCTTCTGATGGGTTTAGCAAGTGTTTCCTGTTCTCCTGGTGGGTATGGGACCACGGTTCTCTTTTGGTAGATGCAAACAGATCCAATACTCTGATGTCAGTCCTCTTCTCATGGATGGAGGTGTCACTGTTACCCCGGTATTGGTAGTGTTCGGGCATGCCAGGTCTCACCGGGCCAGCAGTTGGAGGCAGAGCTGTCACTGGGCCTCTGGGTTTGGGATCCCACTGCTGAACTCTGTCTGGCACACAGGTTGCTTGTGTCAGATGACTCTGAGCAGCAATGATGAACCGGAACTGGAAACAGTTCCTGGCCTACCTGGGCCAGCGGATGGAGCCTGGGCTGCCTCTGGGTGTTCGATGATCCCAACCCGTTGCCGCTGAACTGGGTCCGGCATGCAGGTTGCTTGTGTCAGCTGACTCTGAGCAGCGATGACCAATACTGTGAAATTTTTTATATCAAATCTGTAAGTCTTGTCCAGCTCTGTCAGATTAACCAGTAGTAGTTAGGTAGATAGCCACACATATATACGTTGCCTTTTTGTTGTTGTTCTTTGAAAGTTTCTAGTTTATTTAGTACATGTCTTGTTAACCCCTCTCCAAACGTTTCTCGGAATCATCCTCCCTTTCCTACCTACACAACTTAGTATCCTCTTACTTATTTTTAAACCTTCAAGAACAATTTGTTCTGTCCAAATATTTGTGCATGTATGGTTTTCCATGGTAAAATAATCAGGGGCTTCACTCTTAGGGAAAACTGTCTTTGCTTTACCCAGCAGTCAACCGTTGACATTCATTTATACATTAGCTTGCCACACTTCTTAAACTGAGATAACTGGGGAATGGATAACAGATAATTATAAGCAAGAGATATGATCAAATATCTGAAAGAAATACTTCATTCTTAGTGAATGACCATTCAATAGCAACTATGTACTAAATTAACACATATTAATAGTATCCAGTACTTACTAAGCACTTCATATGTCATATACCACTTTATCTAAAGCTCTTATCAGTAATTTCCAATGGGAACATAACATACAGTATGATTTACTAGTGCATAATTATTTTCCATGCATGCCAAAAGAAAGCTCAGAAAGAATATAGTAGTAGGAAAAAGGAAAGATCAGTCATTGCCTATACACAGTTCCTTAGAAGATCAAACATGGGAAGGACCCTCAAGGCTTCCATCCATAGACCACTTGATGGGGAATGTCCTTCTGTATTGTCCTATCTTATTGGTTGTTGAATAAAGCACTGCTGGCCAATAAGTGGGCTAGTTAGGTGAGACTAGAAATCGAGGAGGATTCTGGGAAATGTAGTAAAAAGAAGTCTTGTGATACAGGCAGGAAGTGACATAGCAGGCAGACTCATATATGAGCAGGGACAAACAGGAAGTGATCCCTTTTTCTCTTGCACTTCCTACTGGGCTATCTTCTCTATGGAGCTGCCATGTGGTCCTCTGACAAGAGAGGGGACTTATACGGAGTCCTCCATAAGATAAGTTAATATGGTTGATAATTAAGACTGATCTAGCAAGTAAGAAATCCTAGGGATTGGCCAGCAACATTGTACCCAATATAAGTCTCTTCGAATTATTTGGGGCCTTAACACAGTGGATGGTGGAAAGCACTCATGAGGCAGCAGGGGAGGCTTTGGCAGAAAGACTTACTGTGACAACCACTGAGAGGCTGTAGCTGTAGAGCTTTGGTGAAAAGAAAAGTTTCTTGTCCTTCTCTGCAAAAGGCTGGCCAGGTGCAATAATGGGAAAGACACCCACTGGGTTTCCAGGGAGCAACTATCACAAGCGATAAGCGGAAGGAACAATGATTCCTGCAAGAGTTGGAAAATTCCTGAGAGAGCAAGGATCCATACACACTTTTGACATAGAACAGGAAGCTGTAGCAAGAAAGCAAGAACCCAGAACATGAGCCCCATTCTTTAGTTTTGTCAAATGGTGCCACGACAGTGCTTTTTGCTGGAAAGCAATAGGTTACTTGGACTGGGAAAGAATATTGGGAAAGTACAGCTCTAGAATGAGATGCAAAAATGGGTGTGTTTAGACTTAAGAGCCAACAGCTGCTAAGGGAACGGATGAGAGAATACAACTTTGAGTGAACTAAAGTCTGTTGAAGCCCATGACGAGCTCACAAAAAAGATAAGAGTCAATTTGATTCTGAATTGTGTTCTTTTTATTCCCTGATGATGGCACTGGTTCAGAAACAAGCTGTCCAGGTGCAGTGTTCTTACTCTATATCAACTCATCAATATTTCGGGTTTCTAGAAGGCTTTTACAGTTCCAACTGCAGCTGTGTCTCTCATTTGTTAGTAAATACCAAATAAATCAAAAGATGTGTCTATATTTTTCTACTTTCTATAATATACATCAATCAAGAGATTTTCCTTTGTCCTTAAAAACGAAGATTAATTCATGAAAAATACTTTTGCATATTCATATGTAAGCAAAGATTGATCAAATAACTATATAACATTTCTTTCTCTTATTTTAAAGTATGTTTTAGAATAACTTGCATGGTTCAATAAATAACCATATATATTAATAATTATGTGTCAAAATGTCAGCTATGAATGACTAAGGGTTCTGTCTCTTTTTCAAAATACTGTTCACAATACAATTCTAGCAATACAATTTATCTACTAATGATAAATATTAATAAACATCCTTGTTGATATTTAGAGATGAAAGATATAATTGTATTCACAAAACAAGGAGCAGGTATTTCTTTCTAGGAAAATAACATTTAGCCTCTTAGTGGCCATTCTTTAGTCTTTTTCTGTGGGAACACATGTCTCAAATAAATGCAGTTTTAGCAGGGCTCAGTCAATACAGATTCAAAAGTATTACATATTCTGAAGCTGGAGATATGGCTCAGTTGGTATAGTGTTTGCCTAGCCAACAAAAATCATGGGTTCTCATTCCTAGCACTGCATAAAGGAAGCATTGTGGTGCACAGCCATAGTCCCATCATCCCTCAGGCTGAAAAAGTAGTGCAAACCCATCCCTCCCTAGGCAAAGCAGTGCAATTCCATCTCTCAGCAAGCAAAGGCAGTGCTATCAGAGGTTCTAGTTCATCCTTGATACAATATGAACTCAAGACCAGCAAGGCATGCATGAGACCCAGTCTCAAGAATCAAGTGTTACATATTTAGAGATTCATGGAACAGTGTTATTGACCTGGTCTTTAATAGTGGCCAGAATATGGTATTGAGAACACACCAAGCTATGAGATGATATGCAATGGCTTATACCAAGATTCCTAAAACCAGGTACTAGACCTCTTTTATGCACATTTTAAAGGTTCTAGAATGTAAGATCCATAAATATTACAACATCATGTAGACTACATTAGTATAGAAACTGATGACAGTAACAACAATAATAATAAAAGAAGACAGAATTTATTCACTATTGGCATCATATGGTTTCTGGATCCAAATAAACTGGAAACACTACACTTTTCATCTCATGACCTAGTAATTTCTATGTGAATTAATGTTTTGAAATTGTTTTACACAGTTTTTACAAAGAAAACCAACATGAAAAAATTATATTCAGTTTAAAAGATGAATGCTGGGCAGAGGAGCGACGGGCCATTCCGGAAGTGGCCTAGTGGTCTTGTCAAAGATCACCCCAAGTTTAGAACCGAACCCCGGTCCCTAGAAACCACCGGGTGTCACCAGCCCCTCGTTCGTGCCTCGGCCCCTCGTTCGTGCCTCGGCCCTAAAACAGACCCCAGGCACCAGGGTCCGAGGACCAGGCGAGCCTTCAAGACCGGCATCTGGGGCCTCCCCGAAACGGGATCGCCCCTCCTAAGTGGAAGTAAATAGGGTTTATTTATCTAAAATAAATAAATAAATAAATAAAAGATGAATGCTAACTGATTAACTTTCAAAAATTAGTAGTATAGCTTTATATAAATTTATTTATTTCACATCTAGACCACAGTTGTCTCTTATTTCCTCCAAGCCCCTTCCCCCTACTCCTCCTCTATCCTGACCCATCTCAATTTATTCCCCCTCCATGTCTGTTTAGGAAAGGACAGGTTTCCCATGAATATCAACATAACATGGCATATCAAATTGCTGTAAAACCATCTCCCATGTATTAAGGCTGGGCAGTGTGAGGAATAGAGCTCCAAAAGCCAGCAGAAGAGTTGGAAACAGCCCCTGCTTCCACTGTTAGGAATCCCACATGTGGGCCAAGCTACACAATGGAAAAATATATGCAGAGTGCCTAGTTCAGTACTATGCAGGCTCCCTGGTTGTTGGTTCAGTCTTTGTGAGTCCCTATGAGCCCAGATTAGTTGATTCTGTGAATTTGGTTCATGGTTTCTCTGACCCCCTGGCTCCTACAATCCTTCCCTCCCCTCTTCTGTAAGATTCCCGGAGCTCCACCTAATGTTTGGCTGTGTGCCCACGTCTGTTTTTATCAGTTGCTGGATGAAGTGTTTCTGATGACAATTGAGCTTGGCACCACTCTATGAATATAGCAGAAAATCACGAGGCATCATTACATTGAAATATTGTTTCCTCTGGTCATATTTGGATTTGTCCTAAGTCTCTGAGTCATCCAGCCTGTGGGTACCATTGCTCCAGTCACTGACAGGGGTGGGCTTACTCTGATGGCATGGGTTTTAAGATAGACCTTTCACTGCTTGACCACTCCCTCCATCTCGAAGCCACCCTTACCCCAGCATCCCCTAGGCAGGACACCCTGTATGTCAAAAGTTATGTAAGTCATTTGGTTTCTCACTCCCTCCACTTGAAGACTTGGCCTGGTCACAGTTGATAGCTGTTCCAGCTGTGCATCTACTGTGTGGATGCATGTTTCTTGGAGTCTTAGCCAGGGGTGATCCTTGTAGATTCCCTTGCTCCAGGTTTTTACTTGGCCCTTCAAAATGCTCCCTTTCCAGTAGTCTCTTTCAGTATTCTCTCCCTCCCTACCACCCCACCTCCAACCTGATTGTTTTTGTTCCCATCACCATCTGCCCACAGTCAACTCACGAAGTCTCTTCTGTTTACCCTTCCCAAGGAGATCCATGTGCCCTTCACCCAAAACCTTTTGGTTACCTAGTTTCTCTAGGTCTGTAGACTGTAACAATGTTAGTTATCCCTTACTTTAGAGATTATACCCAGTTATGAGTGAGTACATACCATATTTTTCTTTATTCATCTTGGTTACCTCACTCAGGATTACTTTTTCTAGCTCCATTCATTTGCCTTCAAATATCCTGATGTCATTGTTTTTAACAGCTGGGTAATACTCTATTGTGTAAATCTACCATATTTTCTTTATCCATTCCTCAGTTGAGGGATATCTAGGTTGTTTCCAGGTTATGACTATTACAAATAAAGCTGTTATGAACATAGTTGAGCAAGTGTTTCTTGAGTATGATTGAGCATCCTTTTGGTATATGCCCAAAAGTGATATAGCTTGGTCTTGTGCTAGATTGATTCCTAGTTACCTAAGAAATCACCACACTGATTTCCAAAGTGGCTGTACAAGTTTGCACTCTCACCAGCAATGAAGGAGTGTTTCCCGTTACTGCACATCCTCTCCAGCATGGGCTGTCACTTGTGTTTTTGCTCTTAACCATTCTGACAGGTGTAATATGGAATCTCAGAGTCGTTTTGATATGCATTTCCCGATGGCGAAAGATGTTGAACATTTCTTTAGGTATTTCTCAGCCATTTGAGATTCTTCTCTTGAGAATTCTCTGTTTCCATATGTACTTCATTTTTAATTGAATTATTTGGTTTGTTGATGTGTAGTTACTTGAGTTCTTTACATATTTTGAAAATCAGCCCTCTCAGAAGTGGAGTTGATGAAGAACTTTTCCCATTTTGTAGGTTGCTGTTTTGTTATATTGATCAATGGAATCAAACCAAAAACCCAGATATAAATCCACACACCTATGGATACATGGTTTTTGACAAAAAAAGAGACAAAATTACACAATTGAAAAAAAGAAAGCATCTTCAGCAATTGGTGCTGGTCTAACTCATGTGGGCATGTACAAGAACGCAAATATCTATCACCCTGTACAACACTCAAGTCCAAGTGGATCAAAGACTTCGGCATAAGTCCATATACACTGAATCCCATAGAAAAGAACAGTGGGATATAGCCTTGAGAATACTGGCACATGAGACAACTTCCTGAATAGTCCAGTAGTGAGAACACTAAGATCAACACTTAATAAATGGAATCTCATGAAACTAAAACTTTGCTGTAAGGCAAAGGACACCATTGGTATGACAATACATAGATTTTTAAGTTGATGATGTTTGCTCTTTCCATATATATTCCATGACATGGTCCTATTAGCTCTGCCAAGTTTTGTTAGTACTTTGGTCAGAAAATATACTTACTGATTTAATTTAAATTTCCTTTCTTCTTTGTAACTTTTATTCTTCTCTCTACATCCTCTATATCCCAACTGCAGTTTCCCTTCCTTCAACTCCCCTCAAGACCTTCCTTCCACTTCTGCTCTCTCCCCTTTAGATAATGATATTAAAGATTGTTTTCTTATGCAATGACCATCAGAATTCCATGACTGACTATGAAATGACTGTTCATGTGTTTTGTTTTACTCTGATTCTAGAATCACATTTGTGACGTGAGATTTTCATGTAATTTGCCTTGTAAAGCAAGCCAGCCTCTTAAACAGGGAGTTTCCTCATGGTTGTCTTCATGTTCACTTTCTAGACTGCCCATCCTCTGTTTTCATCCTCCTCTCATCTGCCTAATTCCTTCTCCATTCAAATATTTTTGCATGACATCTAAGGAACTCATAAGACAACAAAAAGAGCACTATGAGATGTAGTTAGACTTTTTCACACTGAGGACCACTTAGAGGCTTTTCTAATAGATTCAGGAATTAAAAATGACCAAAAGACTTATTTTGTTATAATACAAAAGAAGCATATTTCCCTAAATGATAATATACATCGTTTCCCAAAAAGCCATTTAGAATAGTGGGCTTGTGAGCCTATCCATGGAAACAGCCTCATATAAAATTTCTTTTGATGAATAAATCTATTAAACACAATAATTTGGTATTTTTTCTGTAAAGAACAGCCTGAATATGTCACTCATACCTGGGAGAGTATGATAGCAGTTGGTGCAGCTCAGGTGAGCGTGTTCCAAGATCGCCCACTCTCGCCCAGCTGATCAATAATTTCCATTTGATTTCAGCATTCCACAGCTTTAATATTTTATGTTAATTTTGGGCATATGTTATTATTGCAGTGTTTCCAAAATACAACTCATTTCCACAACACTGTCATGAGTTTTTGCTACAGCTTAGAAAGAAGCAAGGATGAACATAATGAGGCTGAGATTGAACAGGTGTGTGTAGGTGTACGCATTGCATGCTTTATGTGTAGGTGTAAGCACTGCATACATTATGGTATACTGAGGACACTAAGAGGGCCATGGATAAGTCAGGAAACACATACCCACTTTATGCAGCTGTTCAGTGGGTGCTCCTGAGATCTGAAGGGGTGTAGGAAATCATTCTTAATAAAACTCAAGCACAAATGAAACACCACTCATCAATTATGAATCATATGGATAGACACAATGTGGCCTTTAATATTTTTATAAAGGTTCACAAAGAGGGCTTTTGCACTTGCAAATAAATGATTTATCAAAATTGTATATGTGTCAAAGTTATGCCATCTGCTTTATACACTTGTCCATAGTGGTGGCTGTTTTCTCAGTGTTTATTAAAGTTTGCCAACCACTCAATGAATCTAGAAAGCCTAAAAATGTTTCTGTTGAGATAGCCAGAGTGTGATCAGCATGGCTACTCCATGTTGTTACATTTCATTCAGCTTTTCAAGATTATCCATGAAAATCTGAGCACTGTAAAAAGGCATTTGCTGTGCTAAAATAGTCTGTGGTTTTTCAAATATTGTGCAATAATTTGTGGACACTAACACAGGTGTTGAAACTGTTTACACAAATAGCCACACATAGTAGTGTTTGCAGGTATTCTCATGCCTTTAACAATTCTGGAGCTTTCTTTTGTTTGACATTAAAATTATTTTTATTGATTTCTCTACTTGGAGTGAGGGTGTGGAAGGACATTTTACTAAAATAGCAATCTCAAGCTGTGGGGAGGGTCAAGGTTAAGGAATGTAACAGAAGCCTGTGGAGGCAGATTGTAAGTCAGCTAATAAATTAGAGCTGGCAGATGACAGCTGTAGGTGCCTGTCCTCTGCATACTCCTGGAAGAATAAGTTCCCATCACGGTTGTCAGAGATTATGCTCCACTTGAAGATGGGCTTGCTCATCAGTTGATGACTGACATTCTCTTTGGATCACCACAAGTCTTTCATAAGAGGTGCTTGTCACTGAAGAATCATAAATAATAATGAATTAAATTGATTCTTTCAATAAATTGCTCTGTAAAGAGTATATCAGCAAAGTATCCTTTAGAATTGAATACCCAGGAAAATATTTGTATATATTTGTATTAATTCATAAAATAAGATCACTGTTAGAGAACTCGGCAGTCAGTGAAATTTCTTCTAAACTATGGGTTATGTGAGTACTCAGTGAACCAGAATGTTCACCAATGGTAACTTCAAGTAAACACACATGCATTGGATTTCATTACAAAACATTTCAGATGTACAAAATATATAAAAGTTTAATAGAACCCATACACATGAGCCTGTGAAGTATTTTGACATAAAGGATTTCAAAGATTGGATAGTCCACTATTTCTCACCTAAATGCATTTTTGATCAATTTTAAGTGTCTCTTCACATTATATTGTCCTAAACGTTTTAACATAATATGGTATTATTTATCTTACTTTAAATTCCATAAAAATTATATCATATAATCTTAAATCCTATTTTTAATTTATCATTTCATTTAGAAATAATACAAATAGCATCAATTCATTAACTTTTAGTGCTGAATAGAGAATGCAGTGGCATACATATAAAGATTTCCTGTAAGCATCTTAATACATATCTTATGTGTGCAAGAGATTCTTTGATGTGTATTATAGAGCAGTGGTTCTCAATATTCTTAATGCGTGTGAGCATTTAGTACAGTTCTTCATGTCGTGGTTACCCCCAACCATAAAATTATTTTGTTGTTACTTCTTAGCTGTAATTTTGCTACTTTTATGCATCGTAATGTAAATACCTGATATATGCATATCTGTTATGCTACCCCCAAAGGGGTCAAAAACCACAATTTGAGGATACTGTTATAGACTAAAATTTACAAATCACTGTCTATGAATCTAAGATGGCTGTTTTAGTTATCTTCATCTTTCTCATCACTTACTCTTTTAAATCATAGCTAACATTGAACATTTGACCATCTGATTTTCATTTTCTAATTAATCATATGTGTATGTATGTGTGTCTCTGTGTCTGTTATTATTGTCCATAAGCCATTGACATAAGTTTTTTCTTCTTTAAATTCCTGATTCATATAATCTATATTTTTGTCAATTGTGGTTTGGATGCATTATGACTTTTCTATTGCTATGGTTTATTTTCTCTGTTACAGACACTAACTTTGAAGTTGGAGAATTATCGAAAGTACTCTCCTAGGCTTTGCTTGTCATTTTCTAACTGAAGTTATCTTTTCAGAAAGAGAACATTATCATTTTAATGCACTCAATGTTATCATATTTTTTTTCTGTGTGCTATTTTTCTGGGCTTCCTTGAGAAATATTTTCCCACTCTAAGGACAAAAATATTCTTTAACATGACTTATGAAAATTTTAAATGTGCTATTCAGATTCGTGTCTATGTTCTGCTTAGATTGGATTTTGTGTGATCTGAGATAGAAGCTAAATTTTATCCTTTGCCACAAATATTGATATTGCTCATGCATGTATTTAGAGTATTTTTCACAGTTTTCAATCTAGCATGGTAGTTGCTTTTTTAACAATGATATTAATCCAGGTATCCAGTGTAGCTTACTAGCAGATAGAAACACTTATAGAAATTACTCAATAAAAATTTACCTGAAATATTCTGTTATACTTTGAACTCTGCTATGCCCAAGCTTTCTTTCTTTCTTTTCTGTCTTGGATTCACTCTCAAAAGATGGCATAGTTTCTCTGTGTAGCCCTGGCTTTCCTGGAACTTGCTCTGTAGATCATGCTGATTTCAAACTCAGAGATTCACTTACCTCTGCCTACAGAGTTCTGAGATTGTTTTTACCACTGAATATCAACATCTCAGAAAATTAATACCTCTGTGAGGATAAAGAATGGGTTGATTAATTAATAAACCAGAGAGCTTTGCGCCATGGAAACACTTGAATTGAACTCTGAAACCTACATGGAAATGAATGAACTCAGTGATGAACAAACCCAGGCAGGGTCAAGGTCACAGGGAGCATGAGGCATGTCGCTGAAGTAGAGGAGGAAGAGGGAACAGATAATTTTGTACTAAGAATGTAAGAATTTTGTCTGCCTCTCAGAAAAGTCTGTACATCTACAGCATTGTCAGCATTACAAAACTATTGACTATTTTCAGAGGGGATTTCCACATTGAGATAGGTATGCTAAGAAGAGAAGATTGTGTGTTCCTATACATGTACATGTTGTGTGTGTTTGTGCAACACGTTAATGTTGACTAAGTCCTGGAATAGTTATGGAGAGGGAGAGAGAGAGAGAGAGAGAGAGAGAGAGAGAGAAAGAGAGAGAGAGAGAGAGAGAGAATATGACTGGTTCAAATCAAGCAGGACTTGAGCATCCTGCCTCCAGAATGCTGGAATTACAGGTATGAACTACCACACCTAACTCAAGTAGCAGCTACTTGAGCATTATCAAAGCCCATATTAACATTATACTGAAAAGTAGGATGGGATTCACTTGCAGGGTAGAAACATCTGTTTGAGGAGAAACTGAATATGAGAAATTAGACAGAGAATTATTTACAGAAGTTGACCTGACATTTTTTGAGTAGATGTTTGATCATTATTGGAAAGAGTGCTAAACACCAGGGCTTGCAGAATAAGTGAAACTGAACTGGGATCTATTCAGTAAATAATCCTTGAATTGATGTTTAACTCAGAATATGCAGAGCTAAAATCTAAAAAGAAAGAAGTGCTGCTTATACATATGAAATATTGTTTCCCCAAGGCTAGTAGATTTCTCTTCCTTGTTATGAAACAAGAGAAAAATGAAAAAAAGGACTTTAACTTCAGTTATTATACTAAATTCTAAATATAATGCTCTATCCTATAAGGAATGTGAATATTTTAAATAACTTTTGATGGAAGCATAATAGAATTATATAAATCCTCATACATAAACATTTAAGGTGAAGAAAATTCACCAGTGTTGGTTCCTTGTAAAGTATTTTATATGGATGGCATTTAATTCTCCTCTAAAGTTTTTCTATCTTCTACAAATAATATATTGTAAACTTACAAATTTTATGTTGAGAGGGAAAAAGCCAATGCTGTTAGGTTTAAGATTAGGAATTTCCTTAATGATGCAGTCCTATCTAAATATTCATTCCAGACTTTTGCATTTGTGAGTTAAAGGTATTCAACTCTGTGCAACTTGCCTGAGCTGTTGGTGCACTATGTAGTTACTGCTCCTTAAGCCGAACCATGGCATCACGTTTCTTCTGTTCAGCTTGTTTCTGCATACCTTGACATCTCACACAGCTTCCTTTCATACCTTGACATCTCACACAGCTTCCTTTCTGTTGTTAAAAGTTTCTACATAATAGATGATCTTTGGGGCAACCATTAGGGTGTCCTTTGGTGACTGTTTATGGAGATATATTCTCCATCCCATTCTCTGATTGTTTTCCCCACAAATTCTCATACAAAATGCTAGGGACTTTAATATCTTCAACAATCTGTTCATCTCCAGTTGTGAAAAGTATCTAATTCTATCCTGGGGGATGCTATCTGCCAGCATCTTGCCTCAAGTGTTCCCATTGATAAATGGATGATGTCTCATTACTGTCCTGTAACACACATGTCTTCTCCTTCTTACTAACTGACCAGACTTTGTGTATGGGACCATACCATTAGCTGTCTGCTCCCTGCTCTCATTTGATCTATATAATGGAAAGGAGGCTGTTTAAAAGCCGCTCAATACAGGCTTTACAGTTATGGGCACCGAGCCAAAACTAACTCTTCTTTACCACTTATTATGCACATAATATTGAAGGTGTCCTGTTTCATGGTTTTGTTGAAGGTGATCAGACTGGAAGGTGCTTGCTTTTGTTAATCAGGAACCAACTGTGAGCTGGACTTTACCATCATTGGGTGGCCCCTGCCAGCAATTAACACACTACATGCTGACCATTCTGGCAAAACTGATATCAAATCCTGGTGCCAGAAAGGCAAGATCAGTCTTGCAAATAGGAGGGCCATCTGTTGGCACTGTTTGTTCTTCCTGTGGGGCTTAGAGATGACACTAACACCCATGTTGCCCACTTCAAAGGCAGCCCTGTGTTTCAATTTTTAACTGTTAAGAGTGTTCATTATCCTCAGATATTGATACTGCCTTTTTCTGTAGGAAAAAAAGTCTTAGATTTAATGAATTAAATGGAACAAGTTTTGCTGTTTAATATTAGAAATAATTTTATATACCTTGTAAGAAGGCATCCCATTGGTATTTCCACCAAAGATTATGAATTAAATAGGACATTAGTTAACACTTGACATCATCTCAGACCAAGGGTTCTACACTGAGAAAATAAAAATTCACAGAGCCAAGTAACAGTTCAATACGTGATATAAATAAGAAAAATTGGAGGAATACTGAATATATATATGAATAAATATATGAATATATATATGAATATTTATATGAATAAATATATATATATATATTTCCTGAACCTGAGAATTACTTGCAAGTTCTATATTTTATATACAATCCATTCTAGATTGAATGTCTGATTAAATAACAACTAATTAATGTTATTTGTTAATTAACAACTAACTAAAATAGATTTATGTTATCTTAACATCTTCCAGTTTCAGTATAGTTAAAAAATTTCATGAAATTCTTTAGTAATACACAACAGATAAATACACTCAAATATTTGCCCACTATATTAGTAAAGTTTTTACATGTTGTTAATGACTATACTATTATTCAGCATTATAAACTTTTTTCTTTTTATTTAAATTAGAAACAAACTTCTTTTACATGTCAATCTCAGTTCCTTTTCCCTCCCCTCCTCTTCTGCCCCCCCCCCGCCCCCAATCTCAATCCCTTTCTGCTCCCCACGGAGGGTGAGGCCTTCCATGGGAGATCTTCAAAGTCTGTCATATCATTTGGAGCAGGGCCTAGACCCTCCCCAGTGTGTCTGGGCTGAGAGAGTATCCCTCTATGTGGAGTGGGCTCCCAAAGTTCATTTGTATACTAGGGATAAATACTGATCCACTACCAGTGGCCCCATAGATTGTCCCGACCTCCAAACTGACTTCCTCCTTCAGGGGATCTGGAACAGTCTATGCTGGTTTCCCAGTTATCAGTCTGGAGTCCATTCTTCAGGTCAGCTGTTTCTGTGGGTTTCTCCAGCCTGGTCTTGACCCCTTTGCTCATACCTCCCATTATAAACTTTTATGAAGGTAATTATTTCTTACATGTATAGAGTGCATTCTGGTTACTACCTCCTCTTATTCTTATCTCTGTCACCTAATTACTGTTCAGGATGGTAGACAGATATCTAGGAAATGGAAACAACTTAAATGTCCTTCAACAGATGAATGGATAATAAATATGTGGTACAAAGGCACAATGTAATACTATTAAGCTATAAAGACAAATGAAATCATGACAATTCAAGTAAATTGATGAATGTAGAAAAGAATATATTGACTGAGGTGATCTGGAAACAAAAAGAAAAACATCAAATGTTTTCTTTCACCTGTGATTTCTAGCTTCAAATCTTCAGATATAAGCATAGCTACCCGTCATCAAAGAAGCACCTCTCTACGGCAGATTATGTATACTATCCTAGTCAGAATTACCACTGCTGTGAAAAACACCAGCTCCAAAGGCAACTTGTGTAGAAAACATTTTGTTTGGCTTGCATACCCTGAGTTATAGAGCATGAAGGAATCCAAAGTAGGAACTCAAACTTGTCAAGAACCTGGAAGCAGGAGCAGATGGAGAGGCCATGGAGGGTGCTGTTAACCAGCTTGCTTATCATGGCTCGCTCAGTCTGCTTTCTTATTGAACGAAAGACCAGCAGCCCAGGGAGAACATCACCCACAATCAGCCACACCCCGATATCAATAATTAATTAAGAAAATGCCCTACAGCTGGATCTGATAAAGGTCTTTTCTCAATTGAAGTTCCCTCCTTTTAGATGACACTAGCTTGTGTCAACATGACACAAAACTAGCTAGCACAGATATCAACAAAGAAAATTATAACCAGACAAAATGCAGAGATCAATTGATCATGGGGATCCCGACCATAATTGCCACATTTACATCACAACTTTTGCATCTGTGATTCAGGAAACATTGCTGAGTGGAAGCTGGAAATAAGGTAACAATCAAAATATCAGAAAGTCTGCTGTGAAACAATCTCTCCCAGAAATGACAGGATAAACAAGATGAGAACAATGGCAATATCAATGGACCTGTCAACATGGAAGAGGGGATTTTGTGGCACTTCCCACTAGACAGAAAACTATAGGCCACTAATAACTGGCAGGTATTGTTCATTCATCTAGGTTCTCTGAGCAAATATCTTATAAGAAGGCCTGTCTACAGTGACTCAGGTCCTATAGTTAGACCACACCTTAAGTTTTACCCTCATCTGGGAACCAGTTTTCAAACACATCAGTCTATGGTAGATGTTTCACTTCCAAAACACAATACTCAGACTTGAATACTAGACAGTTCTATAGGGACTAGAATTTTTTTCTTCTTCTTCAAATTAATGAGAAGCAACAAATACAGATGAATACAGGTGTTAATAGGTTTTTGTGATGGACTTGCTTAGCTTGATAGTTGTTACTGCTTTGAGGTCTACTATCATTAATACATTTCTCAAATAATAAAAATGCGGAAATTTTCTTGAAAAAGACATCATTGAAGTTATATTTCACAAATACTTCAGGACCTATTTTCTGCCCCCCCCCAATTACTATTGATTCATCTCTCTAAAAAGAAACTAGTAATTCTCATTAAGTAAAAATGTAATCAGTTATGAAAATATTTCCAGCAAAATGTTTTATCCATTGGATAAGTGGTTATCTATGTCAATATATGTATGTAGATAATTTAGCTACCCAGTGTCCAAAACAACACAAATTAGAGTCACCATCAAAGTTATATTCATACGTAGTCCCACATTAGAAGTAGCACAAATGGTTATTAACAGGCAAAAGCAGAAAGAAATTGTCACATAATTACTCAACTTTGAGAAGATAAGATGGCATTATTTCACAAATACTTTATACCATTTTTATTTTTTAACTTTTTATTGATTCTTCGTGAATTTCACATCATGTACCCGAGTCCCACTCATCTCCCCATCCCCCCCAAATCTGCCCTCTGCACTTGCACCTCTCATAAAAAGAAAAAGAAAAGCAAACAAAAAAAAAATAACAAAATTCTCGCTGAGGAAGCTGCAGTGTGTCATGGTGTCACACAGCATACCTTTTATCTAAACAGCTCCACCTGAAAATGTTAATTGTAGTGAGTCATTGGTCTGGTTCAATCTATCGACACTGAATACTGACCAGGATTCCTCTCGGATATCCTATTGTTGCTGGTGTTATGGAGTTCCTGCAGCTTTGGTTTGCAGGTTTTTCCCCTTCATGCTCCAGCCATTCTTAGATTGGGTAGATGCTGGGGTGCGCAAACTCAAAGCCTGGGTAATAGCTGAGTTGGTCAGCCTGTCTGATCTCCTGCACCGACACCACCAGAGTCAACACTCCTGCTTTGCCCAGACAAGGGATAGGGCCAGCTCTGCCTGTAGCAACTGGCAAGAGATGGGACTGCCTATCCTGCACTCATGCCATCAGGGCAAGCTGTCCCTCATCCACACTACCAGGACCAACTCTCCATCTCTGCCCTGGCAAGGGCTGGACCAGCTCACCTGAGTACCATAGCCAGCAAGGAGTAGGGTCAGTCCTCCTGTTCTCATGCCCTCAGGGCCAGCTATTCCCCACTCTTACCACTAGGGCCAGCTCTACTGTGCTGCCCAGGAGAGATTCCCAGCCCACTCTCCCCAGTTCTGTAGTTAGCCAGAGGCTGGGCCTGCTCTCCCAAGTGCCACAGCCAATGAGGGTCAGAGACAGTTCTTCATAGACCTTAGACATCATCATGGCCTAACAACAGCCCAGACCAGGGACATCCAAATGCCTTTGGTGGTAACATGGGTCATGAACATTGACCCCTACTCCAGCTGCTGCAGGGACATGGCCCTTGGTGGCAGCACAGGCTGGGACATCACCATGGCCTCACTTGGCAGTTCAGGCTACTCATATCGGACTATTTATCACTACCCTCTAGTCTCCAGCTCTGCCACTCTTGATGGTACATAAACCACTCTGCTTCTCTTTACCTCCCATCTCTCCAACACATACCCTCTTGTTTTGGTGGCTCCTGCCCTGCCTACAGTGTGTGGCAGTGGGCAGGGTCCCCTCAGGTGTCTTCCACCTATTGTATGCTTTATGTCAGAAACAAACAAGTATAAACTTTGATTTAATTCAATGAAAATTCATAAAAACCAAAAGAAACCTGTTACTTGGGAGGTTAATAAAAGTAGGGTTACTCGGTTGAGAAATGAAAAAAATACATATTTCAAAGCAACACAAATGATCAGTAGTCAAAGCAAAAATAATACTTCTGAAGACATTACCATACCCGATCTCAGTTTTAATACAGAGCCATAGAAAACAAAACAAAACAGTATAGTATACAGTGGCCTGAAAGACCTATAATATAATACAATGGAACTGGAAGGAATGGAAGACCCAGACTAAAGCCCATTTAATTATAGCCAGCTTTTCTGAACTAAGGCAAAAATATATGAAAAAATGTATACATTTGAGGAAACAGAACATCCTAAACAAATTGTTCTAGGAAAACTGAACATCTACATGTAGAAGCGTAGAACTAGACCCATATTTCTCATCCTGAAAGAAAAAAATCAACTTCAAATGGATTAAAGACTTCAACTTAAAACCTGAAACTATGAAACTGCTAGAACAGTGGTTCTCAACCTTCTTAATGCTGCGACTCTTTAATAAAGTTCCTCATGCTCTGTTGACTCCCAGCCATAAAATTATTTCCTTGTTATTTCATAACTCTAAATTTGCTACTTTTATGAAACAGTAATGTAAACATCTGATGTACAGGACATCTGATATGCTACCCCTGTGAAAGGGTCATTTGACCACTCAAAGTGGTCATGATCCACAGGTGAGAACTGATGCGCAAATAGAAGACAGGAAGTCACCATTAGTCATAGATTTTACTTCCTAAATAGGACTCCAGTCAGTCAATAACTGGGAACAAAAATTGGCAAATGGGACTTTGTAAAATAGAAGCTTTTGTACAATAAAGAAAACTTCAATAAATCAGCAAGGCCACCTACAGAATAGGAGGAAATCTTCAACAGCTATATTTCCTACAGAGAATTAGTATCTAGAATACATAGAGGACTATAGAGACATAAAATATATAAAGAAAATATTAACTTAAATAAGTGGTTGCTAGTCATCAGTTCCTGACAATGTCACTACCATGTACTCCTGACACGACATGGAATCAAGGAATATCAGCTAAGTGATATTCTTACCCAAATGAATATCAGAGGAAAGTTTCAGAATTTGCCAAACCCAAACACATTCTATGCAACACTTCTTCATGCTAAAACCCAAAACTGTTACAGCTATAAACCCACAGAGAGTATAGAAGCATAACTAGTAAGTATCATGAAGATTAACAGAATGACTAATGAAGCATAGATAAATTCCACATTTCAGTCAGTTAAGTGATTTTGTTTTTTTGTTTTGACAAACACACTACAATGTTATAAGAGTAAAGTCTCGAATGCTACTGAAATTATATGAGGTTTTGGGAAAAATGCATCTTTGTAATTTTTCTTCCATTCCAAAATTAAACTTTTGTTTGTTTGTATAAAGAAACCCATAAGATGAGAACCTGAACCTATAGAACAAAATAAAAAATAAATAAAACTAAAAGGGAATCTGGCAAATTTCAGAGCAAGATAATACAGGAATTATAATTTTGTTTGGCCCAGAAGACACAAAATACCAGATTTTCTTTTTTTAAAATATGACCCAAACACCCTGATTAAACAAACAATGATGGTATGTACAAAATCAGTCTATCTTTGACCTCATCTTTGTGTTGACTCAATGTTTTATTTATTGCTTTTGCATGATTTGGTAAAGATATATGTTAGGAAAACTTAATTTTTAACTTTAATTTCAATAATGATTTACTCAAGCAAGATGATTTCAAGAACATTGTCAAAATGTGTTTGTGAAGCTGAGAGAGTATTTTTAATGTGTTTTAATTATAATTCTATTCCTTGAACATTCTAGCCATAGAAGGAACATAGTAATAACTAATAACTTGGTTGCTATGGTTACTCTGCAACTGTGATATAACAAAGAAAACTATTAAAACTTTTTTATAAAGAGGCAAATATAGCTTAGCTTTGCAAGAATGTCATTAATAGTTTCAGGGCAGAAAGATGAATGTATTTATATTGGAAACTCAAAAAACATATATTAAGGGGCAAAACTATATGCCCTTGAGAAATAGAATTTCCCTGCTCAAGTGAAAACATTTTCAGGATCATTATGGTAATCATCCTCTTGCATTCAGTGTATGAATATGTTTGCATAGGATGGCACTTAATATTGTATATGCAAAAAATATGGGGTGCTAGAAGCAATGTAGTCTTTGTGATGAACAAAAAAAAGTTTACCTAATAAAAGCCCTAGGGTTGTTGGAGGTATGAAATCCTTCAATCCGTTTGTCACTTTGTATTTACACACTTCATCCCAGAATGGAAAAACTATTTTTTTTGTAAATTGTCTTCATCTTTGGTGGTTGTATGTAATTTGCATTAGGAAGAACAGATAGTCACCAAAATCTTAAAACCTTCAAGGTAGATTTTGTGAATGTGTGATATATTTATGTGTGTGCAGGTGATTGTACACACACCTGTGCTCACAGGCTAGAGGTTGACAAAAGATGTCCTGTAACACTCTTTACCTGTTTGTTTGTTTGTTTGTTTTGATCAGTGGTCCCTCACTGAACTTGGAGATCACTTTTCAGCTAGACTTGTGGTGAGCAGTCAGCAAACCCTGTTTCTGGCCCCGAAGTTGGTATTGTTAGAAAGTTGCACCATACGCAGTTTTTACATGCATGCTGGGGAATCTAAGCTTATGTCCTCATGGTTTCACAGCAAACACATTACTCTTTGAGCTACCTCTCAACTTGAAAGATCTAAATTTTAGTACAGCTTTTGTTTTCTTCTTTAGTGATCATGGAAATCCTTGGACATGTTGTCTACTGGCATATCAATCATTATAAGCTACTGTACACTAGAGGTCAAATATTAGGTCTTTCATATGCCAGATATATTCTTTCTGCTTAAATAAAACTTGACTCTTTTTATATTTAAATCCTTAGAAAAAATTGATGTCATAACTTGACTTTAAAGAAAAGTAATACAAATGAGTTAGTTATGTAATTAGAAACAAAGGTAGAATCTTTCTAATACTGCTTAATCACAGGTCAGATTGGGTGCTTACCCTAAAACACTTGGATTTTAGTAACCGGTTTAATACTGATCTCCAGACTTCAATTTCCCACTAACAAAGAATAATAGGATGTAGTCTGAGGCTTGGTGTGTGTTCAGATCTTTTAACTAAAATGACCTAATATGCCACAACTGAACAAATAACTCAGCCCTGTGTTTTGCTAGTGTAGATGACCTCTAAAGGATGAAGGGATCAGTCCATGGATATTAGAGTGGAAATTAGCCACTCCTGCTCACAAAATTAAAAAAAAAGAAGGAAAGTTGTTTCCTGTTGTTATTTGCTAGCATAGATTTATCTACAAAATATATGAATATCATGTCTGACTGACATTTGCCTTAGAAAACATTTTGAAAAAGAGAAAGTAAAACTCAAAATGTCTATGCTGGAGAAAGGAAGCTGAGTTTGGGAAGTTTTACTCTTAAAAAACAACCAAGGTTTATTTTCTGAGATGATCACTGATGTTAGAATTTCTTTGGAAGTTATCACACATCTCTTTTATTTTTTGTTTTATTCATGCTATGCAACTAGAATGAAAGTCCTAGTACTCACAATAACGTGCTCAATAACACATGGTGTTCAGAGAACTTGTGTGTATGACATAGTTAGACCTCACACAGACTACCTCACCATCTGCATGACCGTCACTCACTCCAGAAGCCCAATCCTCACAGTAAAGTTATCTGTAGTCCCACCTCCCCCACACTCCCCTGTCAGATTCTGGAACTTTCTGAGATACTGTTGATATGCCTGGTGTTTCATGTCTAGTCCTGTCCTCACCTCATTTCCCAAATGCTGCTATTGAATGTCCTGCATATGTCTCCTGGGAAGATGAGCCTCTGGCTTCTTATTTTCTTGAACAAATCAGTGTGGTGGCAACTTCCTTTTTTTAATTGAGGCCTTTGTTTTCAGAATTTTAAAACAGTCAGCCCTTCCCCAACAGTGTAGTCAATATGGAGAGCTTAGCTTGTCTTGATCCTTTCTGAGAGAATCTTCATTATAAAACTGTGAGCCCTCTGTTTCCTCCTCAGCTTAACTTCTGTAACAACAGATGAGAAAAGTTCTTTGATTATCATTGTATAAATAAAGGTTTCCTCTTTTGCTTTGCTTATTTTCAGTCAATGGCTGGTATTAAAAATGCCTGGCTTAAGGAATACAAAGATCTTCCCAAACTAGAATTAAGTAAAAGGGGTCTAAATTTAATTTTGAGAAAAGGAATTAAATTGTGGATAAATAAAATTAAGAGGGTGGAGAAATACTGAAAATAAAATTTATACCAGGATCGTTTTTGTATTTGTTTGATTCCCATATGCAAAACATTTTCTCTGAAACCAAAGTCTTCCTTCTCAGACTTTTCAATGTTATGCTATTGCTTCTCTAAGCATCACAAAGCCCATTTCCAAATGGAAAATATCTGAAGATTCTCATCTAAGGTCGCTTCAGTTGGCTTCAGATGCAAGCCATTGATTGGTGACTCATCTGAGATTTCCACCTACATCCTGGCCTCCTTTGCTCTCATAAATAAATGTAGCAATTATTGATGCCAGAGGGTACAAACCGTCCTTTGAGGAATCCCAGTTACTCAACGATGAGCTCTTCTTGGTCACATCTGCAATTCAGCTAAAACGCCCATTAAATGTCATACACCTTCTTCAGCTTGATAGTGTAATGAAAAGCAAATGAATCAAAAGTACTGACTGTGTTTTAAAGACATATGGGAAACCAGAGACTTACATATCTTGTATAGGAAAATGTATTTTATTAAACTTCTTATTTATGTAGCACTTGATTCTTTTGATTAACAATAAGTTTAATCTTGGCATCCAGTAAGAGTAACAAATTACAGAAAATTCAGTTCATAGGTAGTTTAGCTCATCATTTCCCAGATTCTAGACTGATACATAAAAGGCTTAAGCTGTGGGTACAACTATGGTTTGGTATAAAAAAAACAGAACAGGATTTCACTAAAAATACATGAACTTTCTTGTACAAGAAACATTGTTTTGTTAACATTAACTTACCATGTTTTACAAAACTGTGTACAACTTTTAGAAAAAATAGGTCAGAAGAGGAAGGAAGTGATACTGTATGTAAGTTTTGTGTTTTTTTTTTAAACTCATATGTTAAAGGATAGTTAACACTATCAGATGAAAATCTCAGAGTTTGCCATAGGAAGATATTCTTAAATGTATAATAGAAATTAAAATTGCTTCAAAATGTCAAAGGATTCCAGCATCTCACTAGTCTTAATATTTAAATACTAAAATCTTCACTGGAGCCAGCCATTGTACTCACCTAGTAACCATCAAAAGGAAACATCCTTTGTTGAAATGTGTGACAAAGATAACTTAAAACCTCTCTTTCTCTAACCATGAATCGTCCTATCCCAGAAGTTAACAAGGAGCCTGATTCCTTTAGCTAAAGGACACTACAGTAGGAAAGACTGTGCTAGCACACTATTACTGTTCTTCCTCTGACACCAGCCTGAAGAATTTTACTCTTGCTCCTTAAGGCTCACTTACTTGATTTGTTGTGCCGTAAATGTTACTGCCAACAAAGCATATCTTTGTCTCTGGAGCTTTCCTGGTGCCTTGCTCTTCTAATTGCCCTGTGAGAGTGCAGCTTCAAGATCTCAGGAACAGCTAATCTCTCCTAAGTGCTGGGGCAGGAGAGAGTTTACAGAATGAACAGCAACCCAATATGGGAAGCAGATGGCTCCTGCATGTTGTGGCTCCTAGTAAGGACACCCTTCCTTGAGGACCTGCCAGATAGGCACTGATGGCTCTATTAACACATCATTTCTGTTAGTTAAATGGCTTTTGACGTTGAACTAAACTGTAGACAGCTTACATGATCATATTTTTGCACTATTAGCAATCAGTCTCCCCTAAGAAAAAAATGTTTAATTGCTTGACTATCTGCCACATCCACCGTAATTTCTTAAATTTCAGTTTTCAGAGGGTTCACAAGAATAAATGAGCCCTTGCAGTGGGGACATTTTCACTCTCTGAAGGTCATGTTATTTTGAGACTATTTTGACCCTTTAGAATTTGGTATGTTTTATAAGATAACGTGTCTCTTGTTTTATTTTTCATTTAATATTTTATAAAGTAAGCTTCATGAATTGTAGAACTATGTAGTTAAAACGTAAGGACTTATGCTGTTTTTGGCAATTTGTATACAGGAGTTGACAGTGCGATGGATAGGTATCCTGACATCCTGAAGCAAACACACCTTTGTATTTTTATTGATTAAGGTGTGGAAGGAATAGAGCCCTTGAGCAAGCTAAAAAGAAGTAAACCTGTAGTAGGCTAATAGATTATCACCTAAGAGCCAAAGACATGAAGCAGGAGCTAGGATATGATTAGCCCTGAATAATGGATTCTGAAGTCTAGGATTTATCTTTATAGAAAAGAGGCTTGATATTTCTGGTAAAAGCATTTTGGCTTATTAGATTCATAAGACCATTTGTTTTTGCTTTTATTATAATTCATAAAATTTGTCTGGATATGTAATTGACTTGTGGGACTTGTAGAAAAAACAGAGATCTTGGAAATGAAATATATTCCTTTGTACTGAATTTCACAGAGTTCTCTTTTTAATGAAGTTTCAGCAATTAGATGGTCTATAAAATGATAGGCAAGATAGGTAGGCAGTCTATTTCTTCTCCCCTACTTGTAAGAAAGTCAATAATTAAAAGAAGTGTTGTCTATTGGGGAGATGTATATCTATTTAGCCTCTCTAGAATTGTAGGGTGTGACCATAAAAAAAAGGAGGAAAAAATTTATTTTACTTAGGTCAACATTTGCATAGCATCTTTCATTTCACCCCCATATCCCCAGTCTTCCAATAGGTCATCAGTTTGCTAATTGTTCACCACAACCTTGGTTTTAATCACCTGATCCATCAACAGGCCTGCTCACACTTGCTTTATTCATCTTGTCAGTAAGTGACATTTTTGGTAATGAAAACAACAAATCTATTGATAGCATCCTTCCATGGAGTGGAAGGCCTCCTACATTAGCTCTGTCTTGGAAACCAGTCTATTCTATTACAATTGACCTTCTCTTGCTGATTACCACACAAATCATAGTCCTTTGCCCCCCTCCCCATCTATTAGAGTATTTCTCCTACAGCCTTTCAATTGCCTGACTGCAGTTGGTAATTGGATTCATGTTTGAAGCACAGCACTGTGAGGAAAAGCCTGGAATAATTCAAACGGAACACCCTGGCCTAAGGCTGAGACCATATGTTACACTCAGATTTGTGTCAGTGAAGCTTATTGCTTTAGCAACAAGAAGAGCCATTCAGATGTCATAAAATTTTGTTTTATTTTAGAAGCTAATTTACTTAGAACTGTCAATACAAACTAACATATACAAATTTGTGATAGTGTAGGGATGGAGACTCTGTAACATGTCTAAAGGAAAAGGAAACAGTGGATAAATTGCACTGTCTCTCCGCTGAGTATCCTACTTTGCCACAAGTAGCTTTGAAATATGTAATGTAAAAATTAGAGACTGCCAAAAAGCCAACTGTCTGGCGGCTAGTTTTCCTTCAGTACTTACTACTCCGTATATGCCTGTAAGCATTTTCTTCTCTGTCATTTTATAAATTGATGAGCCCTTTCTACTCTATTTTAATAAAAGAAAGCAATTCCTTAATAAATTTAATTAGTGACAGACTCGTCCACATCTATGCAGATATTCATATGAATGTGACTAAATATTCCTTTGCTTTGTGGCTGATAGGGTTCTAAGTTCCTGCCAACCCAACCGGCTTGCCTCCTGTCTCATGTTCTGTAATACGGGTCTTAGGAAATATTTTACAATTTCTAAAATACTAGAGAGAGAAAGCTGCTCCCTGAAGAAAAATCATTTTTGTTTTGTTTTTTTAATAACTAAATCTTCATGTCATGTCAATAGCATTCATATGGACTAACCCAGCAATAAATGGCTGACCATTAGATTACCCAAGAACTCATCCCATAACATCTTTGCATAAAATAGTGTGAATAATTTTACTGATTCAGTTTCCTTTTCAAAAGGACAAGTGATGTGATATAATTAAGGGTTTGATTTTTTTCAAAAAGACTGAAATATGGTGGCTTATCTCCAAAGACATAATATGGAATACTTGATTAGCTCCTTTGTAGGTGGGGAGAAGTAAATTGTCCACTTTTACTTATATGTATCCTTGAATTTGTGTGTGCACCTGAATGTGAATAAATCTGATTATAACAAGGCAAATATTTCAAAGAAATGGCTAAGAAAGTACATACTTCTCCCTGTTTTTACCACATATGCCCAAGTACTAAAAATATGTATAATTTTATAATGTGCTCAAAAACCCAGCACTACCTGCTATCTGCTTTATTCTGGGAAAACGATGGCATCAATCCAAGTGGCAAAGTGCTCATTTTTTGTTTATATGTTTCTGGCTCATAAAATAACTTTCCATTTGAAAGGCCTTAGTGGCACAACTTAAAAAGATTCTGCTGGAAGGTTGAGCAGGCAGAGAGTAAAGCAAGTTAATAAAAGACTAAATTAACTCAGCTTGGTTATCTCCAGAAGGAGTTGTCAGATAATTATAATATAAATAACTGCTCTCAGAAAACAGGCAAGCTGCAATGTGATCATGAAAGGGTGTTGCTATACTTACCTAGTATGAAGCTAATGCATTTTTTCTTTTTCTTTTTTTATTAATGAGACAAATCTGTTGAAAAAATTACTCGTGCCAATGAAGCTTGTCACTACACAGAGCATCTATTGATTGGTCCTTTTTTGTTTTTCAAAGAAACCAACATGACATAATCAAGATGGGACATTTTCTGTACTGGCTTCATTGCCAGTTACCTTCTTTGAACTTTTATGCATGGCATTGTGATGCCACAATCTGGTGACTAAAAGGTGATGAATCTTTCAAGTTCATTTCATGGCCAATCTCTCCATTAACTTCTCCACCAGGATGCAGACTTTGGTTGGATATAACAAATAAGGCCTCAATTCTTTACGAATGCATTCAGTCAAAAAAGTACATAAACACTCCTGTTAATGAGCACAGTTACCCCTAGGACATTTTCTATCCCTAGATATATTAAGCTACCAAAATGACTTCACATGTTTGCTCCAGACTTGCTGTTTTGTAAGCCCCAGTGGAAAAAGAAACTGGTTTTCATTAACAGCAGTTCACACTGGTACGTATAAAGGGATATAGGGTCAGATATGTGTTCCTGAGGACCTAACTTGTAAGTATTCCTCAATAGCATAAGCTTTGAGGAACCCAGAAAACTTTTGATTTAGCTGTTTAATACTCCTATGGCTAACAATCCCCCAGAATGCCTGAGATTTGATGTAGGGTTAAGCTCTGATAACTCTAATTGTCTTATGAGCACAAAACGTTACATATGAAACAAAACAAACTTTTTTTCTGTGTTGCTTTTCTTCATCCTAGTAAGGATAGTTGTTTTTTTTTTTCTCCTTTATTGGAAGTGTGTTTTTTTTTTTTTTTAAAAACTAAAAGAATTTAAAGTAAGTACAGTGGCAAGGAGATGGCTCAGTGCATTGCAAGCACAGGACACAGTTCATATTCCCCAAGCCGATGCCAAAGTCTGACAAGTGTGGAATCCAGCTGCAGTCCGAGAACTTGGGGTGCCGAGAGAGGGGGTTCTCCTGGGTAAATTGGCTAGCTAGATTAGTCATAATGAGCATGCTCTGGCTTCAAAACCAAAGATAAGAAAGATTCCACAGAGGAAGATTCCTGATACCAGTTCTGGGTTTCCACATGCAGATACACACATACATGAACATATATGTATTCACATGCATACATGTGCATGCACAGAATGGAAACCACTGGCTATGCTTTGAGGCTTGACATTTACAAAAAATGTTTAATGATGCAATAAAATTAGGAGTGACAATATGAGATAAAGAAGATAAAGGTTTTACAAAGTCTCACAAAGATTGGCTGGGAATTTCTGCCTTTCATTTCCTATGCTCAATAAACTATATTTTCCAAAAGAACATTAGTTGTGCCCCACTCTTCAATAGAATTCAGTATCTTCAAATGTAAAAGAGTCAGAAATACAGTGGGATTACTCCACCAGAATAGAGTAAGAATAATGTGAGCATGTGATAAATGGGGCTTTTTAAAAGTGTCTAGTTGTTTACTTCTCACTAGGAAAAATGACCATATAATATTTTACCATTAACGTTAAATTCAGGTAGTAGTGGGAAAATGCCAAATGAAATTAACAAAGCAGACACATTTGTGGGTTTGAACCCATTTGAAGTTAATTAGGTCATGCTTTGTAGGTTTAACAATGTGAACAGCTACTAGAAATACTGAAAAAAGATTAGCCTGATACAGTGATTTAATGACATACTCATTTAATCCCAATACTCAGAAAGGAAATTCAGGAGTACTGTAAAACTGAGGCCATCCTGTGCTCCACTGAGGTCATTCTGGGCTATTGAGTAAGACTTTGTTTCAAGGAAATTTTTTTAATGTAAAAATACATCTTTGTAGAAAAAGTAAAAGATTCAAAGGCAACTTATAATCTGTATTGCACAATGAACTTCATTTTTCAAAAAAGTAGGAAAATCACCAATCAGTTACCTTCAAACAAAGATTTGTGTGGCATTCTCTGCTTTATTTGATGAAATGCAAGCATACCATGACCAGAGTAGCTCCAAAAACCCAAACTTATGTTTACTGATAATTTAAATTCAGAGGAAAAATACTTAGAAGGAAATAAAGCAAATCTGCAGAAACAGTCTTCAAAGTGAAAATCAAAAATGGAATGGTATATTTCATCCACATATTATTCTATTTAGTCATAGATTAATTTCTGTGTCAAATATGCTATTTAGGCATTAGATGTTATTCATTCTCATTTTAATTTTCATAATATATTACTAAAATTGAGGAGTAAAATTGAGTCTCACAATGTTTAACACCAACAATAATATTTTGCCATTAATCAATGAATATTTAATGATGGCATTGGTATGATAACACTCAAGAATTCCTTCCTTGTTCTGCATGATGTAGCATTTCTTACATTCCCCATGCAGGAATATTATGCAATGAGTCAGCATTGAATATTTAAACAGCCATTTTTAAAATACCTTCTAATTTAGGATGACTATTTCATGTTCATAAGTCTAGTTATAATATTTACATCATTTAAAGCTAGTATCACCCACAAGTTAACATAAGTGAGTAGTCCAATCAGATGTTATGAAATATTCAAATTTTCAGAGTGTTGTCAGTTAAATTGCACAACAGTGAGGGCTGGGGAGGTGGCACACAAGTGCAGCCTCTGAGTCATTTCTCCATCGCTCACAGAGAAAGTCAGAAACTGAAGTATGAGCCTGTCATCTCAGTGCAGGGGAGGTGGAGACAGTAGGATGTAGGAGCTGCTGCCAGATGGTACATCCTTGGAGAGCTTCATGATCAGTAATCAAAGCTGTGCCAAAAAGCAAGCTGTAAATGGAACTGAGGGAGACCATCTCCTCAACCGCCTGTTCCCATATGCATTTGCAAACACACACACACACACACACACACACACACACACACACACACACACCACACCTATCATCTTCATACAAGCACAAAGTGACTAGGGAGATGGCACAGTTAGGGAAATGTCTGTCTTGTAAGTACAAGGACCTGAGTTTAATCCCTGGAACACATGAAAAACAAACAAAAAAAAATCAGACACACTAGTTTGGACTTGTAATATCATCCCTGGAAGGCAGAGATGGAGCGACATCTGAAGCTCACCATCCTCTCAAACTATCTGGGCTAGATGGCAAACTTCAGCCAGTAAGAGCCCCTGTATCAAAAACAAACAGAGAATCCCTGAGGAATAACAATTGAGCTTGTCCTCTTTTGTCCTCTACGCTGGTTTGCACATATGCACAGAAATCCATACATGCATGTGTGTATACAAATTTATATATAGGATACTGACACCAAAGTAACTTCAGGTATCTTAGCCTGCATTCTTTGGTTCACATATGCAAAAAACATTCACAATTCAAAATAATAATATTTGAATTTTACATATATACTGCTTTTGGAGACCCACACGTGTATTTTAAATTGATTTAACATGAAATCATAGTGCCCTGCACTATCAAGTTTAGCCTCATGCCTGCTTCAGAGAAATGTATACACAGGCGCAACACACACTCGAAAATGATTGCATAACCTCATTTAACAGGACATTCCAATGTATACATTCCTCTCCTATAAGTAAATAAGTAAATCAATATGACAAAGAGGTCAAGCAGTATTGTTCAATCATTTGCCAGTTCAGTTGTTTCTCTCCAAAGACCAAGCTAAATAACTCATGCTCTATCTTCTGGCAGAAATCCAGGACTAAAGCAAACAGAATTCTTCGAAGAGTCCATCAGAGACTTACCAGTGCAATTGGTGGCTTTTCCAAACACAGTATCTCTCTCTGCCATTCCTAACAAGCTTCACATTTATCAAAATATACTGTTGTTTCATCCTGGCTACGCAAAAAAGTTTAGAACATTGTTTTATGTTGTTGACATGTAAAAGGTGATAAAAAGAAAAAGTATTCACAAATACATAAACTATCCCATGGATGAAACTTACTTAACTGCATATAGTTACTCTTTGCCTCGAAAGAATGGAAGATTGAACATTAAAGACAAAACTGACAAAATATAAGGAAAAATTACTCCTAATTTCTTAATCACAAAAATCCAATGTTTCAGAACAATAAGCTTTCAACATAAGTTTGCAAGCACATGAACTTGTGGGCTGAAAGGTTATATAAGACTCAATAAAGAAACTAAATAAAAACAATCAATGGGTAAGTCTATACTTGGCAAGACCAGTTAGTTGATTACAGTGGCTTTCTCTGCCTTCGGGCACACAGCTATATATTCTGGAGCCTCCTCCTAATTAAATGAAAAATGGACTATCAGTGGAAGTGATGTAATTTTCTACATTTAGGTAACTATGCTGGAAATGACTGCCACATATGTGAAGGCCCGTAAGAAAGACGACAGAGACACACATGTGGCAGATTGCATCCTCTAGATTTTGGGGATCAATGCCAGTTTTGATCTCCTACCTAGGCAAAAAATGAACTCTTTATGAATTAAGTTGCAGAAAGTAGTCAGGGGCTGTCTACTGCAACCCTTATGTTTCCTTTACTTGGTGATCATCACACAAGCATTAACCCACTCACCTAAAGGGCTTGGTAAAACACTAAAAAGTGGCATAATTTGGTTGATCTATTTCTGGGTCCAATACTCTATTCTGTTAGTTTATATGCCAGTACCAAGATGTTTTTGCCACTCTCTTAGTTAGGGTTTCTATTTTTGTAATAAATACCATGACCAAGAACAATGTAGGGTTGGAACAGTCTATTTGGTTTACAGATTAAAATCCATCATCCAAGAAAGCAAGGAAGGATATCAAGACAGGTACCTGAAGGCAGGAAGTGAAGTAGTGACTGTGGATATGTGATGTTTACTGGTTTGCTTTTCATGGCTTGCTCAGTCTGCTCCCTTCTATAACCCAGGACCACAAGCCCAGGGATGATAGCAATCACAGTGGACTGGGTCCTCCCACGTCAGTTATTAATCAGAAAAATGCCTCCATATATATGCAAAAAGACCAATCTAATTGAGGCATTTTTTTAAATTTGAAGTTTAATCTTCTCAGATGATCCTAATTTGTATAACACTAACAAAAATCAAAACTAAACAAATAACCAAGAAAACAAAAATCCTAACCAGGCCAGTAACTATACCTCCATGCTTTAATTTGAGGTCAGATATTACAAAATCTCAAACTCTGTTCTTTCTCCTTTGGATTGTTTTGGAAATTTTGGTCGTTTGTGTTTTCACATGAGTTCTCATATTGATATTTTTCTAATTCTGGAAAGAATAACATTGGAATTTTGATGGGAGTTGCCATTGAATCTATTGATTACACAGCAATTTATGCTGTATGAATTCCTACAACCCAGTGCCATGGAAGGCCTTGAAGTTTTCATTGTAGAGGTCTTTGCCCTCTGTGGTTAGGTTTGTTCCTATATACTTTCTGGAGCTACTGTAAAACTGATAAAGCTATGGCTGTCTACTTACTGACAACAGTGTCAAAAAACATGCAGTGGGAAACAGCCAGCCTAGTCAACAAATAGTGCAGCCAAAACTGCATGTACACCTGCAAGTGAATGAAATTAGATCCGTACTTTTCACCCCATACAAAAATCAGCTCAAAGTGGATCAAAGGCCTTAGTCAAAAGCCTGAAATGCTGAACTTGCAGGAAGAAAACATAAGGAAAGCAATTCAAGACATGGCTGTAGGCGAGAATTTTCTGAACATAACTTTAAAGACTGGAACACATGAAATTAGGTTTCCACACAGTATCTAGGAAAACGGATTCAGCCTACATGTACATCAACAGACAAATGGATAATGAAAATGTGGTCTGTATATAAAATGGAATTTTATTCAGCTGTAAGTAAAAGTGAAATCACAAAATTCACAGAAAATCTAAGGAACTGAAGAGGACAATGTTAACCAATGTTACTGAAATTTGGAAATACTAAAACCACAGGTTCTCCCTCATATGCTATCTCTCTCTCTCTTTCTCTCTTTCTCTCTCTCTCTCTCTCTCTCTCTCTCTCTCTCTCTCTCTCTCTCTCTCTCTCTCTGTGTGTGTGTGTGTGTGTGTGTGTGTGTGTGTGTGTGTGTGTGTACAATGTGGATAAAGCCTAAAAAAATTAGAAATGTGGCCAATAAAGACATTAAAAATTAGTACTGAGTAATAAGTAAGGATACAGTGTAGACAAACAAACACAAGGAACATGACAGGAAAGAGGAAAAAAGGGAACGGGGTGGGAGGTTACGGGGAGTGGATAAGATGCACATATGTGACAATTGTGTAGGTTGGTGGTCTTGGGGGCCTCCTGACAGCAGAGGAAACGGGGACTATCTCTGACTCTTTTACTGGCCTTTGGGACCCTACTCCTCATACTGTGTTGCCTTGCCAGCCTTAATACACTGAGAGGTGCTTAGTCATACTGTAACTTGATATGCCATGTTTTATTGATACTCATGGGAGACCTGCCCTTTCCTGGATGGAAATGGAAGAGGAGGGGATTGGGGGATTAGAGGGGAGGTAGGTGGGGGAGAGAGACTGGAAGAGGAGGGTGTGGAGGAGGCTGAAGCAAAAAAAAAAAAAAGCAAAAGTATGTATTAATAAAGATGCAGCATGGGAATTGTGGAACTGAGGGAAGAAGAATGTGTGAAAGCACACTTTGTCCAGAAATGACATGATGTGGGCTGGAGAGACGGCTCAACAGCTAAGAGCACTGGTTCTTCTTCTAGAGATCCAGAATCAGTTCCTAGCACTCACGTCAATTACCAGAAACTACTTGTAACTCCAGTTACTGGGGATCTGCTGCCTCCAGGCTTCTTTAGACAAATCTGTATGGCTCTCTTTTACTTGTTTGTGGCCCATGCTCTCTCTCTCTCTCTCTCTCTCTCTCTCTCTCTCTCTCTCTCTCTCTCTCTCTCTCTCTCTCTTCTTTCTCTTGCATACATACACACAGAGGGAAAGAGAGAGTAGGAGAGAATAAAAGAAACTTAGGCATGACCTCCAGTTTCTGACTTCAGTGGTAGGACTCAAACTTTCAAACATCTAACCAACTCCTCAGCTTTGTTCTCCTTGTCTCATGCTTCAGGGATGACTTCTTCAACACACCGTCTTTGAGAAAAATATTAATTACTACTTTTATTCACTATGAAAACTTGAAAGCCTGCATGCGGTCTTCTTACTATTTTTCTAACTCCACTTCATTTTTGTAACAAGTATAAAAATTTAAACTAGTGCCAAGAAGCACTGTTTCCTACATAGAGTCAAGGGGCAAATTTTCTGTTCAGATTAAGGAACATAAGATGCTTATGATTGCTGCTCTGCCTTCCTCAGTGGCCCACAGCCTGGCCTTGGGCAGAGTCTTCCATCTCCCCTTAAGCCCAGGCAGACTTCCTCCACCACCGCTCGCTTCCCTTTCGATTGCTTTTCCTTTTAAGTCCAAGTCCCTACAAGTCCTCTCCACTCTCCTGGGCTTTGTTAAAGACAGGGAACCTAGATACTGGGCCTTTAGAACCTTCCAGTCCCCCAGATGCCAGGTCCCCAATCGTTACTCCAATGCTTCTTTCTTGCTGTCTCAGAACTTCCTCTGCCAACCTATAAATATTTGAACACAATAAAATTGTTTAAACATTCACAACATTTGATTTGTCTATGTCTTCAGAAAGTTCCCCAAAGTGCTGTGCTTTTTCCTAAATTATACAGAGACGCATCCGGAAAAGCGTGTTTTTGTCGCAGGCACATGGAACTAGATTCTAATATCAGACATATCTTTTCCATAAAAATATACGTATATAGTTTTGTAGGTAGATAAAACTACAGATATCATCTGCAATGATGCTCTCTTCAAGTCTGTTTCAAACCAGCTAGCCCCTCTGTGATATCTGGACTCTACACCTCTAAGCAATAGGTTTTTATAACATTGAACTGAGAAGTTAGCATCCAAAACACTCAGAGATGCTGCTACTCTTCTTGTTATCTTGTTATTAGTTTAAATTCCTAAATGAGCATTATGCTTATTTTCTATTTAATTTTTTAACTTTTGAGTTTCATACTTGAGCACTATTTTACATCATTCCTCCTCCCTTCCCACCTCCAACTCTCCCTGATTTTACATACATTCATGCATATATACATACATACATATGTACGTACATACATACATATATAATTCTCATACCCTCCATATACAGAGATACAGATATATATATATATATATATATATATATATATATATAGAGAGAGAGAGAGAGAGAGAGAGAGGGAGGGGATACCTACTGAGTCCTTTGAACATTTTAAAGACAGTGACCTCTACCAATGAGTAGCAGTATCTATGGTTCTTTCTCTTGGAAATCAGCTCAATTCATGGAGGTTTTTATTGGTATTAGCACTGAAGGGCTAGAAGTCTGAAGGATAGTTTAGGGCTTATCAGCCCCCCCCCCAAAAAACGAGCTAATTTCAAAGACACTAGAATTGTTGGCTTAAGTGCATGAAATGCCTAAAATTATATAAGTATGTTTATTTTATAAACATGTATTTCTACAGGTTTTTTTGAGCATAAAATCCCACCACTTGATGAGGAACTATTGACATCTGATAGCTGCTGGAAAAGAAAAGTCCATTTTCTTTTATGATGCCACTTTCCAGTCAAAGATTTGCCAAGCATTGCAAAGTGTATTTGATGGGGAAATAAATTTTTAAAAAGAAGAAGCAATTTCCAAGTTGGGTAGGAAGGATGTGAGGGCAGAGAAGGTAGTTATGGAAGGAGTTGGGGAATGAATGTGCTCAAAATACAATGTGTGGAATCCTCACAAAATTAACAAAATATTGTTTTTTTTTTAACAGGGTCATTGCACACATGAACTCCCAGTAGCTGTGAATGCTTGCATAGGACAGCAGAACTTCCCATCCAAGGTGGGAGAGAAACCCATGAAATCACACCCTATCCAATTACCTATTGGTACTTAATGGCTTTTGAAGGAGGAAGTCTCAAGTCCTCAGGGATGTAGTCCCTGAGAGGCTACTCATCCTCCAGTGGATGCTCCTACATCGATACGCACACAGGGAATACTACATAGGTTCATGTGGTTTTATAAAAGAGCACAGGAAGTTGGAAGAGACAAGTGGTAAGGGATAAGGAAGAAACTGGAGGTAAGGGAATGGAGAGGGTTGATCAAAACACATTATGGCAATGTATCTCGAACATTAAAAAACACAAAAGCTGAACAAGTGTAAATGATGACACAAACTTCTGTTGCTAGGAAGGCTCTAGGATAAGGAAGACCCCAGATAGAATTAGGAAAGTTCTGCAATATGCAAGCAGCAAAGGTGAAGCAAGAAAATAGAGGAAGATTTTGTGTTGACATTGAGTTAGTTTTATTTTTTTAATTTTTAATTTTTTTATTAGTTCAAGTTAGGGAACAAGCTTGTTTTACATGTAAGTCCCTTCTTCCTCTCTCTCCCCTCACCCCCATGCCTCCTTCCCCACCCCCAACCTACCCTCCACCCCATCCACCCACCACTCCCAAGGCAGGGTAGGGCCCTCAACGAGGGATCTGCAAAGTCCACCAAATCTTCCTGTGCTGGGCCTGGGCCCTTCCCCATGTGTCCAGGGCCAGAATGTATCCCTTCACGTGGGATGGGCTCTCAAAGTCCCTTCTTACACCAGGGAAAAATACTAATCCACTATCAGAGGGTCCCTGGAGTGCAAAGACCTCCTTATTGACATCCATGTTCAGGGGTCTGGCTCAGTCTTGTAGTTGGCCTCCCTGACAGCATCTGGGGTTGATGTGCTCTCCCTTGTTCAGGTCAACTGTTTCTGTGGGTTTCTCCAACCTGGTACAGACCCCTTCTTTCTTCATTCCTCCCTCTCTTCAACGTAATTCCAGATTTCAGGTCAGTGTATATCTGTGGATGTCTGTCTCTGCTTCCATCAGCCACTGGATGAGGGCTCTAGGATGACATAAAGAGTAGTCATCAATCTCATTTTAGGGGAAGGGATTTTAGGTTATCCTCTCCACCATTGCCTGGATTGTCAGATGGTGTCATCCTTGTAGGTCTCTGGAGATCTCCCTGGTACCAGATCTCTTCTCAGACCTATAGTGACTCCCTCTGATATGGTATCTCTCATCCTGCTCTCTCTCCTCTATTCTTCCCCCAACTCAATATTTCTGTTCCTCCATTTCCTCTCCTCTACTCCTCTTCTCTTGCTCTTATTGTGGAAGCTCCCTCTCCCCTACCCTCATGCTCCCAATTAGTTCAGGAGTTCATGCCACTTCCCATTCCTGGGGTCCATTTATCCCTTAGAGTCCTTCATGTTTCCTAGTTTCTTTGGTAAAGAGGATTATAGGCTGGTAATCCTTTGCTCTGTGTCTAAAATTCATATATGAGTGAGTACATACCATGTTTGTCTTTTTGTGACTGGGTTACCTCACCTAGGATGGTTTCTTCTAGTTCCATCCATTTGCCTGCAAATTTCAAGATTCCGTTCCTTTTTTCTGCTGAGTAGTACTCCATTGTGTAAATGTACCACATTTTCTCTATCCATTCTTCTGTTGAGGGGCATCTATGTTGGTTCCAGGTTCTGGCTATTACAAACAATGCTGCTATGAACATGGTTGAACATATGTTCTTGTTGTATGAACATGTACTTTTTAGGTATATACCCAAGAGAGGAATGGCTGGATCTTGAGGTAGACTGATTCCCATTTATCTGAGCAACTGCCATACTGATTTCCAGAGAGGTCTTACAAATTGGGTTATTTTTTTTTATCCATGCTGCTTTCCTTCTTTGGCAATAAACTTGTTCAAGTGCTCAAGTGCTACAAGGTACTGGCCTGTGCAAATGCAGAGCACTTCATAAATGCTCCTGAAGGCAGTTTTTACTCTGTAATTTAGATTTATATATTATATTAATTTGAACAAAGGTTGGTATGGACAAACACAGAATACAAAGAACTCTGGACAAGTGTGGTTAACAAAACAAAAACTGTATTATCTGATATTTAATCTTCTTCTCATGTGGCAAGTAGACTTAATTACTTCAGAGTTTTTAAAATTGTAAATAGGTCTTGCCTTTACTAAGCTAACATAGCAATTGGAACTTACCTTACTTTGGAAAATTTTGAGGAGAGTAACAATACAAAATTAGAGAAGATAAGTTATTTAAAATGGTAAAGAATCTAAAACCTAAAGAAGAAAGGAAATAGGAAGAGGGCTGGAACAGCATTTGTATCACTCTCAGCTTCGTCAACTAATTCAACAAGGGCCTGGTTTAGGTGAGGTTATAAAAAGTTTCATGGGTACTCAGAAGCACTAATATCTGTATCTATCTAGCTGTATACATTTATATGCCTTATACCCCACATTATGCTGTATAAAAATGTTGCTTCGGTTTTCTTAAAATAGTACATAAATTCTTCAGTGAATACATTATTGTATTTTTCTCTAACCCATCTAGAATGAATATGAGCAAGCATGGGAAATATTCTGTCTTTTAAATCTCAAAGCAGATAGAGAAAAATTGAGCTTAAGTTCAGCAAACCTGGGTAAAATAGGTACAAGGCGAACACAGCCTCCATAAAATCAAGTTGCCTGTAAAATGAAGCAGAGACTTATGTTTTAATTCCTTGACATTCTAAAAAAGGGTTTGAAAAATTTTTGCTAATAAAAACTCTAATTTTATACACACACATATACACTACAAACACACACACACACACACACACACACACACACACACACACACACACACACATCATGCACACACACACCGAGACACACACACAGAGATACTAATATAAATCTAATTAAATTTTCCATAAAATATCCACATAGGTACAAAGTGCAAGCATATTAAAACTCATATTTTACATTTTTCCTAATATAAAACATTTGAAAATATAATTCAAAGTAATAATTCAAAAAACATTTCCACTCTAATATATTCCTAGGTTCGCTGACCTTTCATGTGTGTGCACAGGCATGCATGAGAAACACCTGGATTGTGCCAAGACTGAAATAAAACTACCACCTGGAAAAAACTGTGCATGTCCCTACAGCCTCCACATACCTTTGAATCTAACAGAATTCATATGTGCAACCAAATAATATTTTTGTATGTAAGCTTTAGGTTTTCCCGTGTGGCTGTGCTGCAATGCATTTTCTAGGTTAGTGGTTGTAAGCCACTTGACAGAGGCTGTTCCTTCTCATGCCTTGCACACTGACAGGACATAAACTTGTACACTTATGAAGGGTGGGCATGAGTGGGCTTATGGACCTGTCTGAGTCGAATTCAGCATCGTCCCTTTCATAAAGGTTCCTTCCCCATGAGTGTACCACTTAAAACTTTCTTGCCCAGCATCTTTCTAGTAGTACATAAAGAACATATATTTTCCTTTGTGGAATATATAAATGAAACTAAGGGTTCACTTTCCACAAAGACCAAAAAGAAAAAAAGGTTTGGTAGAGGCTTATTTAATATCATCTTTGTGTGTTTGCTTGTTTGTTTTGCTGTGGCTCAGATTCATTGTTAATTAGTGATTTGGAATCATTTTATCAAGACTTATGTTCCTTATGGTATTCAAATTTTATGATTGGAGTTTTAGGAACATTCCAACTGTGCATCTCTGCTTTCATGTAATGCCATCACCCCAGAACAGGGCTTCTCCTCTGATCACCTTAAGGATCTAACTGAGGATGTTTGTGGCTGGCTACCTCATTACCAGCCTTAGAAACACAGTACTTCCCCATTTACTTTTGCTACATTTTTTTTCTCCAGTTCCTCACCCCAGAGGCCTGCTTGTCCTCAATAAATAGCATTGATGTGATTTTTAACCCTGCACCAGCTATGCAAAGACTTGGACGGTTTTCAAATTTTTAGGTAAGCAGCTCCTAAGCTTTTTCCAGTCTCCCCTTCCACTCCTACAGTGATGGGCTGGCTACAGCTGTGTCCTCCATACTCAGGACGGGACACTATGGAACACTCTGACTGCACCCGGCTTCAATCGTCTCTACTGCTTTCTTCAGAGCTCCTCAATTCACTTTCTCTATCCTGAAAAGGGTGTTTTTCTAAACCTCTTTAACACTATCTTGCTGAAACCACAGCTTTAAGCCTGCTTTATTTGTAAATTCAAAGTGGAAGACAAATTCAGTTCACCTGAATCTGAAGACTTGTGTAATTAAATCTACTCTCTCCAGCTGTGTGTATTTAAAGCGTGTATTCATATGCAGACATTTGCACACATCTCTATATCATGATATTTAAGAAGAAATTCTCTAGTCACATGCTATCAAATACAACAATAATGAAAATCAGAGATGTAACCAACATCTGTAATTTTGAATTTTTTAGAAGCTATATACAAAAAGGTATAAAGAAACACAAAATAAAATAATTTAATTAACCTAATATGCCAAAATGTTAACATTTCCACACCAGATAAGTAGTTACTATAATATATGTTACTCCCTTTTATATTATACTGATGTGATAATGTTATGGGATCTTTGTATACTATATGAAGATATATTGCTGTGATTGGCTTAATAAAGAGCTAAACAGCCAATAGCTAGGCAGGAGGTATAGGTGGGACTTCCAGGCAGAGAGAGGAAATAGGAGGAATTAATCAAGGTGCAGAGGAGACCCCAATGAGATATGAGGTAATTGTACATACATAAGGAAAGAACGGTAAAAAGCCACATGACAAAATGGAGATTAACAAAAGCAGGGTAATTTAAGTTATAAGCTAAGGCCAAGATTTTAAAGTTAATAAGAAGTCTCAGTGTCATTATTTATAAGCTGGCCAGTGGTACAGAGAAAGACTCATTACACTCTCCAGTGTATATTTTAAATTCGCAGTTCATGTTCAGACTGGTCATTTCTAGTTCTCAATAGCACATGTAGTTAGTGGCCACTATATTGAGTTGCATGGTTTCTAGTCACGTTAATTCACAGTGATAGTCCATTCCTGAAAGAGTGGAAGGCCTCACATGTGAACCAACTGGATTTTGTGACCTTGGTTAGAAAGACTAGCTGCCTATGGAAAAGATGACTGAGTTATAACTTCTGCAGATTTTCAAAAATCTATACTGATAACCTATTTTCAGCCCATGTAACAATATTTGCAATTTTATCAATGCAAACTATGTATAGACAGAAAGATGACCAGAACTACTTTGTGATAAGTATCAGGGATTAGTAGCAACTGTTCTTTGAAAGGAAACTGGAGAGTTTGGCATGGAATATTTAAAACATCCATGGATTGCCACCAAACCATAAGATTTGATTTGATCCCCAGGGTAACAAAGCAGCTTTCAGGGGGCAGAATTGGGAGCCAGTGAGATGGTTCAGTGGGTAAGATACTTGCCACCAAGCCTGAAGATTTGATTTGATTCCCAGAACTCACATGGTGAAGAAGAAAACTGAATCCTCAAAAGTTGTCTCCTGGCTTCCATACTTGCGCCATGGAATGCACACCTCCACGCATACGTGCACATGTGCACACATGCTCACAAACACACACATACACATATTGACAATTAATAGACTAAAAATTAGGATGTTAAGCGATGCTTTATAGGTTAAGAGCACTTGCAGTTCTTGCAGAGGACCAGGGTTTGCCCCTAATACCTACACGATGGCCCACAACCATCTGTAACTCGAGTTCCAAAGATTCCATCTCACTCTTCCAGCCTCCTTCATCCAGGCTAGCTTGCAGTGCAACACACACACACAGGCAGCCAAAACACCATACACATAAACTAAAAATAAGTGAAACAAATCTTTACAAAACAAATGAGTAGAGGGGGTAATAAAAGACGTGTCATTTTCATGAAAGCGGGAGAGAAAATGGAGCCACAAGGGTTCAAGCAGGGAGGTGGACACAGAGATAGGGAACACAGGAAGAAGTATCAAGCAAATGTTTATGTATACCACGAGGAAAATCATTGCCTTGATTGCCAACTTTTAAAAACAATATTTTTAAAGGAGCATGGGCTATGCAGGAGACATGAACCACAGAGCTCAGTTCCACTCTCATAGACAGAGTAAGTTTCAGTTCCAAAAGGTAGGCTTTCTTTCAATGGTGCTTCCCCGGATTCCAAATGCATGCCCATGTGGCTCCAGCTCATTACACAGAAGCATCCCCCAGATATATTGGCAAAAATCCGGCCCAATCCCTAACCGCCTAAACCGAGCCACACCCCTAATTTTTGAGCCAATAAATCAGGGCCGAGGTGGACGCTAAGATGGACTGCAGTTATTTATTATCTTAGGTCAAATGTTAGAACCTGGAGCTGATGAGAGAAACTGTCCTGTCCTGATGAAATGTGGATGGCAGCATTTCTTCAAAGAAAGTCTTAGGAGCAGATGTGGGGTTGGAGGAACGCAGGGACTGTCTCAGCCATGTCAGCCCAGTGTGTCAAAGCTCTCCAGGGCTGCAAACGCTCTCGCCTTCTCGAACACAACATTTTGCACTGGGTGTCTCCTTCTCGACATTGTAAATTCTTATTATGTATTCATGGCATAGACAGTGACATATTTTACTACAATATTTTAGAAGAATCAAAAATCGTCTGCCTTTCTTTCTGTCTCCCTTTCCACTCAGTACTTTTATGTCTCTCCTCTTGACGTCTTGGGCGCACTTTATGTTCTAGCTACCGCACCAGCTGCTTGACCCTGCAGCCGGAACCAGGGAAGAATCTAAGGATTTATACTGCTGTGCTAACTCTGCAACCCCAGTGATACAGCCATTCTCCCGCGTTTACTGTTGTCACCCCACAGTTAGGTGTGGCCCTGCGGCCTCTCTGTGCTGTGTCAGGCAACTGCCTTGAGAAAGGCTGGCTACAGGCCATGTTAGTTATCTTCACACAGAATGAAACTATTTTATCACAGATGGTTTTGATTTTATTCCTTGTTCTCTTTTCTTTGATAATGACTGTATATGATACTGTAACCAGAAACCAATAAATGTTACTTTAAAAACATTTAAGCACATCCTAGAAACAGGTTTAGGAATCCAGCATTGTAGCCTTCACACACTGTGGAGAACTTGTCTTCATAAGATGGCCACAAGCCTGGTTATAAGATTTAGTTCTTCTTGGGGTTTTATTTCAAGAAACAGAATACAACAGTATTGTCCTCATGTTTTCATACCTGGTAGGTATTTGACTAAGTTTTCCCTATAGCCCCCTAGGCAAATGGATTGAGATTCCATGGATTTAAGCACCTGAAGGGCCATCAGTATTCAAGTTCTTGATTTTTTATACTTTCAATTTTTGCTGTTTTTGTATATTGTTTGTGCTTCTGATTTAAAAAACATACTTTACCCTCAACAGCTGGAACTGACTCCATAATATATACATATACCAGGCTCACTCCTTCGTTACTGGTTGTTCATCAACTGATGAATGAAAAATAAATGGGTGCTACATTTACACAATGAAATATTATTCAGGGGTTCAGAAAAATGAAATTTGCAGGTAGATGAATAGATCTAGAAACAATTATCATGAATGAGGCAACTCAGACCTAAAAAGACACATTTAATATTTTCCCTTATTTGTGGGTGCTAGATCTCAAGCTTTAGGTGTGTGTGTGTGTGTGTGTGTGTGTGTGTGTGTGTGTGTGTGTGTGTTTCAACTCAAATAACTACAGGTCGTTTCTGAACCTAGCCCTATGATTCTTCCTGACCCTCCCCTCCATGAGTCCTTTCAATCCACCAGATCTAGATTTGCTCCCACACCCAGTGCCCTAGCGTAGTAGGGCAATTCTTGCCTGTTCTGAATCAACCTGTAGACTTCTACCAGGGCACTCCCTGTGTGCCACTTACCTAAAGGGCTTTCACACACCACACACAACCTTACTACCAAGCCAGATCCTGTACCTACTGCTCCAGGGTCTAGCCTGGTGAGTCTTCTTGACTCAGGAGCCAAACGGCTGAAGAAAACTAACTCTCCTTCATGAAGCAGCCATCAGTTGCCAATAGCTCTCCAGCTAGGTTGGGACTTCATGAGACTACCCTATGTACTCTGGGATTGGCTGGATTGATCTTTTATAAGTTTTGTGCATACAGCCCCAGATTATGTAAGTAAATATGTTTAGCAAATAATGCTTTGTTAGATGTCTACTACTTTTGACTCTTACAATTGTTCGGCTCTCTTTTTCCCTGTGAGACTTGAGGGGATGGTTTATGTGCCAAAATACTCCCTGCAAAGGAAAGGAAGGTGTGGTTTCAACTTTTCAATAAGGTCAGCATCACCCTGATTGCAAAATCAGACAAAAAAAAATAAAGAATTAAGTGCAATCTCCTAAATAATGTCATAGATGTGAGAAAATAATGATTTTGTGTGATTGGTTCAAATATTTATTTAAAGCAACATATACCATATACATATACATATACCACATTTGACATTGTGGAGAGGCAAAATCAAATCTTTTGTTGTTTCCTGCCTGAATGGGGCTGAAAGGCAAATAAGAAGGAAGGACATTGAAATATGACTCAACTAAATTTTCTTAAAGAAGAATCATAAATAATAAGGAAAATAACTGGGAAGTAACACTGAAGATGAAATCTCTATAATGACAGACAAAGCTAAAGATACTGAAAAGCAACAATATTCCTGAAAAACAGAATGACATGGAAAGTTCCCAGGGAAAGAAAGAACATTATTTCACTGAGAAATTGAAATGATAAGGACATCATTGAACTTTACTATGAGAAATGGTATGAGAAGCAGTACACAGATTCCTTCACAAATTACATGCCTTGCTTACAACATTTTGTAAGAATCCCTTCCCATATTAGACAGAAATAGGCTTTCTTCTCCTTATCAGTCTCCACAAAAGTCCACCCTAGATACGAGGTTAATGAACTTTAATTCAGAGAATGGGTAGCTGGCTGCTTAAAAGAGAATAGGAGACCCCCAAACAGCCACACTGCAGAGTCTTCAACAAGCATGGGTGATGGCTTCCTCATAGCCACATAGATGAAATACCACTAGTTAAATTTACAGGGTCTACATCCTCAAGCATCTCCAAAGATCCAGAAGACACTTGACTAAGGCTGAACTGAATTCCAATTCCTGGGACATGAAAGAAAAAGCAACTGGAATATGAGGTTAGTATCCAATGACCCCTCTGCCCCCTTCTTTGCTGAGGGAATGTCGTCATTCTCACTCATGGCACAACTGATCTGATGAAGATGGTAGTTGGTATGCATGGAGGACAGCAGATAGCATTCCATAATACCTGCTGTCTGTACATTTGGTATTTATCATCTGCTATCTCTATGTCTAAGGAATCATTAACCAATAACATATGTGTGTTCACACAAACAAGTAAAATTAGTATATAAATATATGTGTGTGCGTGTGTGTGTGTGTGTGTGTGTGTGTGTGTGTGTGTGTGTGTGTGTGTGTGTGTATGTTTGAATGGGCCTGCATATCATGGCAATATATGGAGGTCAGACAACAATACTGTAGAGTCAGCTGTCCCCTTCAAGCTTTATGGTTTCCAGGGATTGGAATCTCATCTCCAGACTTGCCCAGTCCTGATCTCTGGGAAATCTATCCTACACCATGCCTCTCCTGGTCTTTCTGTCTGACTCACTTCATCATGTGGTCTCACCTCCCTTCCCTATCTTCCCATTCTCTGCCTCACACACTCCCTACTCATCCTGCTCTCAGAAAGTTCTTGACCGAATTTTAGTAATTCCTGATGTAACTCCATCTCCTCTAGTACAATGGCTCCCTCTCAACACACCTTACCCTTCAGGTGACACCAACACGTGCTTCCATCTGCACTAAGACTGACAGGTCTGTTCTCCCCCACCCTGTACTCCACTGCTTGGTCTCTTGGCACTGACTTGACCTCTCAATAAAGCCCCTCAGGTATCAGTTTCTTTGAACTTTGCCCCTGGATTTCCTCACCCCAAATCCTCCTGTCATCATGGACGATTTATAGTCCACAAGGTGGATGGATTTCTCATTCTAGTTTGTAACTTTGCTATTTGCTCAAATCCACTGGTTTTCACCACCCCACGCTAGCTATTGGAATCCCTGTTGTAAGTAGCCTTTCACATTTTCTTACTTGGATCCTGTAGGTGATAAGTTTTGACCATCATTTTATTTCAATTCAGAAGCTCTTTTCTTTGATTGTCCATTCATTTACTTGTCTGCTTTTTGACAAATCTCTCCTGAAAAAAATTCAACTTTGTTTAAATTAACCACAGCCATTTTATGTGATAGAGGTTTCCAAAACCTTACTACATGTCAATTTAGGAATTGGTTTCCTCATTGCCAACTTCAAAAGTGCTCCCCTACTCTGGGATCCTCTGGTGCATTTGTCCGGTTATCTAGGTCAACTGTTCTAAGTTCTGTAGGAGAAACTGTGGCAAACCCTGCGCCCCCCAGGCCCAGACCAGCATGCAGGCTGTGACAGGCACTTCCTCGCTGAGCCAAGCCAAGCCTCCAAGACTTCCTCAAGGCCCAGAGACTGCTGAAAAAGAGACACCTGATGCAGAGACACCAAAGAGGAAAGGACATGTAGCAGAGTTAGCCGCCTGAGCCAATGGAACCTTGGGAAGGGGTATAAAGGTCTAACTTCCTTAATAAACAATTCTGCAGTGCCTGAGTCTTCTCACCCCTCCCCCAAGGGGTGTCTGATCAGGGTCACCCACAACAAAGTTCTTATTCAAACCTCTCACACCATCAGTTTCTTGTATTTTACACACTTAGGTGTTTTCTATTATTGGTTCATCTTTTAAGGATAGTATGTTTTCTAAATTTTTTGTCTTTTCTATCTTTATTTATGTGTATGTTGTATTGTTGCAAGATCCATCCACTTGAGAATAAGGCACTCCTAAGGCTGAGTAGAAAGCCTCTATTCACCAGTTGGCTGAGGCATGGGGAACTTATCCAAATCATGCAGGCTGGAGCCTGACTGCTCTTGGTTTTAAGCACAAAATCCATACTCTGGGTTCACACACTTCAGTTAGAAGTGAGACTACAGAACTCAAAATGCAAAGTTAGTACATTTAGAGACTTTCTGCTCCACATCCTGGAACTGTTGACCGAGTCTTTGTCCTTGTTTTGGCAGACATTACTGCCTACACGCGGGGTCCCAAGGCCTGATGGGTGCTTCTATTGTGGCGTCGAATGTGCTGAAGTCTGGGGACTTGTTGGAGAGTCATAGTACAAATAGTACAAATGAAAAGCATCCTCAATGTTGTTCCTCACCCTTTCACTTTATTTGAGACAGTTACTTTTTGTTTTGGTAATGCGTACACCAGGCTGGTTTCCAGAGATTACTCTGTGGTTACCTCCCATCTCACTCTAAGAGCACTGAGATTATAAATGAGTGCTACCACCACTGGCTTCACATGGACTGAGGATCTGAGCTCATGCTTGTGTAGCATGTCTATCATGGAACTCTCTCTCTAGCCCTGATGTTTTCATTGTTTGGGGAATGTAGGTTTTGGGGGTTTTTGTTCATTTGTTTGCTTTTTGTTTTGTTTTGTTTTCACTTGTTTGTTTTTGTTTAAATAGTCAACAACTCCTGAGTGTGTTCTTAGGCTATCAGAACAGTTTTTGTGTCAAATATTCATCACTTTTAATTTTATAATCTCTCTAACTTAAGGATTAGTTACAAGGATTTTTAAAAGTTTTCCACATATATGAGAACTCTTTATTTCTCAATGAGATACATAATTTCATTTCAACTGTGTTACGATAAATCTTTCTGCTAAAAGCCGCCTGAGCCCCACCACCACGTGTGAGCTTTAAACCAGCTGCCTGCCTGAGTTAGGCCCAAATGAATACACAGAAACTTGTATTAGGTATAGTGCTGCTTGGCCAATGACTAGGATTCTCATCTGTTAGCTCAGTCTTAATTATCATAAATCTATATATGTTATAAGATTTATCTTATCGGACGCCTTAATGGCGTCCCTCCTTGTCGGTGGATCACATTGTGCCGCAGGAGCAGGAACGGAGGGGAAAGAGAACATACTTCCTGTTTCCTTGCTTAGATATGAGTCTCCTTGTCATGTCACTTCCTGCCTGGATCATCACTTCTCTACTACATTTCCCAGAATCTTCTTTGACTCCTAGTCCTTGCTTGCCATTGGCCAAACAGTATTTTATTCAACAATCAATAAGATAAACATAAAAGAAGTACATTCCCCATCACAACTGTGTTCCATTTTCTTCCTGTTGCTCATATTTAACAAATGTGCAAATTATGTCTTCATCTCTTGGTTTTCATGTATTGTGTCTTTGAAAAGTTTGCTCTTTGATGTGTTTCTGTTGATCTGTGAACTTGAATTGGCCTGTTTACTCATTTCCATAGCTCCAATGAATATTTCTGAATGAATGAATCTTTAAAATATTCAACTCCAAAACGACTGAGAAAAAATTCCTAGACAAAGGCATGTTGACAACACAATACTTTTGCTGTTGCTCTATTATTTATTCAATAATTCAAATGTAAGTTTAATTTTGATCCCAACTTTCATGGCACACTTTTGAAATCACTAAAATATTTTTTAATATTCAAAATATGTCCAATGCATGGTTATGTGAATGTAACATGGTCATAAATAGTATTTATTGATGAAAAGACATTTTAAATAGTATTGCAGAATATAGGATGTATTTTAATATAATTTAAAAGACATATGTAAGTTTTTTAAAACTAGAATTACAGAATTAGTCCCTTATCATTTAGGCACTTGATATTTTTATCAACAGGCAGATTGAAACCTTCAATACAAGTTATCTGCATTTTTTTCCTGAAACACAAAATGAAAACTTGTAGTGACTGTAGACTTTTGCCATATGGCTCAGAAATAAAAAGACACACTTGGCATAAGAGTTAAAGTTAGGCATTCAATCACCTTTTTCCCAAAATGTTGTCAAGTGAAAGCTCATATCATTTGGGGTAATTTCAAAAATACAAGCTCATGAATGCTATTCCTGCCTAATACAACAAATATTTCATAGTTTTTTTTAGTTTGAGAATCACTGTAATAAATAAATTTCAATCTAGAGAGATAACTGTGTTATGTGTTTACATAATTCACAGTGCTTTACAGGATCACTTTGACACAAACAGGAAATGTTTGTGCTTCTGGATGAAATTGATTTTGATAAGATAAGGTATTATCACTGAATTCTATGGAAGGGAATTGTTAATGAAAACCCTAACACCCAGTGCATTTTAACTTACTTAGTATATCTTGTTTATTTTAGAACAGTGCTTCTGGACAGTGCAGAGAAATACTACCCATGGGACTTGGTAATATGCACACTTAGAAGTTCTGAGTCTGGGAGTATGTCTAATGATGCTTAGATGAGACCATGCTTTGTGTAACAAAGTTCCTATATCATTAGATTTTCTCTTTAAACTGTATTTATACTATTTCTTCCCAACAAGATGAAAGATGGGATCTTCGGATGCAAACAGAACCACAGAATTTTAGAGCGGTGTTGCTGAAAACATTGACCTCATCTTACTTCTACAAAGTAATACTTCAACAGTATTAATTACTCCACAATGAATAGCATCATAATATAAGCAAGGACAAGTACATTAACAACAAAAGCACAGGACATAGAACTATTTTAAGTAATGAGTTCAATTTTATAAGATCCAATAAATATTTTTAAATATTTGTGCTATTTATTAATGAGTATAGAAAATGGTGTTTTATTAGATACCGTCACACACTCTCTGCTTATATGCATCTCTCCTTAACCCACTCTTTTCTTCCAATGATACTCCATATACTTGCACACCATATTTACATATTCTAGATTCTGAATACTAGAGAAAACACAAACAACTAATCCTATGTCTTCTTGGATCTGGATTATTTGGCTCAACTAGGTGATCTTTAATTTATCCATTTTCTTGAAAGGAATGCATAATCCTACTCTTTATGACTGAATTAAGCCACACTGCATAGGCATACCACATTTTCTTATCCATTCTTCTGTTAATAGATACATAGACCAATTGCATGTTTCAAATCTTGTGATTTGTACTGCAATAAATATGCATGTGAGAGTAACTGCATTAGATTCCTTCCACTTTAAACCCAGGAGTGATATTGTTGAATCAAGTGAGAGTTTCATTTTTTTTTTTTAGTTCTTTAAAGAACACATCTACAGATTGACTGTGTCTGAACTGGTTTTCTTTCTCACTGGCAGTGAATACTTCCCCCCTTGTTACAGAGGTTCTTTGTTCTGGCAGTAGTCCTGCCACCCTTGATTCCTCAAATAAGCACACAGACATTAAATTATAATATATAACATAATACTGTTAGCCTTTGGCTTTGTGCTTCTTATTTGTACCTCTGTCTTAATTGTTAACCCATTTCTATCAATCCATGTATTGCCACAAGCCTGTGGCTTACCCAGTAATACCCATTATGGCGTTACTCCTCTGGCAACCTACATGCTGACTGACTCTGCCTACGTTTCCAAGAATCCTCCTCATCTCCTAGTCAGACCTATCTTGCTGCCCTTTGGCCAACAGTGTTTCATTCATCAACCAATAAGAAAAACATATACAGAAAGACAACTCTCATCACCCACCACTCATTCACACACACACACACACACACACACACACACACACACACACACACACACACACACTTCCTAACATTTGTTGTTTTCTTGGTTATTGCCATTCCAAATAGAATGAAATAGACACTACATAGTTTTAGTATGCACTGCCTTGATCTCTATGAAAACTGAACATTTTTCTACATATTGTTTGACCATGTGTAACATTTTTGAGAGTTTTATGTTCAGTTCAATTGTTGATTTGTTTTGTGTGTGTTTAACTTTTTGAGTATTTTAAACATATATTTATGATATTCTAAGTATCAATACACTGTCTGTTGTACAGCATATAAAATTTCCTCCAGTTCATTCTTTTGTTACTTATTTTTTAATTTTTAATTAAAAGCTTTTTAATTTCATGCAGTCCCACTGGTTATTTCTTGCTATTATATTTTGTGCAGCTTGAAACCAACAAAAGCCCTTGCATATAACCGTATTTTTGAACTATTTTTTCCTGTGCTTTAATCTGGAAGTTTCAAATTGTCAGGTCTGACATTAAGGTCTTCAATCATTTTTATGCAAAACTTAGTACTAGTACTAGAAATCCTAAAACAGCTACTGTAGTATCTACAGAATATTAATTCTGTAATGTAGAAAAAGATAAAACTACAATGGGAAAGTGAAAACTTTGAGTTACTTTAAGATATATATGTGTGTGTGTGTGTGTGTGTGTGTGTGTGTGTGTGTGTGTGTGTGTGTGTGCCCAGGCCAGAGAGGGCATCAGATTGCCTAGAGCTGGAGTACAGGTGGCTGTGAGCCTCCCAACATGGGTGCTAGAAACTGGGCTATGGTCCCCTGGAAGACCTGCAAATGCTGTTAACTCCCAAGCCATCTCTCAAAGCCTTGAAGTTCAGATGCTATTCCAAGTAGACAAAGGTGACAAACATGTAAGGAAGAGCATTCATAGTTGAGGAAATTTCAGGTGATGTCCAAGAGTTGAAATCCATCTTCTCAGCTTTAGTAGTCAAGAATTGGTTTTGAGTAATGAGAAGGATAGGTTATGACTTCAAGAGAGAGAGACTATTATCTGGACTGTAGATATTTCTAAAGAGTAAAAGCCCAGGAATGCCATCATTGCTGACTCATTAGCACACTTGTGTTCTAGGTTCTAAGAGTATTAAATAGGTGCACAGCACATGAGTTCTGTGTTCTTCCCAGCTGGCTGGAGACAAACGCTACAATGTGGAGGGTTTGCAACTTCAAGCAAGCTCCATTGTGGTCAACAATTGCATATGATGAAATGAAAATGACAATGGAAATGTTGCCTAGTCCTTTACAAATGCACAAATGAATTAAGGAACAATTGTATTGTAGAAGAGCATTTCTTCTGAAGCAAGAGAGTTATGAGCCCAGTGCCCTAGTCTATTAGAAATAACCAGTATAGGCTTCTTGAAATGTCACTTTGAAAATTAGTTTTGTTCGAACTGTTCAATTTTGTCAAGAAAACAGCTCAACCACAATTCATTGCTTAGGGAAAACTGTAATGATTAAAAGACATGCAGGCTGCTGAGATGGTTCAGTGGGTAAAGGCACTTACTCACAACCTGATTTTCTGAGTTTGGTCTCTGGAACTCACATGGTGTAAGGAAAGTTGGTCTCTGACCCTACACATGTTCTCTGGCACATGCCTCTCCACAAACATGTGCATCTTAGACACCGACTCAGTAAAAAAGCTACTGTAAAAAAAAAATTAAAAGAAGAAATGGTGTCATGCTTCTTTAGAAAGGGAAAAGCCACGTGTGTATAAAAATGGACTGTGTCTCTTACAGATGTCAAAAGCTACATCCATAACATCTCAACAGTATGACTGCCTATACATGAACTGAATAAGAAGGACAACAATAGACACTCCAAAGTGGACAGGGGAAAGCCCAGGAGGATTCATCCGACACAGAGACTGTCAGGAAACTGAGCATTTCTGAGAGTGGGAGAAACAATCTTCCCCAGGGAAAAGCAGATCAACTGCTTATCCAATACCAGTTGGTTATCCCTGAAAACATGCAAACAAGTAACATTATACAGACTGAGCAGGTTGTGTGTGTGTGTGTGTGTGTGTGTGTGTGTGTGTGTGTGTGTGTGTGTGTATCTCTGTGTGTCTGTGTGTAGTATATATAATATATATTATAGTATATGATATTTATGTACAAATAAGTAAGTAACAACAATTAATGAAAAAAGGCCATGAATTTAAAGGGAGAAATTAAAGGTATATGGGACATTTTAGAGAGGGAAAATGATGCAATTATACTATAATATCAAAAATAAAGGAAATAGCAAAACATGCCTTGTTTCTCGTCTAGTGTTCTTACAGTGAATGCCAGTGGGCAGAGATGTAGAGTGTTGTCATGATGAAAGGTATTTTTTTTTCTTTTTGACATAGGTGATTATGAGAAAGCATGAGAATCACTGAAAAAAAATCTGTTAAAGGACAAGTTAATGTCATTCCACAAATTACAAAAGTCAAACAGCAAATCAAGGTGACACATAGCTTCAAAGATTATGTTTATGCTCATTAGTTAAATATAATGAAAACCACTTACTAGTTTGAAGAATAGAAGTCTCGGAAGTGAAGTTCAGCACCAGCTGTACCAAACTGCAGATAAAATGAAAGTTTACATTTGTAAATTCACCTAAAAACTTTCTGAACACAAAAGAATTCAATCTAAGATACTAAGTTGGAGCATCCATCAAAGGAGGTTATTGAAACGAGTGGCGAGAGGAAAATTATAGGAGATACAGATGATGAAAGAGAGAGAATCCAAAACAGAAATGCCTCAAGAAGGGTGTGGTGTAATGTGCTGACTGTTGACGCCAAACCCAGGAGCATTTTCTCACTCATCATCCTCACTCATTTCTCATTTTTTTTACTCACTCACCACCCTCACAAGAAGCAGATATTCTGTTGTCTCTGCTTTAGCTCTTTCAATTTTCTTCTTAAGGACATGACCTGGCTGTTGGTGAAGGGAGTAGGTTCAGGACAGTGCGCGTGCCCCCCTCCCAATCTGACAAGCGCTCACTCCCTGTCCCCCAAAATAACAGGTGATCACTTTCTTCACCCACCTCTGACATGGCAATTACTCTGACAGCCTTTTAGATTATAACCACAAGAATTGGTCAATAACTTAGTCCCGTCTTTACTTTTCTTCTGCTCCAACATTAAGAATCTGCTAGATTCTTTTACTAAACAAATCTTCCTCAACTCCAACTTACCAGAGTAAGTTTCTATTATTGATCATTTAATAAAAGAAAAACATAAACTAATAAACCTAGCACGTGTGTCATTTCATAATAAGAACCTTTTAAATTTCATTTTTCACTATCGTCTGAACACTCCCCTGCTCTTATCCAGGCAAACATTCTGTACCACTGTGGAAGCTTTCTCATTCCGAGCCTTTGCTGTTGTTTGGGCATTCTGCAAGCCTTTCTGTTGCTTTGAATCCAATAAGCACTCTCTGGGTGTTCCTTGAAACTCAATCTCCACTTCCATTTCTAAGCACATCTCTCATTGTATTATCTATGCTAAATCAACTGATTTATTATTCTTGTTGTATTCCATGATTAAGCAAAGGCATTCAAAGCACCAACACTGTCTGTAGTCTTGAGCACAAAGCTTAGTAAATAATAAACAATGCAGATATAGTGTATCTTTTAAACTATGATTTCTAAGTCTTAATCAAATGTACATACTTTAAAGCGATTTACAGAAACATTTATTCAAATGTAAATGTTATGTAAAAAGTTGAAGATGTCTGTGATTCATTTTGAAATTCATCATTTCACTCCTGTTGCCTAGGGGATCACCTGGCTAGAAGTGACTGCACAGTTGAAAAGTATCATCTAAATGAGTGAATGTCACTTAAGTATTATACTTCTTACTTCGTATTTATAAATATATCATCCTGGCTGACCTGATTGAAAACCTTATCACTTAAGCAAGTCTTATCCTACACAGACAAAGCAGTATGAAAATATAAAAGAAAATTTGAAAGGTTAAATTGAAAAAATAACGAACCCTCTTTCTCTTATGGGAACTGTTTGTGAATACTACTATTTATGCTGATGACAATACTGATAATTATTGCATCAGGATTTTGGTGTTTATCTTCAGTTTAAAAAGGATTATGAGAGTGTTCAGAAAGGAATGCTAATTTAAAGTAACATTTAAGAAAATGCTTGCTTTTCCCTTAATCTTTTTAGAGGCAATAAGTGCCTCGTATTACAAGGAAACACTTTCAGAAAGAAAATGCCTATTGCATGAAATGCTTCGTGCAACACATCTGGAGATAGGTGTCTACTGGGTGGGGTGAAATTCCTGATAGTTCCCAGCAGTGAACACCAGTTGGCACCATGCCAAAAGGACTTTACAGATATTCTTGGGATGACCTGGTGATGAGCTAGTGTTCTTATAGTTGATGTCTGGACAGAATTTTTCTGTTATCACCCCTTTCATACTTTGAAATATAGCAGATTTATCAAAACTCTGAGATACAGCCACAAAAGAACTTCATATTATTTTCCTAGAGTCAAGGCAAAGGAATCTAAAAATAAAATCCCATCTCTGCTCCTGGGGTGCAAGCACTTCATGTTACTTTGTGATTTGACATCACAAGAAATTCCAGGGGAGGCCTTGCAGGCAGGGAGGAGGCCAAGGTCAAAGACCAGCAGGTTCTGAACCTGTGCTTGACTGACTTTGATGATCTTGTTTGTTATATCAAATGGAGCAGAGAAAAGGGGCTCTCCAATGAGCAGAAGGAGCTGCTGTTGGATTTAATTCCCTCTCTTTGATTTCCCTCAGCAGCCTAGATTAAAGATGCATCGTCCTTCTCTCCCCATGTGTCTCACTGTGGTACTCCCTAGGAAAAAGAAAGAGCCTCTTTTAAAGGAGTCTTTGTCCAACATGGTCTCCTTAACTGCTGAAACATCTTCCAGGATGAAGTGCCAAGGTATTTGATGTTGGCTGAACTAGATATCACTTCCCATCAATCAAATGCAGACCAATGACTGGCACCCTGGTTGCGAAAATCAGACACAACGATACAGAAAGGAGGGGGAAAAAGTCCTGCATTAAACTTCCATGTTGGAACTACCTTGCCTCACTCATTTATGTAAATATAGAAAGCCAAGTAGAAGACATCATTGAAACAGCTCAACTGAAATGCATGGATTGTGATTGTGCCTCTCCGTCTCCCAAGGTTCATGGTGCTCTGTAGCTGAAGTCATAGCCCTTCACTTATCAGCTGATAATACGTATTAGGCTCATGTTTGCAAATCAGCAGCTGCTGCCAACCCCAACAGGAAACATGTTTTAAACTAATGTTTTACACAAGGCAGCTGATGCAGCTAGTGCATGTACTACAATGTTTATGGTATTAGCAGGCTCGGAGAGTCATGCTACTGAGGAATGATATGTTTCCCAGCTCACTGGAGGCTCTAATTTGCCCCATTATGCCTCACAGAACTTCTCAGGAAGTGCATTATCTGGAAGTAACACACCCTTGCCTTATGCCGTATTTCTTAATTATAATATGAAAACATCAGATCCAAGTCATTTGCCATTACCCCACTGTAGGCTCTCTGACTTCAATGAGTACTTTAAAAATGTGAAAATCACATTGTAGTTGGAGAAGCAGATACTTCCCTCTTATGATTATATATTTGAGCAGAGAACATTTGAAGCAAAAAAAAGCATAAAGTCGAGGATCTGGCAACTTAACTTCCACACTTTACTATTTTTAACATAGTCCATTGAATTCTAGACAGTATGTTTGCCTCAACAATAGAAAAGGCCTTGAAAGAATATCATTAGTCCCTGTATTTGGCAAGAACGGATTTTGTTTGCCTTCAACAGGTGGATACCATGGCACTGAATGAACCCATATCTCAAAGACAAGCTTGCATGTTTCATTTTCTTTCTAGAACAGCATCTTTAAGTGATAAGATTTATTGGTACACCTCATAAGACATGTAGGTGAATCTCTGGACAAATAGCTTCCAAAATGACCAAATATTGATTAGTGCATTGGGTTTACAGTACTAGCAAACTATTTTGCGTCATTTTTTGACTAGAGTCCTTATTTCAGAAAATCCTTTTTGCAGCAAACTGTCCTACACACACACTGCCAGATTCATTTTTATGAGAGCTCTAATGGTGTCATTTACATCCGAGGAAAATTTTTTGGTTATTATGCCAGACACTCGTGGCTGAGCCATCTCTCCAGCCTAAGGAAGAAAAAAATATCTTATTACATTGTCTATTCCTTTAAGGATAAACTAAGTCCTATTTAAGAAGTAAACATTGTCAAAGAAAGGACCTCAGTCTGTTTCTTCAAATGTTTTTTTTTTCCATCCCATCCCTGGCTTCCCACATCCCCACTTCTCCTAAAGTGACCTGTCTCACCTGGATTCTTATACTCATTTTTTAAAATCCAGTTTCATCTTCTTCTACATTGTGATACTCCCACCTGAATCAGAGTCAAGTTCTGTCTTCTCCTAGACTGTGAGACTTCTACCTGAATCAAAGTCTACTGCCAAGATGCCAGACGGTGTATTTGATGAGCAGGTGAGAAAACAATTTTAAACAGGCTAACATTCCCTGTGAAATATAAGTCCTTTGTTGAAGGATTAGTTAGCAACAAATTCCCAGAGAAGGACTAATGTCTCAGCTTCTTCTCCTCTTGCTGTTCTAGAAGAACTGACAATGGCAATATAAGGTAGAAAATGTTTATTTAGCAATGTTAATATCAACAACCATCCATCAGTAATTAAAATATATATTGATATAAAAGTTACTAAAAATGCAGTTGAGGGGCTGAAGAAATAGCTCACCAGGTAAGACCACTGGCTGCTCTTTCATAGGGTGTAGTTTTGGTTTCCAATTTCTGGCCTCTAAGGGTGTCAGGCGGGCTAGTAATGCAGGCACTCACAGATACATATAAAATTTATAAAAATATTTAAAATCTATAAATAGCCAATATTATACAATTTCCTAAAGCTGACTGAACACAGGATAACTCCTGGTAAGGAAAATGATATCCTAAATATGGTTTTGATTGTTTCATGTAAATAACAAACACTATTTTATGAAGTCAGAGTGTTCTCTGATTTAATCTCTAACTAGCTAAGATGCTAAATTTTAATAATAGCTGTTTTGCAAATAGAACTACCATTGGATTATCACTGAAATGTATGATCAGTTGAGTTACATAATACCCAGGGCTTTTATATATTTTCATTTGTAATCATTTTTAATCAGAACTTAAAGTTAAGGTGCCATTATGCTAGTTGCATGATATTCATTGAACCTCTTCTCCTGTTTCCCTTCCCATGCCCTGCCTCACTTCTCATTTCACATTTCAAATCAGCACTTATTTTATCACCTTCTTTTTCTCCTCCTCAGTCATCACTTATGAATCTATTTGCCCCGTTCACCGCCCCCATTTTAGTCTCCTGACCTATACCCCCAAACCCCTCGCCAACACACCCACATTAAAATATCCTATAATGTGATTGATGACTACCTTGGTTGCCATTACTAGGGCCTTCATCTAGTAGCTGATGGAAGCAGAAACAGGCACCCACAGCTAAACACTGCGTCTTTTTCCTGGAATCCAGTTGCAGAGAGGGAGGAGGGATGAGCAAACGATACAAGACTGTACTGGAGAAACAGGCAGAAACAGTTGACCTGACCCAGTGAGACCACAGAGACCCTGATCATAAATCTGGGGAACCAGCATTGGACCAAACCAAGCCCTCTGAATGTGGGTGTTAGCTAAGAGGCCAAGACAGTCTACGGGACCTCTAACGGTGGAGCCAATGTTTATCCCTAGAGCACAAATGGACTTTCTAGCCCATTCCCTATGGAAGGATATTATTGCAGCCCAAATAAAGCAAGGAGGGCTTGGGCCCTCCACCAAATGATGTGAGGGACTTTGACAGTCACCCTTGGAGTGGGGGAACATGGGGGATGGGAGGCGAGGGAATGGGGTGATGGTTATGTAAATAAGAATGCTTCTTTAAAAAAAGATACTTTACATTAAAAGAAAATCTCCATAGGAAAGATGGCACACTAGGCAATGGTACTTGCCATCAAACCTGAAACACGGGTTTGATCTTGGACAACCCAAGGATGAGGAAGAAAACTGCCTCTAGTAAACTGTTTTCTGACCCCTCTACATCCCATCCTAGAAAAAGAAAATGAAAACTAAAGGGAAATCTAGGATCTAAGGGAAGAAATTGTCAATGTTCTTTGCTATTCTTTTTACTAGTATTCATTATTGTTTAGGGAAAAGTGTGTGTGTGTGTGTGTGTGTGTGTGTGTGTGTGTGTGTGTGTGTTTTACATATATGTGGAGATCAGGAGGCAACTTTTAGGAGTTTGTTTTCTTCTTCTATAACGTGTGTTCTTGGGAATGAACTCGGGTCATCAGGCTTGGAAAGAGAGCATCTTTACACACTGAGCCAGTTCACAAGCAAGGAACTGTTTTATTGAGAGCATTTTTTCACTTTATTTTGTTTTGCTTGTGTGTTTAGTTTCCGGTTTTTTGAGAGAAGGCTTTTCTATGTAGACCTGGCTGTTCTGGAACTCACTCTGTAGACCAGGCTGGCCTCAAACTGACAGAGCTTTGCCTGCCTCTGTCTCCTGAGAGCTGGAATTAAAGGTGTGTGCCACCACCACCCAACTATTGATAGCTTTTTAAGGAGAGAGAGAGAGGCAATATGTTTCATGGATACTTTTTTTGTAATTTTTTTATTAGCTCAAATTAGGAACAATTTGACATGTTTCACATGTCAATCCCTTCTACCTTTCCCTCCCCTCCCCCCCCACCCCTACGCCTCCACTCCCCATGAAGGTTAGGGCCCTTGTCAGGTGCTCCCCAAAGTCCACCACATCATCCTAGGCTGGGCCTAGGCCCTGCCCCATGTGTCCAGGCCAAGGGTGCATCACTTCACGTGGAATGGGCTCTCAAACACCCTTCTTACACCAAGGAAAAATACTAATCCACTACCAGGAGCCCCCTAGAGTGTGGAAGCTTCCTAATTGACACCCATGTTCAATGGTCTGGATCAGTCCTGTACTGGCCTCCCAGACAGCAGACTGGGGTCCATGTGCTTCCTCCTGTACAGGCCAGCTGTTTCTGTGGGATTCACCAGCCTGGCACCGACCCGTTTGATCTTCATTCCTCCCTCTCTGCAACTAAGGTCCAGAATTCAGTTCAGTGTATATCTGTGGGTGTATTCCTCTGCTTCCATCAGCCACTGGATGACGGCTCTAGGATGGCATTAAAAAGTAGTCATCAGTCTTATGATAGGAGAAGGCATTTGGGTTATCCTCTCCACCATTGCCTATATTGTCAGCTCCTGTCATCCTTGTAGGTCTCTGGAAATCTCCCTAGTGCCAGATCTCTCCTCCAATATATAATGGCTCCCTCTAATATGGTATTTCTCATCCTGCTCTCCTCTATTCTTCCCCCAACTCAATATTTCTGTTCCTCCATTTACTCCTCTCCTCTCCTATTCTCCTCCTCTCATTCTGGCAGCTCCCTCTCCCCTGCACTCATGCCCCCAAGTAGCTCAGGAGTTCCTGCCCCTTCCCATTCCTGGGATCCATGCGTTTTCCCCTTAGAGGACTTCTTGTTTCCTAGTTTCTTTGGTGAAGAGGATTGTAGGCTAATAATCCTTTGCTCTATGTCTAAAATTCATATATGAGTGAGTACATACCATTTTTGTCTTTTTGTGACTGGGTTACCTCACTCAGGATGGTTTCTTCCAGTTCCATCCATTTGCCTGCAAATTTCGAGATTCTGTTGCTATTTTGCTGAGTACTACTCCATTGTGTAAATGCACCACATTTTCTTTATCCATTCTTCAGTTGAGGGCATCTAGGTTGCCTCCAGGTTCTGGCCATTACAAACAATGCTGCTATGAAGATGGTTGAACATATGTCTTTATTTTATGGGCATGCATTATTTGGGTATATTCCCAAGAGAGAAATTGCTGGATCTTGAGGTAGACTGATTCCCATTTTTCTGAGCAACTGCCATACTGATTTCCAAAGTGGTCTAAGAAGTTTGCACTCCCACCAACAATGGAGAAGAGTTCCTTTTTCTTCAGATCCTCTCCAGCATAGATTGTCATTGGTGTTTTTGATTTTAGCCATTCTGACAGATGTGACGTGGTATCTCAGAGTTGTTTTGAGTTGCATTTCTCTGATGGCAAACGATTTTGAGCACTTTCTTATGTGTCTTTCAGCCATTTCAGATTCTTCTGTTGAGAATTATCTATTTAGTTCTGCACCCCACTTTTTAATTTCATTGTTTGGTGTTTTTATGACTAGCTTCTTGAGTTCATTGTATATTTTGGAAATCAGCCCTCTATCAGATGTGGGGTTGGTGAAGAGCTTTTCCCATTCTGTGGGCTGTCATTTTGCATTACTGACTGTGTCCTTTGCCTCACAGAAGCTTCTCAGTTTCAGGAGGTCCCATTTATTAATTGCAGATCTCAATGTCTGTGCTACTGGTGTAATCAGGAAGTGGTCTCCTGTGCCAATTCATTCAAGGGTATCTTCCACTTTCTCTTCTAGAAGATTTAGTGTGGCTGGATTTATGTTGACATCTTTGATCCATTTGGACTTGAGTTTTGTGCATGGTGACAGATATGGATCTATCTGCATGTCCAAATCCAGTTGTGCCAGCGCCATTTGTAGAAAATGCTATTTTTCTTCCATTGTATAGATTTAGTGACTTTGTCAAAAATAAGGTATTCATAGGTGTGTGGGTTAATATCAGGGTTTTCAATTTGATTCCATTGGTTTGTCTATTTTTGTGCCAATACCAAGCTGTTTTTAGGACTATGGCTCTATAATAGAGCTTGAAGTCAGGGATGGTGGTGGCTCCAGAAGTTCCTTTATTGTACAGAGTTGTTTTGGTTATCCTGTGTTTTTTTGTCTTCCATATAAAGTTGAGTATTGTTCTTTTAAGGTCTGTGAAAACTGTGTTGGGGTTTTGATGGGGATTGCTTGAATCTGTAGATTACTTTTGGCAAGATTGCCATTTTTACTATGTTGATTCTATCTATCCAAGACCATGGGAGATCTTTCCATTTTCTGATATCTTCTTTAATTTCTTTCTTTAAAGACTCAAAGTTCTTACTGTACAGGTCTTTCACTCTTTTGGTTAGCATTACCCCAAGATATTTTATGTTGCTTGTGGCTATTGTAAAGGGTGATGTTTCTCTGATTTTTTTCTCCTTGGATTTATCATCTGTATATAGTAGGACTACTGATTTTTTTTAGTTGATTTTGTATCCTGCTACTTTGCTGAAGGTGTTTGTCAGCTGTAGGAGTTCCCTGGTAAAGTTTTTCAGGTCACTTATGTAAACTATCATATGCTCTGCAAATAGTGAAGTTTGACTTCTTCTTTTCAACTTTGTATCCTTTTGACCTCCTTTTTTTTCTTATTGCCTAGCTAGAACTTCAAGTTCAATATTGAAGAAATATGGAGAGAGTGGACATCCTTGTCTTGTTCCTGATTTTAGAGGAATTGCTTTGAGTTTCTCTCCATTTAGTTTGATGTTGGCTGTTGGTTTGGTGCATATTGCTTTTATCATGTTTAGATATGTTCCTATTATTCTTGTTCTCCCCAAAATCTTTATCAAGAAGTGGTGTTGGATTTTGTCAAGGGCTTTTTCAGCATTTAGTGAGATGATCATGTGGTTTTTCTTTTTCAGTTTGTTTATATGGTGGATTATATTGATGGATTTTGATATGTTTAGCCATCCTTGTATCCCTGGGATGAAGCCTACTTGATCATAGTGGATGATTTTTCTGATGTGTTCTTGGATTCGCTAAGCCAATATTTTTTGAGTATTTTTGTATCGATGTTCATGAGGGATATTGATCTGTACTTCTTTTTTTTGTTGTTGTTGTATCTTTGTGTGGCTTGGGTAACAAAGTGATTGTAGCCTCATAAAAATACTTTGGCAATGTCCCTTCTGCTTCTATTGTGTGGAACAATTTGAGGAGTACTGGTATTAGCTCTGGTTTGAATTTCTGGTAGAATTCTGCAGTGAAGCCATCTGGCCCTGGGCTTTTTTTGGTTGGGAGGCGTTTGATGACTGCTTCTATTTCATTATGGTTTATAGGTCAATTTTAACTGATTATCTGTTCTTGATTTACTTTTAATATGTGAAATCTATCCAGAAAACTGCCCATTTCCTTTACATTTTCGAATTTTGTGGAGTACAGGTTTTCAAAGTATGACCTGAAGATTCTCTGGATTTCCTCAGTGTCCGTTGTTATATCCCCCTTTTCATTTCTGATTTTGTTAATTAGCATGGTCTCTCTCTCTTTTGGTTATTATGGATAGAGGTTTGTCTATCATGTTGATCTTCTCAAAGAACCAAATCTTTGTTTCATTGATTCTTTATAATGTTTTCCTAGTTTCTAATTTATGGATTTCAGCCCTCAGTTTGATATTTTCTGGCGTCTACTCCTCAGTGGTGAGTTTGCTTCTTTTTGCTCTAAAGCTTTCAGTTGCTCTGTCAATTCTCTAGTGTGACTTTTATACAGTTTCTTCATGTGGACACTTAGTGCTATGAACTTTCCTCTTAGCACTGCTTTCAAAGTGTCCCATAAATTTGGGTATGTTGTATCTATATTCTCATTAAATTCAAGGAAATCTTTAATTTCTTTTTTTATTTCTTCTTCAACCCAGGAATGGTGCACTTGGGTGTTATTCAATTTCCACAAGTTTGTATGTTTTCTGCAATTTTTATTGCTGTTGTATTCTAACTTTAAAGCATAGTGATCTGATAAGATACATGGGGTTATTTCAATTCTTTTGTATCTGTGGAGTTTTGCTTTGTTTCCAACTAGGTGATCATTTTTAGAGAAGGTTCCATGCAGAGCTGAGAAGGTATATTCTTTTGTATTTGGATGAAATGTTTTATAGATATCTGTTAAATCCAGTTGGGCCATAACTTCTGTTAGATCCTTTGTTTCTTTGTTAAGTTTCTGTCTGGTGGTCCTGTCTACTGGTGAAATCAGATGGTTGAAATCTGCTACTATAAGTGTGTGTGGTTTGAGTTTTAGTAATGTTTCATTTACAAACGTGGCTGTCTTTCTATTTGGGGCATAGATGTTCAGGATTGAGACTTCATCTTGATGGACTTTTCCTGTGACGAGTATGAAATGCCCTTCTTCATCTCTTTTGATTGATTTTAGTTTGAGGTCTAATTTGTTAGGTATTAGGATTACTACAACAGCTTGTTTCTTGGGCCCATTTGATTGGAAAATCTTTTCCCAATCCTTTACTCTGGGGTAACACCTGTCTTTGAAGTTGAAGTGTGTTTCTTGTTCGTATCCATTCTGTTAGCCTGTATCTTTTTATAGGCAGGTTAAGATCATTGATATTGAGGGATATTAATATCCATTTATTGTTGGTTCTTCTTTGTTTTGGATTTATTGTTGGTGGTGTCATTGTCTGTGTATTTCTCCCTCCTGTTTCTTTTTGTGTTTGTATTTGGATGAAATGTTTTGGATGAAAATTGGATTATCTATTGCCTATGTTTTTGTGAGTGTAGTTATCTTTGTTGGGTTGGAGTTTTCCTTCCAGTACCTTTTTAGTGCTGGATTTGTGGATATGTATTGTTTAAGTCTGGTTTTGTCATTGAATTTATTGTTTTCTCCATCTATAGTGATTGAAAGTTTTGCTGAGTAAAGTAGTCTGGGTTGGCAGCCATGCTCCCTTAGTGTTTGGAGAATATCTATCCAGGACTTTCTGGCTTTCAAAGTTTCCATTGAGAAGTCGGGTGTGATTCTGATAAGTCTGCCTTTATATGTTTCTTGGCCTTTTTCCTCTGCTGCTCTTAATATTTTCTCTTTATTCTGTAGGTTTGGTGTTTGGATTATTATGTGTTGAGGGGACTTCTTTTTGTGGTCCAGTCTGTTTGGTATTCTGTAAGTTTCTCATAGTTTCGTAGGAATATCCTTCTGTAGGTTGGGGAAGTTTTCTTATATGATTTTGTTGAATATGTTTTCTGTACCTTTGAGCTGTATTTTTTCACCTTCTTCTATACCCATTATTAGGTTTGGCCTTTTCATGGTGTCCCATATTTCCTGGATATTTAGTGTTAAGTGTCTATTGGACTTGAGATTCTCTTTGGTAGATGTCTATATATCCTCTAGAGAGTCTTCAACAACTGAGATTCTCTCTTCCATCTCTTGAATTCTATTGGTTATACTCACATATTTAATTCCTGATTATTTATCCAGCGTTTCTATTTCCAGCATCCCCTCATTCTGTGTTTTCTTTATTGTGTCTATTTCAGTTTTCATGCCTTGAACTGTTTTGAGTGCTTCCTTCACTTGTTTGGTTGTTTTTCTTGGCTTTCTTTAGATTCTTTAAGAGATTTGTTGACTTCTTGTTTTTTGTTTGTCTTTTTCTCCATTTCATGTAATTTTTAGCTTGTTTTTCCTTCCATTTCTTTAAGGGATTTTCTTGTTTCCTCTTAAAGGTCTCTATCATCTTCCTAAGATAATTTTTGAGGTCCATCTCTTCTTCATCCTCTGTGTTGGGCTTTTCAGAACTTGCTGGTGTGTAGTCCTTAGATTCTGGTGGTGTCATATTGGTTTTTCTGTTGTTGAGTATGTTCTTACTCTGTCTTCTTCCCATCCCTTTTTCCAGTAAGTGCAGGTGGGGTCTCTCCCTCTCTCCAGTGGCAGGTGGAGGACACAGCCTCTGGTGGCAGCCAGATGGCAGAGGGCAGTGGATGGACAAGGGTGGGGTGTATCTGGACTCAGGGTGGGCCTTCCCAGTCTGGGCAGGTGCTCACTTGCCCCAGTGGGCTCAGGCAGAAGCAAGCAGGGGTTGATTGGGGAGGTTGGGGAGCAGAGCAGCGCCCAGACTTACCTGAGGCTCAGGTGCCCGCTGCAGGACAGAGGGCAGAGTGTCTCATTGATACTTTTAAACAAATTATTTTACTGCAGAGACGTAGATATTTGGCAGTAAATCACTGTGAAGTAGGGAATGTCCACTGTCCAGATTCCTGCCCTGGCACTTCTATCTCTTGATTATGTCATGTTACTTAAACCATCATTCATCTATAAAACAGAAATAGCATTAATACTTACCTTTTAAGTTGAAACTTTCATCAGAATCAAATATATTGGTTGAATAGAAAGCATGAAGTGATGTCAAAGCATGAAGTTATGTTAAAGGCACCATTTTACTGATTATGTTTATCAGGACAGTACTGAGAAAGAGCCTTCCTTGCTAGGAAATTATGGATCAAGTCAGACACTATGGGACATTTCTCCTACTCACTAGTTATAGGAGTCTGAATGACACTCATACTTTCTGTGCTTCATATTCTTAGTTGTTGAGACACTATACACTCAGTACACTGAAGAGACGATATTATTATTTTAAAATATCTATAAAGTGATTAAAGTATTTCCAAAGCCACAGGACCAGCTACACATATTCACAAGATAAATTATTTTATATACTCACATACTTTCTTTAAAAAGTCATCCATTTTTAAAATACATCTTGAATCCAAATAATAATAAACTAAGTAAACAGATATATTTCTTTAAATGATCTTCAAATTGTTTTTTTGAATTTACAGTTGCTACTATAAGTTGAAGTGTTACTGTTTTAGGTGTATAGATTGGAAACATGTCATATCATCCTGAAATCTGAAGATTCTGTGATATTTGAATGTATGCATGAAATAATAACTCAAATCCCTTTTCATGAGTTATATATAATAACTTCAGTTTAGATTAATTTCTGAATCACTGATTTTCTAAAGCAACACTTTTTCATTCAGAACTCACAGTATTTTAGACAACATTAAAATTCCATTATTTGTCTCAACTCATGTCCATAATAACTAAGGCAACAATCCATCTTTGCTCTAATTTTTTTTCTGAAAGTATTTCTCCATTTCTGATGTATTCCCACCTTTCATAATTTCATGTTTTATGCCATCAAATATCCTCATTGTTTACTCTATCTTTTCAACATATTTCTATGGCTAAGAAAGTAGAAATGCTTGAGAGTTATTATTTTGTGAGATAATAATTGATGGTATTTACATTGCATTCACAGTATAGCAGGAGTTGGCTGTCATCCTCTTCATATATTTAAATACAAACAATTCAGGGAAAAAAGGATCACATATCTAGGAAGAGTTTGTAGACAAAGAACAACTCCTTCATTTTATGATTATTTTTACAACTGACATTGATTTCTTGACATAAAATTTTAACCAGAAATTATTTGAGTCAAAGTTCAATAACTATATACTTTTTAAAGTCACCAATGTCAGCATAATTTTAGAAACCACATGATAATCTCATTAGATGAAGAAAATAGCTTTGACAAATCTCAACAGCTCTTCATTATAAAAGTTCTGTAAAGTCTAGGGATTTAAGGTACAAACTTCAACATAATAAGGGCAATGTAAAGCAAACCCAGAGAGAACATTATCCCAAATGGAGAAAAACTCAGAGCATTTTCTATTAAAATCATGACTAAGACAAAGTTGGCCATTCTCTTCTTAACTGTTTGTTATAGTGCCTGAAGTCTAGCTAGAACTGTAAAACAACTGAAGGGGATCCAAATATGGAAAGAGGAAGTGAAAGTATCTTTACAAGTCCACCAGGAAACTTATACAGTTGGTAAACACTTTTAGGAAAGGATCAGAGTACAAAATAAACACAAATGTCAGTAGCCTTCGTGTGTGTGTGTGTGTGTGTGTGTGTGTGTGTGTGTGTGTGTGTGTGTACATATATGTGTGTGACAATGATAGAATGAAATTATGGAAAGAGCACCTTTCACAATAGCTCCCCAAAATATCATGAAATAACTCTAACACTGAATTGAAAGACTTGTATAAAAAACATTGAAGAAGACATCAGAAGATGGAAAAATCTCCCATGTTCATGGATCAGTAATGATTAATATTGTACAAATGGCCATTTTACCCAAAGCAATCTATAGTTTCAATGCAATCCCCACCAAAATTCTAAGAGAATTCTTAACAGAAACTGAAAACATAATCTTCAACTTCATATGGAAGCACACACACCCAAAACAAAATATATTAAACAATACTAAACAATAAGAGATCTTCTCGAGGTATCTCCAGCCAGTTTTCAAGTAGTTCTATAGAAGCATTGTAATAAAAACACTATGACATTGGCCAAATATAAATGTGTTGATCAATGAAATAAAACTGATGGACCCGATATTCTACACACCTACAAATACTTGAGTTTTTACAAATAACCCAAGAATCCACACTGGAGAACATATTTAACAAATAGTGCTGGTCAAATTGGACAGCTGAATACAGAAGAATGAAAATAGTTTTAAAACTTGATGTTGAAACAAGTATTATGGTGACTTGTTTTCAAGTCAACTTAGTATTGAGTAAGATATAGTTCCAGCAAACCTAAAATAATTTGGGATTGTATATTTCTCATAATAGGGCTCAATTCCATGTTTATCAAGAACTCTGTCCAGTGCATTTCTGCTTCAATTCATTTAACCCTTTTGAAAAATGTGAAGAATTATCATGCCTATCATAGTGATCTGACATCCAAGTTCCAGGTTAATTTTTTATAATCAGCAAAATACTCTTAATAAACAGAAATAATTATGCAAAGTACTTAAAATAATTAGTTATACCATTAGTGAATGCAAATCAGGAATTGCTACCACATACCTGATTTAATGTACTCAATACTTCCTCTCATTTGACTATACCATAATTAGATGTCTTTTTGTATTTCCTTCATGTGTAAGTTCTATATTCAAATGTCAACTGACAAATATTTATCTATGGCTCCTTTTATATCTGCACCATTCATACCTTACATTATCGATAGGCATGTTCTGTTCTACACATTTAGATCTACAGCAAATAATTTAACAATGTGATTCATAAATGTATTTTCAGAAGAAAGATATGATTGAATATCTAATATATGAAATTATCCTGTCAATATTGGAGTGATGATACTGATAACATTCTTTTGTCACTAAAGATGTTTTCCTGATCTCTGCAATTGGTAGGGACAAGAAGTGGCCTCATTTTGTGCTTGGTCCTATTTTACCAGTGTCTCTAGGGGTCCCCTTTTCTTTTTCTGTTTAATTGAGGCAAAGATTCATCTCAGGCACCATCTGATGTCCATACAGTTGATTCTGCAGTACTCTTGGCAGATATAAAGCACACCTGGCCAATGGTACAGGCCATGCTGTCAGAGATGTGATCACAGACTGACCAGACTGACCACTCTCATAATTTTTTCTACTTGTATTCAGTTCCAATCAGTTCCCTGTGTTTCTTTCATTATTTGAGCTGTTCTTATAGGGTTAGCTGTGTAACAAGGTTGAGAAAAGTGCTTGTTTATAGTGCAGCTGGAGGTTTCAGATCAAAGTATGGCAGAAAAATATAATTGCCAGGCCAGAATTGGGAATTCTTAAGCCCATGAAATTGTTGTCAGTGATTCTATTGTTGTTATTAATTTATCTCCCTAATGTGTCCTTATAGTGTACTACATGGATATAGATAAAAAATGTGCATTATTAACCCTTGCTAACATATACATATCTGCAAGATAAATTAAGTTTACACTAGCCCCTTCAGAAGCATGAGGAATAACTCTAGGATCAGGTAGTCCGGCAAGAGCCAACAGGGAATTTTGACTCTGGCCAATGAAGTTTCCTGAATATGAATATATATATATATATATATATATATATATATATATTGCTAATTTAATAAAAGAAAAGACAACTGTAGGTGTAGTAGTGTAGGTTAAATCTGTTTCTTGGTAACTTCTGGTTTTTCCTGAAAACATAAGTACTTTCAGCTTATTAGAATCCAGTCTAATTTTTTCCTCCAGGTCAGGCAAATGGTCTCTGGTCCCACACTGTTGTCCTCTCTGTATTGACCATTTTCTCAAGTCCCTGCTTAGTCTGTATACCCATGATTTTGCTCAAACTAATTATCCACATTTGCTTAAAAATAAAGTCCTCAATGGTAGTTTTGTTGAGATCACCTCTATTAATCACCTGAAAAATAACTGTTGCCTTGAGCTCCAAGAGGTTTCTTAAGTCTAACCTGAGCACTCAAATTGAAAACAAAAAGAATTATTACTTGCTGAACCTCCCTGTTATGTTTGCTTTCTATGATGTTGCAGACATGTGAAACATTAATCTAATTAGTCTTGATCTATAAAAATTCGGGAGTTAGAATAACAGAATAAGAGCCTGAAAGATCAGAGAGACAGGGGCAATCACCAGTAGCTTCCTACCTCAACAGTTCCTCCACTCCAAACTCTTGAGATCCTCTCTCCATCCTGCCTTACTACTTCCTGTCTCCTCTCTCTCTTCTGTCCTCCAAACCTCTATGGTTAATTTTGGTCAGCTAGTGGCTAGCTCCACCCTCTGACTCCAAGCAAGCTTTATTTGTCCGAACACAATCAAAATATCACACAACAGTGGTGTGGCTTCCATGGAGAAAATCACATAAGAATAATGAAAATGACATTTCATTGAATGGAAACCTGAGTCTTATTGATATATGCCTATACAACTGATGGAGAAAGATGTGGAGCGGGAGCTTCTTTGATGATATAAGGACCAAGCTTACCTTAGTTACCCTTGGAGCACTTGAATCACACAAAGCTTTCAAGACTGATAAATCTAAGACCTGATGAGATATTTTTTTCCTTTCCTCAAGTTTGTCCTTTGCCAACATTCTGCTAGAAAGAATAAGCCTTGTGTTGGGAAAAAAAAAAAAACCTCACGAACAGCCTACCAGAAACTGCCAGAAAACTTCATGAAAGGCATTCTGGTATATTCAGGTTGGAAATGTCTTTACCACATTACTTTGAAAAAAGAAAGAAAGAAAGAAAAAAATATCAATTAATTTGACTTTGTGGCTATGTAAGAATTTCTTCCTGCTAAGACATGAGCATGCTTTCATTTCACTGTTCTGGGAATCTTTAAGTCATCACTGTTTCCTCACTTTTTATGCGTAGACAAGTTGTCAAGCCTTCCAGAGGGCCATTGTTCTTCCACACCCATCCTCTGAATCTGGCATGCTTTGACAGTCGTTTGAAAGAATGGTGTGATTATAAAATGTCCTGTTCTTTAGAGGAACTTAAAAACTAGACAGAAGTACAATATTTTTGCCAATTATTGGTATTTTTTTCATTACTATTTTCTGTTTGACATCATTTCTAGCATTTTGTTTCTTTTCTTAAGAACCACTAGAATAAAAGCACCATCTGGAGAGCTAACCAAAATAGAACTGAAGTGCTGAGCCTGTGAAATCATGGCTCTGGGTATCGTAGTCCTAATCATTAATGCTTAACTACAGTGAGTACAATGTATAACTGTGTTCCTATGCTCCAACAGAAAGTTCAACCTTGTTTTCAGAATGACCAGAAAGCTATTCTAAGGAAGGAAATGGGTCAACCAATAGACTTTTCAGCAAAATAGAACAAAAATCAATGCCCAATCAGAATTTTATAGAAATAAATGTTCCTTTTTTCTCTAAAACATGGATATTTCCATTGCTGCTTTAATTTACCCACATGCAATGACAGATGTACACCTCTTCCCAGTTTTCTTCTGGAGAAAAAGAAATAGAGCAGGCTAATTCATTAGCTTGCTTATTTTCTTCTGCAATAAAACTAGGGGAGGGTTAGAGTGTGAACAAGTATGAGTTGGAAATACAACATGAGCAAAATCTGAAGCAATATTTAAGGGCTTATGAATAACTGTGATAGATGAATCAAAATAGCCAGTTATCCTGATAGGCTAATGTAGCTATGTCTTTACTTGCTAAAGCCACCAGAGCCCTGCCACCATATGGGCACCTTCTGCCAGCCTCCCGAGTTCTGCCCGCCACATTAGAGCCCCAAATAATACACAGAGACTTATATTCGGTACAAATGATTCTTGGTCAATTGACTAGGATTTCTTATATGCTAGCTCAGTCTTAATTATCATAAATCTATATATTTTATAAGACTTATTGAGGATGCTTTCCGCTGATACCCTCTTCCTGGGATCACATGGCATCTCCAGAGCAGAGAGCAGGAGGAAGAGGAAGAGCAAGAAAGCAATTTCCTCTTTGTCCCTGCTTATATTCTGAGTTTGCCTACTATGTCACTTCCTGCCTGGATCACAAGACTTCATTTTTACTACATTTCCCAGAATCATCCTCGACTCCTAGTCCTGCCTAACTTGCTTCTCTATTGGCCAACAGTACTTTATTTATCAACCAATAAGACAATCATATACAGAGAAGGACATCCCCCATCATCTCCTATCTTCTGTCTAAATAAAAAGAAGGGTTTTCATTACCATTTATAACCAACCCCACTTACATGAAAACAAACATTTATAAACAATATTTGGGAATTTGGGTGTCGTTCACTCCAAACTGCTTCCTGCTGGTTGGGGGCAATGTCCATAACATGGGGATCATGATAAAACACAAAAATCTGGCCGTAGTCATCCATGGCTGCATCATCTCAGCTGTTTTGGATGTAGGATCCATTGCGCCAATGCATCAGGGGGTCTTGCTTGATCAAACCATATTTGTCTGGAAGGAATCCACAACTTTTCATTTTTTGTGAAAACACAAGCAAGAAATCTTTTGCCAAGTAGCCTGTCCTTAGACTTGAATTTTGAAGTCAAAGAATTTTTAAAATGTATAGGTTGGATTAAGTCAGCAGCACTTACAATAAAATGTATTTTAGCAGCTGTAACTCTTTCCTTGGCAATCAAACAATTTAAAGATAACAATATAGTATATAGTATCCAGACTCTGTGAGTATTTTCCATCTTTATGTGGCTTTTTTATTATTCCATTTCTGGCCCATGAACCCCCTCATACCATTAGATGAGGCATCAATAAAATAAGGATCTGCCTTGGAATGGGAGAAGGTTGGACACGTTTTGTAATTGCAAAGTTAGTTCATAAAAGAAAATTTCATAGCTTATTATATGATTTCCTATCCTGACATAGTAACCTACAAATGAACTTTGAAAATCCATAGAGCTTTGTAACACTATTAAAAACTGATTTTTAGTTAAGGGTAATAGAATACAGTAAGGATCAAATATGTATAATTGTTGACTTCAGGTCCTTCCCAATTTACTAACAACAAGAGCATTAAGGTAAGAAGTCAGTATTTTCTGGGACATGTAGTGTAAATGAACCCATTCCAAATGTTTAAATTTATCTTCTTGTGCTATAATACCTGCAGGAGACAATTTAATGGGGAAAATAAGTTTTAAGGCAGTGAAAGTGCCAGGGGATGCACAAATGCTTCTTTAGTCTGTCTTCAAAAGACTGTAGTTCTTTTCTTGTCTTTCAAGGTGATATGGGTGGATTGTCCAATGCTGTTTTTCCTTCTAGAATCTTTAGTAGATTGGTAGTGCATTGGAAATACCAAGGGCAGCTCATTGGGTCAGGGAACTATCAGGAAATGAATTCCTTTTCCCTGCCTTATCCTAGTTTACTTGGTTGTTAACTTGGCATTTTCATAGGCTCTCCTAAGTTCTCATTGGGAAGTGGAGGGAACTAAAGATTATATTGATTTTCAAATTTTTTAAGATTAGATTGATATCCCATGCTTCAGAATCATCTTCCACCAATGAAGGGTTCATAATTAAAGGAGGCTCTTCTAAAACAGCTGAGAGCTCATAATTATCAGTGGTACTGGATTTACTTAGTTTGCCTGAATGGGGAAAATCTCCTATTCTTGCCTTTATTTCCCCAAGGTTAAGGTTTGATCATCCAGTTTATATTCGTTCAAGAAATTAGCCATCTCTTCTTCATGATTAATATCCTCCTTATCTTCCTTAAGCATTTTGATAACAGTCAAAATTAATGCCCCAGTGACCCCAAATTGAATGGGGATCTTTCCTCCTTGTTTATATGCTTTTTCAATATGATTTCTGACTCTGCCCCATGCTTCTTCATCTAAAGTTCCTTCTTCTGGAAACCAGGGATTATAATCATAAATGACTTGAAGGTCATCAAGTAGCTGTGATTTTTAATACTGTGTTCTTCCTTTATAAAATGATGCATAAGCTTTGCATAAGGCAGAGCCTCCCCTGGCTTCTGCCCCATTATTCTCACTCACCTCCTTCTCTGGGGGTCTCTACTCTCTTATCTCATAGCCAATTTCAGTGCCTGTGCTGGGTACCACTTGTCAACCCTCTAGAGGCACCTGGGCCAATGGCACTGATAAACGAAACAGAATAAAGTCTCATACAATAGCCAGCTTCATTCAGAGCATCAGACACTTCATACTCTGGAGGTTAAGAGGGGTCACATGAGCAAAGTATACAATCACAGCAGCAAGGCACATGCAGCAAAACACACGTTTCCCCACAGAGGCATGTAAACAAATAGCAATCACCAGTTGTAATGAACAATCAGCAGCAAATTCCCTCTTATCACTACATGTGGGATAGGCATGAAAACATAATCCAAGAACACTTCTGTGCTTTTGAAGAAACTGAGGTCACAAGACTCTTGTCTTGGTTCCTTGGCGTTTTCTCGAAAGCACTCAGAAATCGCCACACATGACTCCATTCTTGGAGCATGTTCTTAAAACCTCACAACACTATGAGGCAAACAGCATGCAGTACCCTTTGCTTCAGATACAGAAAATAATTGTCTTAAGAAGAAAAGAATAAGTGAATATATTACATGCATTCTGTCAATGTCCTCAAAAACTGCTAAGGCTCTGAGGGGGTGCCGATAAAAGCATTTCAAAACCTATTTAATTAATCTGGTCTACCTTTAAAAAGGAAGGGTCCGCTGACATTGGCTAGCTATGCAGAATCAGAAACAAACCTACAAGATCATTTCTTCTTTCCAAATATTTCTCCCTGTGCATGGATGTCTAGAACTGAATAGTTGAGATCTTCATCAGAAAAAGGCTGTATAATTTGCAGACATTGACTGCCTGATATTTCTGTATCTGTGATAACTCAATTGTGTTGGGGATGTTCACTCTAATGTGTGCTTCCCATAGCTTGTCACCTCATTTTTTTACTAATATAGACACTCAGTATCTAGGACAGGAATACATTTCAAGCATATGTCATAAATATCTGTGTATGTGCCTACTGATAACCAGTACACTTCAAGAAGGAAGCTGTGGTGCTATCTTTTCATCCAGTCCATTGTTGCTAAAGATGTTGCCTGAAAGATGGCAGTCAGTGAGTATCATTACTGCCAGCATCCTGAAAAGGAATCCAATCAGGGCTCCATGGCCATTTCTTAACATTAGTAGGAGGCAGCACACATTGACACAGAAATCCATTTAAAAGCAAGGCTGCTGACAACTAAACCTCAAGAAGGCAAAGCCTTTACAAATGGCCAAAGCTGTACTGTGCTGACAGCAGGCACTATTGACTTTCTCTGGAACAGTCCCTTGCCAAGGACTCAGTGGAGGCTAGAGGAGCCTTGCAGGGCAGGTAGGGAGGGGAGAGTAGCTGGTTTTTTCTCAGAAACTACCTGCTGCCAGTCAGTTTGGCATCATTTAAGGCAGCAGGTGCTCCACTGGATAAAATGCAGGATCATGAGAGAATTTTTTTCTTTTCTGTTTTTAACAACTCATTGACGGTGGGACTTGGTTGAGATGAAAGTTCAGTTTATGTTGACAAGATAGCATTCCTCCTAGCTATTAACTCAGTCAGTGGCCTGTGACAGATTAAGGACAGGGACATGTAGAAATTTACCGTTCTCTAGCTTGACTCCACTTTTTTATTCTGCACATGAAAGCTGTAGTTGAACAGAGAAAATACATGCCAGCATTTTAAACACAACCCCTCCCCCAAATAATTACTGTGCTAAGTGCACTGTTTCTTTTGATTTTACAATCTGTCCCTTTCAACATCTATGATCTGCAGAAGGCACACCTTGCGTAATGTTGCCATGATATGTTGCCCAAGCTGAATAACCTGAAGATGAGGTCAGATAGCTGAACTCAGTTTTGCAATTACCATAAGTTATCTATATGGAAAAACAACGTCTGTACACAATGCCAAAATTTCACAGCTAAAATCTGTGATGATAATACAGCACTATGTTCTATCTAATTAAGTAATCAAAAGCTATGCCTAAGTGTACAGAAGTTACCAGAAAGTCCCTAGAAAACATTAAAATGGATGGAATAATAAACAGTGATGTTACCACCATAGACACATTTGATAAATGCATATAAATAATGTAAATTAAAAATAAAATGAGCAATGCATAGAGCTGGCTTAAGTAATGAATTAATTTAAAATCAAAGCTGTCACTTTTACTACTAAAGAAAAAAAGCACTAAAAACCTGTTAAAAGTAGAATAACAAGTGAAAAACATAAGGAGACACATGCTATGCAAAATTGAGAAAGATCACATTCAAATAAAACTTCTCTTAGTTTAATTACATTCTTGTGTGCATACACAATTACTGTGAAAAAATAATTCCCCTGACATCAAGGAAGTTTATACACTTCCAAATACCACATCATTATAAAATGAAACACAGTACAACATCCTACATACCGAATACTTAACTTGTGTTCAGGTTACATAGTCCTTGATTGCCACTTTACATGATAAGGTTTGGGTAATATGGCTATTTATATGGAGGAAAGAGATTTAGAAAATAAAAATATCATCATTCCTTTGTTGGGGTGGATGAAAATTTGGTCCTTGCAATTGTTTGAAAAAGATTTGTTTTCTTCACAGGTCATTCATTAGTAATAACATAACCAGACTTGACCTGGCTGGGTAGGTGTATAAAGCAGAGAGCATCCCACGAAGCCCAGCCTTTGTTACACAGTTGGAAGATAATGCTCTAGAAAGTTAAACATCTGCAGAATCCCCATCCTAAAAGGAAAACAATGTGCCTCAGGGCTTTAGTTACCTATGATTATCATCAAAAATAGCTTTTAACAAGGTAATTAATCATCAATATTTGACACATGCACACATTCAATTCATATTCATTGAATTTTGAAACTCTTACTTCAGAATTCACTAACATTCACTTGTGAATTTTTACTTTCAATAATTAAGTGAAACAAAACATAAGCAGAGCTATAATTACAAAAATACACAACTGAAATTCTTAATGCTTTATCCACATCTTCTTCAAAAACACCACAAAAGGAATTTAAACAGTTTGTTTGTAAATACAACTCTGGTAATTTTTTATCATTACCCTGTGCAATTAAGTACATATCTATTATATAATACTATCTTATGTGTTATATTTATGTTTTAGCTGTTATTATTAACAAACTGACAATACTCTAGGTCAAGGGTCTGCATTCATGAGCTTCACATCAATTAAGCTATAAATTAAATTTTATTGACATATAGTCAGTCTCATTCATTCACATATTTTTGCTTTTACATGATGATCAAGCTGAGTTGTAATAATGGCCCCTATGACCTGCAAATATTTACCATGTGACCTTTCTAAGAATAATCATTAGTGCAAAACAAAAAGAAATGTTGTAAAAGTCCCTTCCTTGTGGACTCCAATCAATTTAAATAAGTGAAGAGAGCTAAGTGAATAATTAGTTGAGAGTTTTCATTAGGGAAAGTCATTAAGTAGATGCATAGTAAATTGTACTTTAGTTTAAGAAATCATTGGATTATTGACTATTAATAGATTTTTGCTAGGTTTATATTTTCAAAACACCTAAAATACATTTTAAAAGCAGAGTTAAATAATATAGTGTCAATCAAAATCAAGCAATGTTGATAATTAAAATATGCCACTTGGTTTATTATTTACTGCCAACATGATTGCAATTCTATGTTAATGCAATTGTTTGCAAAAGCATAGATTACCATTTTCTACTCCAGCTAAATTAGTATGTGGTTAGTTTAATGCACATTGACTTATCTAAGAAGAAATAAAATTTCCTAAGTCAATTATTTGCATTAGTGAATTGTTTAGTTATTTCTCTTTAAAACTTATCCTTATTTCCTTCTCTTGGCCCAGTTAGAATTAATTATATTTTCAAAGTTTGTCTCCAAATAACGTGATGAACCCATCAAAACCATTGATGTCTATTTGTACAGAGCATTTGAATATGACAAAATGGTTGTGTTTGCAGTAAACTGTGACAGTAGCTCACATTTGTTTCTGACAGACATTATTTGCATACTTATTTTGATTTATATTGGAAATTTCATATGTACCCCTCCACTAAGTATTTCTTACAACCTTCATGTTTCAAATTCACAAATTTCTATATCCTTATCAATATTATTTTATTTTATTGCTTCTCCAAAATAATTCCTACATATTTGTGCCTCATTAGAACCTGAAGACTATATTTAATACAATATTTAATACAATTTTCTAACTAGGTTACTCTTACCAATTGGTTTCCTTACTGTAGGAAGTGTTAAGGAGAGTTGGGGTTAACTTTGATAGAAATGAAAATTACTCAATAATTATTAGGATATTAGTAACCAATATTTCATGCCTTTGTGTTTTGTTCAATTAATTTGAAATATCAGTTAAATGTTGTTCATCATGATTTATGTCTACAATTCTTTAGAAGTAGTTTTTATTACATTAAAATAAAAATACATTAATTTAAGATGGACTGCTTTTGATACTTTCTTTTTTTGGAAATATGTGATGGTATATATGTTTCTATTGTGTGAAAATTAATATTATTGCATATTTCAAATCTATTTTCAAATATTTCTGCTTCCCAGGCATTCTGACTTTCATCTTAAAAGTATAGATAGGAATATATAACTTAATTTGGCTGAAACTATTAAACACTGTACATAAAATATTAAGCTGCTCTGCTAACTAGTTTTAAGTCAAGTTAATGCAAGCTGGAGTCATTTTGGAAGGAGAAAGCTCACTGGAGCACCAGCATGCCTATAGGAAAGCTTATAGTGTGTATTTTTATGTTGCATGGTATGAGAGGGCCCACTTCACAGTGAGTGGTGCCACCCCTAAACTATTGGTCTTGGGTGCAATAAAAAATTAGCCTGAGCAAGCCATGAGGAACAGCTCAGTAAGCAGCATTTGTGGGAGGGTTCTGCATCAGTTCCTTCCTCTAGGTTCCTGCTTGATTTCCTGTCTGACTTCCTTAAATGATGGATTATGATGTGGAACTGTAAGGTGAAATAAACACTTCCTCCCCAACTTGATTTTGGTCATGATATTTCATCACAGCAATAGAAATATGAAGCAAAATGACTGTCATAAAGGGTATTTTGTTATTTTTATGGTGACCCCAGTATGCCCATAATTACATCTGTTATTTAGAACATGGTAGTTAAATTATAACATTATTATCATTTGTAATGGAAGGAACTTTTTCATTCATTGTTATCATAAAGACAATGTATCAAGAGACAGAACATGAGAAATTAATTTAACACCTATGCCAGACACTGTGTGATACATGACACATAAATGTCTTCAGCTCTTCCACTTTGTGGCATAAATCAACACATGATCTTGAAAATCACAATACCACAATTAAGAGGTATCTTTGTGAAAAAATATCTAATTTGAAAAAAAAAATATTTGACATAGCTACTAAACAATGTTCTGCTTAGTTGGGACCATGTACACCTGGAAAACCATAGCCTGGATTATAATTCAAACTGAAGATTCTCCAATATTAATAGGGTGGAAAGTCTGATCATTAGACTTTCCCATTACTAACATAATCAAAGCCCAAGCACATGACCTACAAAGAGGTGTCCTATGCAAGCTTAGACCTAGGGGATTTCTCTTAAGCAGATAGCAAATAGAGATACCAGGATAGATCAGATCACACGTCAGCATGAGTCTTTTACTGCAAGTGCAGCCCTTATCTCTTTTTCACCTTTTGTCTAAATCTGGCACATTCTAAGAGAATTAGTTCTTGTTACTGTAAACCTATTTTCTTGTCATTTTGTAGTTCTACAACAAGTTTTTTCAAAAATCTGTGTATATCTCAGTCAACCCTCAAAATAAACAGTTTTTGCTTTCTGACAAGGATGAAGAGTTTTCTGAGCTACCACACAAATCATGTGAAGGAAAGACATGCTCTGTCTGTGCTATGGAGCATTTAGCATCCTTTCAGAACAATAACCACATGAGCAAACATGTTGACATCTAAATCTCAAGAATACTTAGACATGACGATCTAACTTTCTTATTGCAGTAGACTACAAGTTTTTCCTTGGTACAATTATTCCTTTAAAAATAATGGAATTGAAGTTCAGACAAACATGTCATGAAAACTATTTCAGTCAAATCACTTGAGGAGGTAAGACCCAAATTCAGATTCCTTTGAAGTTAATGTCTTTCATTGCTTCAATCTTTAAAAAAATATAGCATTATGTATCCTATACATATGTATTACATTTAAACATGCATTAAAAATTTGACAATATTACTATAAATATTAATGCACACAAAATCTTTCTTCTCCCTCTCATCATTTTTCCTGAGATAGAGAGAGAGAGAAAGAAAGAGAGAGAGTCTCATTTGCAGCAAGATGAGAGGCTAAGAAGAAATAAGTGCAGAAAATATACAGAATTACAATGGCCCAGTCCCTTCAATCTGGTTATATCATGCAAGAGCTTGAGTTATACTTGAAATTCTTCATTAGAATTACTATGGTGTCATAAGTTCATAACATCAAAAATTGTACTAATAAAGAATGCTTAACCTTTTTAAGCATATGAAATATTCCATAGCAGGATATACTATTTTTATTTATATTTTTTGAAGACACAGTCTCATGTAGGCTTAGATTGCCTTGCACTCCTGATCTTGCTGCCTCTACCTCCCACGTAATGGGATTGCAATACACTAGGTACCATGCCTAAAATCAGGTCATCCTTTAGAAAACATGAATTTGTCCTCAAATCAATTTCTTAATAAAACAGAAGAGCAAATTTAACATATCTTTAAACCTAACAGAATCGAATTATCAGAAAGAATTTTATGGTTTTTATCAAGCCCCAGTAACATGCTTTCACCACACAGGTTAATGTGATTTCATGTTTCAAGTCAACCACATCTCTGTAACCTTTAAGCACCATGTACACGACATCATGTGTGCAGGTGGGTCCAATCTGTCATAATGGTGTCACACGTTAGAGAGGAATCAAGTCCTACACTGACTCTGAATATCAGAGATTGGCAGGCCCGGTTTCCCAAGCATATCATGTGATTCCTGCGGACAAATAATGCAAACCATCTTCCATTCAAATCTCTAGCCAGTAGAGTTCATCACTCGAAGGATGGTTGACCTCTGGGTCATAATTGGAAGTGTGCTGTCAGTTATACTAACACATTGCTATCGATCTTTTCTCTCAAGAGCTATATTGGAAAGAGCACTCATTCACATTTGGGCAGCTGTTCTTCATTGTTGTCTTCAGTTCAGAGCCCTACAATTATGTTTGACCTTAAGAATATCAAAATTTTCAGCCTCTTTTATACTTCATTAAAAACAACAACAACCAAAAATAAAGCCAGAAAATTTTCCTTAAAAACCTAAGAAAGAGCTACCAGTACTGTGAAAAGATACTGAATTTGTTTTACAAATTAGAGAAAAATAAAAATGGAAAATTTTAAAGAAGTTGCATCTATAAGATTTTAATTTACATGAGTTTTATCTGATTTCAAACAGTAACAGTTTGCAAAAAAGTATGAACTCTAAGTAGGGTTTATTTTAACTGCTTAATACTTTACTTTTTATAAAAGTGGAGTATAGTGGTGTAGTTGAAATGTAGGAGATGAGTCAATGGTGGAGACGGTACCTAACATTTTGTGTCACACTAATAGTTTATAGTGCAGTCTCAGTACTGTATTTTAAAGAATAACGTTCAGTTGAGAACATAGAAAACTGTATCATGGGAAAAAGGAGAGGGGGGGAGAGAGAGGGAGGGAGGAGGGAGGGAGGGAGGGAGGGAGGGAGGGAGGGAGGGAGGAAGGAAGGGAGGGAAGGGAAAGATCTATCAGATGATAGATGGGTATGCATGAGATAAGTGGTGTGCAGAAGCATTTTAATCTATAAATACATTATCTAAAAGCATATTTCCATGAATAGTTTGATTATGATGTGCATATACAGAATAGAGAAATTTCTTCCTTGTTAACTTAGTAATTTTATAACAAATATTCATGTCACCTTTCTATAATTATGCCATCCACAAGCAAAGCTCTGATCCACATTTCACATTTATAGTTACAAATGCCCTTCCTCCACACAATACAGTCATTATGAAAAAGACTCACCTGAAGTGAGTGCATAATTTATTCTCACCCTTTCTATTAATTCTAGATAATTCTAAATTTTCTTTTGGTGGTTATAAATTATACTAGACTGACATTTTCCTTACACCATTCTTAATTTGTCCAGGAGTCTGATGGAGCCACAGTTTATTCAGTATTTGGTATGTGCCTAGATTGTTGTTAAGGTTTGTTCCTGTTTTATTCTGTTCTATGTTGTTCTTGCTAAAATTTTAGTAGGTTAGTGATTAAATATATGCACATATACTTATCATGTATATGATATATATATATATATATATATATAATGTGTTACTGATAGCTATATCAGAGACGCAAAGAACAAAGTGATTAATGTAATATGAGCAAAGTTATGAGTCATTGATGATGACAACATTCAGGAAAAGAAAATTCAGGGAATTGTCATTGTAAATATGGATTAAGTTGTTCTGCAAAATAAAAATGATCAAAGAATTACAGAAAATTATATAAGAAAACATTCTCAGAGTTTCACCATGGAAACTTTAATGCTTTGTAACCAATGTACTTTAAAATGACTAATACTTTTATTTACATTATTTAAAAACTGTTTAACTCAGGATCACATATTAACTTATATCTTCAGAAAATAACAGTTTTTCTATTAATTATAAAACATAAAATAATTGATTTGAGGATAAAGTTATTATATTGTTAGTGAAATGGCTCATAAATACCCACACTGGTCTTAATTTTAATAAAAATTAACTCCACAGGGATTAAACTGACAATGTGTCTTATGGGACATTTTCTGGATATTACTGATACTTAGTTAAACAAATCCAGTAATGCAAAGCTGTTTTCTTTACTGGTCATTTCACAAGAGATAATAGGTAAAACAACCAAAGAAAACTTGGTCATGCATTTCTACAAGTATCAGAGTAGAAATAAAATTTTAAGTATGAAAATAGGAGGTATAAGAAGAGACAAAGCAGAATGGAGCCAGCAACACTGAAGGAACAGGTGGGGTAAGGAGCTGCAGACGCCACGTACGTTTATTCACAGGTGATATTGATGCAGACACACCAATCTTCAGCTGTCAGTCAAAAGCATAACCTCCAAGCTCACCCTTTGCAAACCCTCAGGATGATATCATTTCAATAATGAGAGTTCGTGCCATAGGATGTATTGGGAGTGACATCTGTCTTATAAAGCTGATCCACAAAACTTGGGATAAGTAGGTCTTAATATCATTATGAACAGTGAATTGTTTTAGCTTTTACCTTTTCTGTTTTTATACTTTGTTTTGGCATAAATATAAGGCATTTTTCAAATTCCTTCTTTTACTTTCTTTCTCTCCATTCTTTGTAATGTTCATCTTCTGCAGCATCCAAGAGCAGGGTAACGTGATAAACACAGACAAGAGAACATGCACTTATGGGGATAGCTTAGTGGGTAAAACACTTGGAACTTGGGCGTAATCAGTACTTTCTCTGTAATAGCCGCAACTCTCTGGATTAAGTAATATGAACACAATCTTTTTCCCTGTGTCCTTGGAATTATCATCCTTTTACTCAAATAATGTTATATATCACAGACACAGTAGCTATAGATAAAGATTGTTTTTCCTCCATATTGCATAAGAGATTTGAAGGATACAATTCACTGACGCATGAATATTTTCTTTCCAGAAAATCCTACAATTCTCTGTTCTTAGTCTCCAGCTATCTCTCCTCTGGTTTTCTTTCTCCTCTTCCAATACACAGCCTTCTGGATTCCCACTCCCTCCTTCTTGGAATTACAATTGTTTTCCAGCTCTGTCTTAATCGCCATACCATTACTTATCACATCAAATCCTGTAGGAGAGACACTTTTTCCTAGGAGTACTAGCCATCTGTCTGATTTTATTTAGCTGTTCAGATCTCTCTTGTCATGACAAGGGCAGAATCCCCATAATGGAATAGACATATTGTACACATGGAACTGCCTTTTGTGTCCATAATGCCTTTGTCAACATCATCATCTAAGGACTCCACAAACACAGTACACGTTTATGTAGGCCAACCTAGTAATTCATTTTGTATGAAATAAAGTCTAACCTTAGGCTTCTACTTATGGTGTCATGTATTTTATGTGCATACTTTATCACTTAGTAATAGTTTCCTTAAGGGTGGAGTCACTAAAACTCCTAAATAAAGGCTCGGTTATAGTAAAAGTTGAGAGAAAAACTTGAAAATACAGGATTCCAAATAGACCTCTTTATATGTATCAATTGTGAAAGTACAACATGTGAACACTTACCTTTTACCAGTTGGCAACACATTAGACTTTACAAGTAGACAGTGTATGAACACTAAGAAGGAAGTTCTCTTTTGGATTGGTCCTCTTTGTGCTCCTGAAGCATGACTTCCAGCTCTGAACGTGCAAGAGACCCAGTACTAATTACCCTCCAATCTTATGACTCTTGTCATTGTTACTGTTATTATTGATAGTACCAGTTAATGGATGAATTCCAGTGCAGCTGTGGCCAGGGTCAGACCCCAAGTTTCTCTAGCCTGCCATGGACCATACTTACCCCATCAGCCTTAAGCATAATCTCCTTGGATAATCTTCCTCAACCTTAGGAACGCCTTTAAAATTTTCTTCCTCGTTTGCTAAGTAATTTTTTGATACCAAATAATGATACTCTATTCCAAATTCTACCCTATTTGACCCTGAATATTACAATATATCAAAGTTTTAAACACAGTGTTTATTTGACAGATCACATGGCCAGTAACACACATTTTAATGTCCTAAAATAACTTTAAAAACTCAATGTAAAATTAAAATAAAACATTCATTTTCTAACATTCTAGAGAAAAATAGTCAAAGGTAATGAAGTTAAAAAATGAATCAAGCAAAAGAAAATGTGTTTGCTTTATCATACTTTTCATTAGAACCCCTCTTGTTCTTACCAGAACATCAGTTGCTGCCCAGTATTTACAGCAGGTCACATGACACTAAGTTGACAAAACAGCTAGAAAAGCTCTAGAGACAGGAATGGATATAGTTCTTTTAGAAGATGTTTGCCCATCCTGCAATCAGACAATCAAGAATGCTGGTTTCCCACTGGACTGAACTCCTGGAATCCAGTTTCAAAGAGGGAGGAGTGAAGAGCAAAGGGGTCAAGACCAAGCTGCTGAAACCCATAGAAACAGCTGAACTGAACAAGGGGTATCTCATGAACCCCAGATTAATGGCTGGGAGGCCAGCATGGAGACCCTCCTGAACATGGGTGTTAGTGAGGAGGCCCCAGCAAACTATGGAACCTCTGGTAGTAGACAGTATTTATCCCTGGCATATGAATGGATTTGGGGAGCCCATCCCACATACGGGGATGCTCTCTCAGCCTGGACACATGGGGGAGGGCCTAGGCCCTCACCTGGATGATAAGACAGAGTTTGAAGATCCCCCAGGGAGGGCCTCACCCTCCCTGAGTAGCAGAGAGGGGATGGGGTGGGGGATTGGTAGGGGGCTGGAGAGGAGAGGAGGCAAAGGGAGCTGAGATTGACATGTGAAATGGGCTTGTTTCTAATTTAAATAAAAATAAATAATAAAAAAGAATGATGGTTTCCCTGGATTGCATCTAGGCTACTTTTCAAGTCGTAGACTAAGCCTGAAATTTCTATCCTTACTCTGTATTCAAAGCTGGACTCCACTGGAAAAGTTTTGTTTGCTTTGCTTAGAAAACCTAGTTTTACTGATTCCATAATAACAGGGACCGGGAAGGAAAACTGAGATTAACACTGGAGAATACAACTTCTCAAACGTTGCTGCAATCACTGCGATAACATCATAGGAATAATAAACAGCACTCTTATTTTTAAATGGATTATATTCCATGATTTCCAATCCAGGTGGTTAGGGAGATATTAAGACCATGAAACACATTCTTCAATTTAAACAGGTTAAACACAACTCCTATTTTGGTGGGTATTTTTTTATTTATTCCTTGTACAATCTTTGTGGTATTTGGAATGATTTTATTATTTATAACATCAGGCAAATTTTGTCAACTATTTAAACATTGCCATCTTAAAATTATAAAATTATTATGCCAAGAGATTAAAAATAGAGTTAAAACAAATACATGCATTTTCTATTATCTGCCATCCACATATTTACCGAATTATCATGAAAGAATGTGTTTTTCAAAATAAACGTGCCCATAAAATTTTTAGAGCATCAGAAATGTTAAATTGTTACCACTTGTGTTTGATCTAGTATTGTACCATTGGAATAGAAAAACTTAAGGGAATAAAAAGCTGTGTGGACCCCACATTAGACATCTAACTGTTCTAGATACAAAATCTAAAACCTTGAGAATCTACTCAGTCTGAGCACAGTCATGGCTTATATTGAATTACCACAAAACAAATTACAGAAAATCAAAACATAGTATAGAATAAGAGGTTACATTGAAATGGTTCAGATGAAAATATAATTATCTCCCGGTGAGCACACACGTTGACAAAAGAAATATAAATCTGTATCACCTGCAGGCTCAGTTTTCGTTATTATGAAACAGGAAATTTCAAACACACAATTTATTCTACCTGTTGAAGTAAAATAAATGAAGGTGGGTTTATCTTGCCAACTTCCCTTTACATTCACAAAAAAAAAATGGAAGCTAGGTAACTGTGCCACATATACCCTCTGAAACCAAACTGATATTCAAACAAAACTGTGTAAAATATCATATGTCATAGGAAGAAAAACATCATGCAACAAGTACCATAGCTAGTGATTTATGAGTGTTTGAAGACTGTAGCTTTCCTGACACAGGAAGGCACTAATACACATACATATTTATAATATTTGCAGCAAGCTGTGTGATTCAGTCACCCTAAGAATCATTTTCTATATCTACAAAATATATTTAATGATATTGTCTACATAGCTTTTGCAAAAAATATCATTCCATAATTGTAAAACAACTTAGTTTAGTCATTGGAGGATACACATTTGCAACATCATGCTATTGTCTAAGAAATCATTTATTCAAAGGCAAATCCAAGTCTTCCTATTCCCATGTAATTCACCTTTTTGCTGCTTCCATTGAAACATCAGTTAGTAATGATAAGCATGATTTTTTTCTTCAGATTTGTGTATGCTAACAGTACTTCTATTGTTGGTGCCTGAGCTAAAGTGACTTCCCCATCAACCCACACATTTTGGTCTTATCTATACTCTATGCATCACTTCCACTTAGACATGAATAGAAGAGAGTTGGAGTTAATATTTAGTAACCTCCTGTCTTGTCTGATGCAAATATTAGTAAGTGAATATGTCATTCATTATGAAACAACGGCATTTACAAAACATTTCTTGAGTTATCATATGGAGAGGGCACACTAGTGAGTGTGGGTGGAAACCAGAATCAGAATGTATTCCTAAGGATAAGTCCTATGGAGGCCAACAGTAATGTCAATGGAAATTTTAGGTGTAAATACCCTTTGAATTAGACTCATTATCTTTAATATCATGAATATTTCGGGAAAGAACCATCATGTGAAATTGCAGATGTAAGAATATACAAACAGAAAAATCATTTAAGTTATATTATAAACATGCAATTGTATAATAAAGAGGCTTCAAAGGGGAAAGGAAGATCCACTGTAAATAGGAATAGGAAAATATCATTTATGACCATCTCACTACTTACGCTTTTCTAGTTCCTACATTTGGAACAGTTAATATTCTGTTGTGAGCACAAGATTTCTGGTGCCCACAGATCTCCAAGGAAACCAGGAATGTCAGTGATACAGACCTGTCTCTTCAAAAGAGGAAATATCTTTTCTTCCATCCAGAAGACTGGGAATTGGAGGTGATTAACAACCTGGTGATCTGTTTTGTCTATTGGGCTAGCATATATCAAGCTTCCACAACTAGAAACTTAAGTGGTTAGTAGTCTAAAACTTTGCATTATCTGTGTAGCCAGCATCTCCCCAAGTTTTCACAACCAGGACTAGAGGTGGCTAATAGCCCAAATGACCTCTATACTATACATGACCAAGAGAAGGCCAGATCTTTCCTTAGTCCCTTAAGTTAGCACAGGTAACATCTCCAGAACCCATCTTGGAAGAAATGGCGTACACCCTGCATTGAGTTTTGATGTAATTATGCTTCTTTGAGCACTAGGGATTGTGTTATACCAGGAAACATTTTTCCGAATTGTCCTGTGTTTAAATATGCGGGTAATAAATTGTCTGTCATCAAGCTCCCAAAGTCTGATACAGTCTAAGTCAAGCAGAATTGAGTTTTCATTCTCACCTCTTCCTGAATTTTTCCCTGCCTGTCATGACACCTGCAGGTACCCTTCTCACTACCTTTTCAAAATAAAATTCTAATTGCAAAATAATTATTTGGCTACTACTGGCACATAAGTATCAATTAGCAAACTATAAGAGATACCATTTAGAATGCTGTCCAAACAGTCTAGGAGATGGCCCAGTGAGTAAAGTGCCTGTTGCACATTCATGGAGACATGAATTTGATCCCCAGAATGTGTGAAGAGCTAGGCACAGTAATGCATACTGTATCTCAGAGTTGGAGAGGCAGAGGCTGAACAACCCCTGAGGCTCACTGACTGCCTAGCCTCACTTAATCAGAGTAGACGTGGCTCTGGATATGTCTCAAGGAAAAAAAAGGAATGTGGCAAGATTGAGTATGGATTTTAAAACAAAGGGGGGGATGCACAAAAACATAACTGATTAAGATGACAGATAACTGCTAAAACAAACTTGTAAGAAATATTTTTAAAAGTTTGTTTCTGGATATATAATGCTGTGTCTGTAATTAAGATGACATCGGGATGCAGAGGCAAAGGCATTGATGATTTGATTCCTGGTTTAAAATTATTCCACATTGGGCAATATGAAATAAGCTGCAATAGAAAAAGCCAGATGAAAGAATGCTTAAACTTAACCAGGCTATTCCTTCATTGGTGTGTTTGTTGTAAATTTTGCTTCTCTCACACTATAAGGAAAAAAAAAATGTGCCCCCTTCTGCAGTTTGAATGTGTCTCATGGATGTTTACTGGTTCATTTACAATTATAACGTAATCATTTAAAATGCTTTGATGTTTATCTTTAGCAAGGGAAATCTGCCTGTGCCTGTGGCCAGGGGAGAACCACTGCTTTTCCTGTGGTTCTGTTGCCAGAATTAGTATACCAATACCTCCTCTTTTGACATTGTTACCCCAACTTATGTCTAACATTTTTCCATCCTATTACATAAATTTAGAATGATAATATCAAGGAAAACTACAAATGAAGTAAGGAAGTATCTATGAGGATTCATTGGAAACTACATTGTATAATGTAGAAGACAAATTGAAGCATAATTCTATCAACCACAAGTGAGAGAGGAAAAAGCATGGTTCACAGTGCTAAGATGTTCAAAACAAAGAAATAGCAAGGGGAAACATAAGAAGAGAGAGATGAGGAGCAGAAGCAGGTCAGGGCTAAACTTCCAAACTTCTCACTTCTAAACTGAGATACTTTATATATAGATCATTCTCATTTTGACTTTTACAAATACCCTGCACAAGAATTCTGACATTACTGTGAATTCGACAAAATGTGTGGATAAGCTTATTTCTTTTTTTTTTTATTAGTTCAAATTAGGAAAAAGCTTGTTTCACATGCCAATCCCTTCTCCCTCTCCCTCCACTCACCCCCATCCCTCCTCCCCCACTACCCCCTACCCCATCCACCCTCTACTCCCCAGGCAGGGTAGGGCCCTCAACTAGAGCTCCGCAAAGTCCACCACATCATCTTGGGCTGGGCCAGTGCCCTTCCCCATATGTCCAGGGCAAGAGTGCATCCTTTCTCGTGGGATGGGCTCTCAAAGTCCCTTCTTACACCAGGGAAGAATACTAATACACAACCGGGAGACTCCTGGAGTGCAGAGGCCTCCTGATTGACATCCATGTTCAGGGGTTTAGATCAGTCCTGTACTGGCCTCCCAGACATCATCTGGGGTCGATGTGTTCCCCCTTGTTCAGGCCAACTGTTCCTGTGGGTTTCTCCAACCTGGTACCGACCCCTTTGAAATTCATTCCTCCCTCTCTTCAACTAAGTTCCAGAGTTCAGTTCAGAGTATATCTGTGGATGTCTGTCTCTGCTTCCATCAGCCACAGGATGAGGGCTCTAGGATGGCATAAAAAGTAGTCATCAATTTCATTTTAGGAGAAGGGCCTTTAGGTTATCCTCTCCACCATTGCCTGGATTGTCAGATGGTGTCATCCTTGTAGGTCTCTGGAAATCTCCCCAGTGCCAGATCTATCCTCGGACCTATAATGGCTCCCTCTAATATGGTATCTCTCATCCTGCTCTCTCTCCTCTATTCATCCCCCAACTCAATATTTCTGCTCCTCCATTTCCTCTCCTCCACTCCTCTTCTCCTGCTCTCTGTTGGGCAGCTCCCTCTCCTCTACCCTCATGCTCCCAATTAGCTCAGGAGTTGCTGCCTCTTCCCATTCCTGGGGTCCATGCATTTATCCCTTAGAGTCCTTCATGTTTCCTAGTTTCTTTGGTGAGGAGGATTATAGGCTGATAATCCTTTGCTCTATGTCTAAAGTTCATAAATGAGTGAGTCCATATCATGTTTGTCTTTTTGTGACTGGCTTACCTCACTCAGGATGGTTTCTTCTAGTTCCATCCATTTGCCTGTGAATTTCAAGACTCCATTGCTTTTTTGGGCTGAGTAGTATTCCATTGTATAAATGTACCATATCTTCTCTATCCATTCTTCAGTTGAGTGGCATCTAGGTTACTTCCAGGTTTTGGCTATTACAAACAATGCTGCTGTGAACATGGTTGAACATATGTCCTTGTTGTATGATTGTGCATTATTTGGGTATATATACCCAAGAGGGGAATGGCGGGATCTTGAGGGAGACTGATTCCCATTTATCTGAGCAACCGCCATACTGATTTCCAGAGTGGTCTTACAAGTTTGCACTCTCATCATCAATGGAGGAGTGTTCCTTTTTCTCCACATCCTCGCCAGCATAGATTGTCACTGGTATTTTTGATTTTAGCCATTCTGACAGATGTGACTTGGTATCTCAGAGTTGTTTTGAGTTGCATTTCTCTTATGGCTAAGGATTTTGAGCACTTTCTTAAGTGTCTTTCAGCCATTTCATATTACTCTGTTGAGAATTCTCTATTAATTCTGCACCCCACTTTTTAATTTCATTGTTTGGTGTTTTGGTGACTAGCTTCTTGAGATCCTTGTATATTTTGGAAATCAGCCCTCTGTCAGATGTGGGGTTGGTGAAGATCTTTTCCCATTCTGTGGGTGGTCGTTTTGTCCTACTGACTGTGTCCTTTGCCTTGCAGAAGCTTCTCAGTTTCAGGAGGTCCCATTAATTAATTGCAAACCTCAGTGTCCGTGCTACTGGCATAATGTTCAGGAAGCAGTCTCCTGTGCCAATTTGTTCAAGGGTAATTCCCACTTTCTCTTCTAGAAGATTCAGTGTGACTGGATTTTAGTTGAGATCTTTGATCCATTTGCACTTAAGTTTTGTGCATGGTTACAGGTATGCATCTATCTGCAATCTTCTGCATGTCCGAATCCAGTTGTGCCAGCACCATTTGTTGAAGATGCTAACTTTTTTCCCATTATATAGATTTAACATCTTTGTCAAAAATAAGATGTTCATAGGTGTGTGGGTTAATATCAGGGTTTTCAATTCGATTCCATTGGTCTATCTGTCTATTTTTGTGCCAATACCAAGCTATTTTCAGGACTATGGCTCTATAATAAAGCTTGAAGTCACGGACGGTGATGCCTCCAGAAGATTCGTTATTGTACAGAGTTGTTTTAGATATCCTGGGTTTTTTATTTTTCCATATAAAGTTGAGTATTGTTCTTTCAAGGTCTGTGAAGAACTGTGTTGGGATTTGATGGGGATTGCATTGAATCTGTAGATTACTTTTGGCAAGATTGCCATTTTTACTTTGTTGATTCTACCTATCCATGAGCATGGGAGATCTTTCCACTTTCTGGTATCTTCTTTAATTTCTTTCTTTAAAGTCTCAAAGTTCTTACTGTACAGGTCTTTCACGTTTTTGGTTAGTGTTTCCCCAAGATATTTTATGTTGCTTGTGGATATTGTGAAGGGTGATGTTTCTCTGATTTCTTTCTCATTGGATTTATCATCTATATATAGTAGGGCTACTAATTTTTTTGAATTAATTTTGTATCCTGCTACCTTGCTGAAGGTGTTTATCAGCTGTAGGAGTTCCCTGGCAGAGTTTTTAGGGTCACTAATGTAGACTATCATATCATCTGCAAATAGTGAAAGTTTGACTTCTTCCTTTCCAATTTGTAACCCTTTGATCCCCTTTTCTTGTCTTTTTGCTCTAGCTAGAACTTCAAATACAATATTGAAGAGATATGGAGACAGTGGACAGCCTTGTCTTGTTCCTGATTTTAGAGGAAACGCTTTGAGTTTCTCTCCATTTAGTTTGATGTTGGCTATTGGTTTGGTGTGTATTGCTTTTATCATGTTTAGATATGTTCCTGTTATTCCTGTTCTCTCCAAGATCTTTATCATGAAGGGATGTTGGATTTTGTCAAAGGCCTTTTCAGCATCTAGTGAGATGATCATGTGGTTTTTCTTTTTCAGTTTGTTTACATGGTGGATTACATTGATGGATTTTTGTATGTTAAACCATCCTTGCATCCCTGGGATGAAGCCTACTTGATCGTGGTGGATGATTTTTCTGATATGTTCTTGGATACGATTAGCCAATATTTTATTGAGTATTTTTGCATCAATTTTCATGAGGGACATTGGTCTGTAGTTCTCTTTCTTAGTTGTATTTTTTGTGGCTTTGGTATCAAAGTGATTGTAGCCTTGTAGAAAGAGTTTGGCAGTGTCCCATCTGCTTCTATTGTGTGGAACAGTTTGAGGAGTACTGGTATTAGCTTGTTTAAATTTCTGATAGAATTCGGCAGTGAAGCCATCTGGCCCTTGGCTTTTTTTGGTTGGGAGTCTTTTGGTGACTGCTTCTATTTCATTAGGGGTTATAGGTCGATTTAAGCTGCTTATCTGTTCTTGGTTTAATTTTGGTAAGTAATATCTATCCAGAAAACTGTCCATTTTCTTTAGATTTTCGAATTTTGTGGAGTACAGGTTTTCAAAGTATGACCTGATGATTCTCTGGATTTCTTCAGTGTCCATTGTTATATCCCCCTTTTCGTTTCTGATTTTGTTAATTAGCATGCTCTTTCTTTGCCTTTTGGTTAGTTTGAATATAGGTTTGGCTATCTTGTTGATCTTCTCAAAGAACCAAATCTTTGTTTCATTGATTCTTTGTAATGTATTCCTAATTTCTACTTTATTGATTTCAGCCCTCAGGTTGATTATTTCCTTGCATTTACTCCTCAGTGGTAAGTTTCTTTCTTTTTGCTCCAAAGCTTTCAGTTGTTCTGTCAATTCTCTAGTGTGACTTTAATCCAGTTTCTTCATGTGGGCACTTAGTGCTACGAACTTTCCTCTTAGCACTGCTTTCAGAGTGCCCCATAAGTTTGGGTATGTTGTGTCTACATTCTCATTAAATTCTAGGACATCTTTAATTTTTTTATTTCTTCTTAAACCCAAGAATGGTGAGATTGGGTGTTATTCAACTTCCACCAATATGTAGGTTTTCTGCAATTTGTATTGCTGCTGAATTTTAGCTTTAAAGCATGGTGATCTGATAAGATACAGGGGGGGGTATTTCAATTATTTTGTAACTGTGGAGGTTTGCTTTGCTGCCAACTATGTGGTCAATTTTAGAGAAGGTGCCATGTGGTGCTGAGAAGAAGGTATATTCTTGTGTGTTTGGATGGAATGTTCTATAGATGTCTATTAAAACCAGTTGGGTCATAACTTCTGTCAGATCCTTTGTTTCTTTGTTAAGTTTCTGTCTGGTCGTCCTGTCTACTGGTGAAAGGGTGGTATTGAAGTCTCCTACTATAAGTGTGTGTGGTTGTATGTGTGGTTTGTGCTTTAGCAATGTTTCATTTGATGAGTATGAAATACCCTTCTTCATCTGTTTTGATTGATTTTAGTTTGAAGTCTAATTTGTTAACTATTAGTATTGCTACACCAGCTTGTTTCATGGGCCCATTTGATTGGAAAATCTTTTCCCAACCTTTTCTCTGAGGTAATGCCTGTCTTTGAAGTTGAGGTGTGTTTCTTATATACAGCAGAAGGATGGATTCTGTCTTCGTATCCATTCTGTTAGCCTATATCTTTTTATGGGTAATTTAAGACCATTGATATTTAGGGATATTAATGACCATTGACTGTTGGTTCTTGTTTGTTTTGGATTTATTGTTGGTGGTGTCATTGTGTGTGGATTTCACCTTCATGTTTCTTTTCGTGTTTGGTAAAATTGGATTATCTATTTCCTATGTTTTTGTGAGTGTAGTTATGTTCGTTGGGTTGGAGTTTTGTTTCCAGAACCTTCTTAGTGCTGGATTTGTGGATATGTATTGTTTAAATCTGTTCTTGTCGTGGAATATCTTATTTTCTCCATCTATAGTGATTGAAAGTTTTGCTGGGTACAGTAGTCTGGGTTGACATCCACGCTCCCTTAGTGCTTGTAGGATATCTATCCAAGGCCTTCTGGCTTTCAGAGTTTCCATTGAGAAGTCGGGTGTGATTCTGATAGGTCTGCCTTTATATGTTACTTGGCCTTTTTCCTTTGCTGCTCTTAACATTTTCTATTTATTCTGTAGATTTGGTGTTTTGATTATTATGTTTTGAGAGGGGGAACTTCTTTTTGTCATCCAGTCTGTTTGGTGTTCTGTAAGCTTCTTGTACTTTCATAGGCATGTCCTTCTGTAGGTTGGGGAAGTTTTCTTCTATGATTTTGTTGAATATGTTTTCTGTACCTTTGAGCAGTGTTTCTTCACCTTCTTCTATATTATTATTCTTAGGTTTGGTCTTTTCATGGTGTCCCTGGATATTTTGTGTTAGGGATTTGTTGGACTTGAGATTTTCTTTGGTCGATGAATGTATATCCTCTAGAGAGTCTTCAGAAACTGAGATTCTCTCTTCCATCTCTTGAATTCTATTAGTTATACTCACATCTTTTGTTCCTGATCGTTTATCCAGCCTTTCCATTTCCAGCATCACCTCATTATGTTTTCTTTATTGTGTCTATTTCAGCTTTCATGTCTTGAACTGTTTCGAGTGCTTCCTTCACTTGTTTGGTTGTTTTTTTCTTGGTTTTCTTTAGATTCTTTAAGAGATTTGTTTATTTCTTGAATTTTTTGGTTTTTCTTTTCCTCCATTTCATGTAATTTTTTGCTTGCTTTTTCTTCTATTTCTTTAGGGGATTGTCTTGCTTCCTCTTTAAAGGTCTCTATCATCTTCCTAAGATAATTTTTGACATCCATCTCTTCTTCATATTTTGTGACAAGCTTTTCAGATCTTGCTGGTGTGGATTCCATATTGGTCTTTCTGTTGTTGAGTGAGTTCTAGTTCTTATTCTGTCTTCTTCCCATATCTTCTTCCAGTGGATGCAGGGGAGGTCTCTCTATCTCCTCTTGTGACCTCGGTATGTCTTGGGAGCCAAATCTCAGGACTTGGCATTAGATCCTAGGACATGCTTGGCAGGCCACATAGTTAACCTTTACATATCAGCTCCTTAGAACCTCAGCTCAAGAAAAGATAATTTGACCCAGTCCTCCACCCACAGGCTCAGTCACCTAGGCAACCCCTTCCTGGACCTCTTACTCATGAACTCTTTACCCTGCCAAACATCCTCTTTGTGGCTTCCTAATATCCTGCCTATACTAACACCTGGTATACAAACAACCCATTTTGCCCCTCCTCATATCCTAGCTATATAAGCTAGCCTGAGAAAAGTAAAGTTTGCCACTTGATCAGAGTCCTGTCTTGTGGTCATTCTTTCTGCGTCTCTTGTCCCCATTCCCTATCCCTGACTCTCTTGCCCCAGGTTGATGTCCTGCAGGTCTGGACGGGTAGGGGACATGTCAGCGGAGTGGGAAGGAAGAGTTATATGTTTCCAGACTCAGGGAGCTCCTCCCAGGCCAGGCGGGTCTACTCCAAGCAGGCACAGCCCAGAGAGATAGGGTGAATGGGGCTTTGGACAGGAGTTGGGCAAGAGCAGAAGGTCATTCACCTTGGTATGGAACAGGTTGGAGGAGCATGAAAAAAGTGGATGAGCTTATTTCTTAAGATTTTATTCAACATGGAGAGATTCTGATATGAAATTACACAAACAGAAGTATATAGTGAATCAAAGTAGCATGGCATGTAACAATAAATGAAAACAGGGGCCAGAGTTGAAAAGGAGCAACTAGGGTATTTGGGAAGGTTCAGAGGAAGGGGGGAAGGGGAAATGTTATATTATAATCTCAAAAACAATTTGAAAATTGCAGTCACAATAGACAGCTTCTTAAGTCTTCTGTGAGCTGGGCAACCTTTAGTACAAATAGAAACTGTTTTAAAGTCAGCCTCTTATAAGGGTTAGGAATTCATAGGATTTCAAAACTATCTGAAGTTATTTGTTTGCATATTAAGGCCAGACTTAAATGCTGTACAGATAGTCCTGCACAGTAAAAAAGAATGTGTTGGGGGAGGAAAAGAAACTTGCATATTAGGAAAACAAGAGCCATTTTCATTCTATAGAAGGTGACTGAGAAAAGTAATTGGGCAGGAACTCATGGACAAAAAGGAAAAGAAGAAAGAATGGAATGCAGGGAAGGTGGGAGTGTCATGATCCAAGAAATGGGCCTACTCTTTTTTTTCATTTGACATGCACATACTGGAGTGGGTTGTCTTCACTCACCAATACTGCCTGTCTGATTCTAGGCATTTGGATTTGTACAGAGCAAAGTAGGTGGAGGAGAGACATAGCTAAGAAATGCCATGCATCAAGAAATTAAAGGATGATGGCATGAGTTGACAGGGACAGTGATGGGAAATGTTGCCATCTAGCTTTGTATGTTTGCACACTTTAAATTGTCCCTGAGATGATCATCACAGTGGAAGTGTGCACCAAGTCAGCATGTTTTAAGATTAATTAGGACCTCCAAGGATGTCTCCAGGAAGGAAGATGCTCCTGAGGTCATTACCTTCTCATCATTTCTTGTTTAATCCTTTGCTTTGCTTCTTTGCTTTGCTTTGCTTTGCTTTGCTTTGCTTTGCTTTGCTTTGCTTTGCTTTGCTTTGCTTTGCTTTGCTTTGCTTTCCTTTGCTTTGCTTTGCTTCTTTGCTTTGCTTTGCTTTGCTTTGCTTTGCTTTGCTTTGCTTTGCTTTGCTTTGCTTTGCTTTGCTTGAGACAGAGTCCAGGCTAGTCTGGAAACACTGTGTAGCCTAAAAAGACAACCCTCCTGTCTCAGCCTCCAAATTGCCGAGATTAGAGTCGTGAACCACCATGACAGCCGCCATTCTCATAGATCCTGATCTTCTGGAGGTCTGTGATGAGAATGACCTTCGATGAGCAAGGGTGACACGCAAACACTAAACAGCTCACTGTGTGATTCCCACAGAAACAAAACTGATTGTATGTACTTTAGTATTTCAGAAATAGACTCATGTGATTTTACAAACTGGAAAGTCTAACATCTTCAGGATGGGACAGCAAGTTAGACAAATGAGAATGTTGAAGTTTTGTATTGAAATACAAAGGCCAATAGCTGCCACATGGCCCTGTTGCCCTGAGAAAGCTGTCCTTTATTCTATCTTGACCTTGACTGATTGGTAACATCTACCCACAGTTGACAGGCATCAAAGCTCCATGACTTAAACTTGATTTCATTCAAACTCACATTCACAAAAACATCCACAAATTAAAAGTGATCATGTACTGGTGTACCATGGCCCAGATAATTTAACAGAAAGTTTACAGAGCTCATCTCAGCGGTTCTAAATAAGCCAACACTCATACTTTATATTTTAAGAAAAAAATCTCACATTCACCATTTTCTGAATTCGTTGCTTTTCCTCTTTTATAAGATAATGTGGAGAAACACATTCAACATTGAAAGTTGTGAAGTATCCAAAAATAGTTAATCTGATTCTCCTCATAAACACTTGAAATATAGGCATTTAAACATTTGTTTAACTGGTTCTTATTTGCAGAGTTAAGTGCTCAGCAAGCCATAAAAGAGTCAAGGTGACATCAATCTATGGATTTATTATTGCCATTAATATGTAGCTCAGGGAGAGTGCCCAGAACATTATTTCTGAGTTATATATAGATTTCTAATTGCATCAATAACTGTAGTATGCTTTTCCACTCCACTTTATAACACACACAAGAAATGTTAGAGGTAGCTTTAATGAAAATTTGCACAAATTAAATAAATTTCAGTGTGCCATTGAAAAGATAATCAGTTTCATCAATGATTTTTTTTTTAATTTTTAAAAGGTTTTTTTTTTGGTTGTGTATATATGTGTGAGTGTGGGTTGTAGATGTGAGTGGAGTCAATGGAAGCCAAAAGGCAATGTCTGATCTTGGAGCAGGTATCATAGGCAGTTGTGGGCCAGCCAATATGGGTTCTAAGAGTCCTCTGCAAGACCGATACATACTCTTAACCCTCAACCTACCTCTTTTCTTATGTTTATAAGTTATATTTTTATGTGTATGTATGTTTGCTTGAGTGATTTTGTGGACACCTTGTGCGTGCATGCTCCAGTCAGCAAAGATACTGCATCCCCTAGAACCAAACTTAGAGTGCTGGGATCCCCTGAAACTGGAGTTATAGACCCTGTGAACTGCTGGTATTGGGAACTGAACCTGGGTCCTCTTCAAAAGCAGTCAGGGTTATCTCTCCAGCCCCAGCTTTTAAAAAACTAACCACGTTTACAAATACCTCTTTTCTGAGTTAGGTTGTGTGATCATCAGTAGTTGTACTAATTTTAAACCAGGACATTTGAATAGAATAGTTACTATTTTGTGGGCATTGCAAACACTAGCCTCTAATTTTCAGAAGCTGGGGCATCCTCATCTCCTGTTACTTTTGAGTGTAGTCTAAAATATAAAAGTGCTGATATTTAGAATGGCAGCATTACTGGAAAGTGGTATTGTCATTCTTTTCGTAGGTAGAGATAACTGGGAATTCTTAAAGATTATAATGCATAAAGTCTTTTGGCAGCTCAGTGAACCTTGCAGACAGAAAGAAAAAAACATGCATTTTTAAACTACTCAGCAAGGAAAGGATATTAAATGAGTAAATCTTTACAACCACCCTGTGCAAAGGGATCTCCAAAGGTGCATTAAAGGGTTATTTAACTTGCCCACCAGGACGCAATGTAGTATAATTATTAGTAGTGGTTCCGTGGTGTTTTTCTTTCTTTCCCTTAATGATGCTGCTATTACCCATTGCAACTTTTGTAGGGATTTTTGTAGGTATTAACATAGGGCACTTTTAAGAGAGGAAATCGCTCAGCTATTTTGCTAATATACAGTCCATGTGCTTGCATCATTCCAAGGTTTCCTAACTATGAGAAATGCTATAGCATGCTACAGATTCATGAGAGTTGCATAAAAATCAAGAGCTCAGTAGCATAGGCTGCACTTTCTCAAGTATCTTTCAAAGAAGAATTGCTGTCCTTGATACAGGACCAAGGTTTTCTCTCCAAATCTTTACTTCAAAAGTGGATTTTTCACTTCAGCTTCAACTGAGTCTCTCCTTGTCCATATGTATGCTTCTGAGATAAAATATTTATAGAAATATTTTTCATATGACAAGGGTCAAATTTGTCAATTGGGACAACCTTTATATAAAAAACTGTTTGGGCTGAATAAATATTTTTAAAAATTTGGATATGTATTTGTCCAACTTAGTTGGCTTAGTTATATTCAAAAGTAGTGAAAACTTTGTATTTCATGCAAGAAATAATTTATCCTGCTAAGATTGATTGATGTTTCATTGTTTTACTCTTCATTTCCAATCACTTAGTTATCCATAACTTAATAAATACTCAACAGCATTGCACTTGAAAGTAGGGGTTGGTGTTGGACAGGTTAAAACATTCTGAATATTTTCAAAGCCACTAAAGGTGATTAGTATCTGTGGAAGAGTTGTTAATACACGTCATATAACAAAACAGGACAAAATGGAACTCCAATAAAAGAAAAGTAATTCATATTTTGTTGTTCAATCCAATTAATGGGTATTTAAAACTGAATGACTCAGGACAATGTTTAATATATTATTAAGCCTATGCTACTATTTTTGCATATAACTGAAAACGTGTCATTTGACATATATATATGCATATATATATATATGTATATATATACAGCTTTAATACATGTTAATGTTTATTTTATTCAATGAGAAGCTTAAAATCTGATTTTCACATCCATTAGTACATGCATTTAATTTGTTTAGAAACTCTGTGTATAGTATAATAATTTTGTTCTGTAAGCTTACCAATAATGGGTTAGAGATATGTATTAGAAAGAGAACCAAAGAATATTTTAAAAAATTGGTCCTAATCTGGGCAAAGTGATGCATAATCTGTATGCTTAGAAATCAGAGGTAGGAGGAGTGTCACTCATTGAACACTAATATCAACTACGGTGACTTCTATGCAAGACAAAGCTACAATAATGGATCCTGTCAAACAAAGATGCACATACACCCTAAAGCAAATGTTCCTATTTGAAAAAATTATGTTCACATTTAGTGCCGGAGTCCTACCTAATTAAGAATTGCCCCACGGTTTGTATCCTATGAAGCCAAGAACTAAATAAGACATGGGGAACATAAGAATATAACACAAGAACCAAATAATGACATGGAAATTAACAGTGTAGTTTATTTTGACATGTGCGTAGTTTTAATTGAATGTTCAAAATCATGTGAATTATTAATTTGTGTAATTTATCTTGTCCAAGTATGGGAAAAGCTGGGTTTGCATATGGATGAAGGAAGTGGAGCTGATGGAGTGCATGTTAAAATCCATGACTCACAAATTAACCATGAAATAAATACACCTTGAAATATATGGAAAGAAACATTAAAAGAGGCAGTGGCCAAAATATTTCAAAGAATTTTATTTGGAAGATGCCATTCATATTTTAAGTAATATTTTGTATTTTAAGTAATATTGAGATTCACGTATAATGAAAATTAAAAATAGCTATAATTTCATTTAATGAGTAAAATGATAATTTGCATGAATCTTGGTTTCCTACTCTTAGCAACATAGAGAACAAAGTTTAAGTTCTGGCTTCCTCCCTAGAGTGAAATATAATAAATCAGAAAGAAAACATTAAAAGATCTAGAAACAAAACTAAATGTGAAAAGGAAGTTTAAAGATGGTGTATCATAATAGTTTAAGGTAAAATAATCATCTTGATAACACCATTACTAATAAAAATGTGAATGTAATAACTTAGGAATATGTGTTAGAGCAGAAGATTGGAGTTCAATTATAAGGCTACATTAACTTAATATTAAAATTTATTGATAACATTAGCTTAATGAATAAAAAGAAAGAAATTTTTGAAACAGGGTTTCTCCATAGCTTTGGAGCCTGTCCTGGAACTCGCTCTGTAGACCAGGGTGGCCTCAAACTTCACAGACATCTGACTGCCTCTGCCTCCTGAGTGCTGGGATTAAAGGCACGTGCCACCACTGCCCAGCATGAAAAAAATTAATTACTTACAAACATAGTAACAAAAATTCACATGTACTAGCAGTAAATTAAATATTTAATTAATTAAAATCTAGTTAGGCTTGAGTAGTCTGTGGAGCTGCTGATAGTGGAACCAGTATTTATCCTTAGTGCAAGATTAGGCTTTGGGAGCCCATTCCCTATGGAGGGATACTCTCACTCTAGATACACAAGGGAGGGCCTAGGTCCTGCCTCAAATGATGTGACAGGCTCTAATGATCCCCCATGGGAAGCCTCACCCTCCCTGAGGAGTGGAAGGGGGTTGGGATGGGGAGATGCTGGGAGGAATAAGAGGACTGGACGGAGAGCGAATTGGGATTGGTATGTAAAATAAGATTGTTTTTAATTTAAATAAAAATTAATTTTAAAAAATCTAGTTAATCACTTCCAGAGAGAGTTCCAGAATTGGAGAGAGGATATAGCATTTAAAAGGTCAATTAAAAACTTATCCTATTTTTACAAAAGAAAAATTCTTATCATTTTTTTCTTTGACTATTTTATTATTGTAAAAAGCTGTTTCTTACTATTTTTATAAATCTGATATTTTCCTGGTCATCACATACTTTAAATATAATTTGTATGTTTATTAGCAAAATTTACGGTTATCCTGTGACCTAAAGTATATGTAGTTATCAACATAGCCACATGTATATAAAAGATTATTCAAATAATTTCAAAAAGTTTCCTAGCACACAAAATGTGACAAATTTTATATGTAGTCTAATAACTATATGATTATATTTTTTCTCCTTCTGTAAATTTTGTTAAGATATAATTTTAGGTATTTAATTTTAAAACATTAAAAATATAGCAAGCTTTATGTAGCTCAGATAATTTGGGAGCACAAGAAGAAAGCTGATCAGTGTGTCCCTTATCAATGCAGAAAGATCAAGGTGGTCATAGTAGCAGTTACAGGTACAAAAAAAGACAAGTGTCTCCAGAGACGAGATCCTGGTGTTCAACAATAAGAGAATAGTCACAGTCGTGGTTTCTATTGCTGTGGTGAACACCATGATTAAAAGCAATTTATAGAGGACAGGGCTTATACTTCCATATCACAGCTCATCATATAAAACAGTCACGGAAGAAACTCAAAACTGGGAAGAGCCTGCAAGCAGGAGCTGATGAAGAAGACATGGCTTGTTCCTTGTTCCTCGTGTTTTGTTCATTCTTAGACACTTGCAGGACTACCTACCCAGAGGTATCACCAACATGAGCTGTGCCCTTCCATGTCAATCAGTAACTAACAAAATGTCACACAGGTTTGTTCACAGGCCAATTTGATGGGGAGGCACTTGACTCCAGCTTGTGTCGAGGTAAAATTAAACTAGCCAACACAAGGATGCCATAGGACAGAAATAATATCAAAACTGGAGGAAAGAGAGTGACATCTAAAGATGTCTGTTTGCACAATAAGATGGTCAAAATTAAGTGACTTATACCCAAGAGTTGCTCTGGATATACAGGGCAGATATCAAGCAGTACTTGGGAAGTATGAACAATAAATGAACATGCATGACATCTCATTATTGTACTAAATGTCACAGGGAATATATTTTGTTAGAAATAAATAGTTTAAAATATCAATGTAAAGCGATTCCAAATAGCTAAATAAATGTGGGACACACAAATAATTAAATTATGTAAGCAAAATTTTAAAATGACTATAACTATTCATAATTTAAAGGAAATTAGAAATACAATACTGAAGTAAGAATCCAGAAGATGTTTAACACTTCTATAATTAAATAAGGAAGAGTTGGAAATAAAGGTTTGTGTAATGAGGTTAGGAAGAAGGAAATAAGAGAGACCAAAAGGAAAAAAAAAAACAATAAAAATGCGAAAGGAATCATACATGGATTAATGGTGCTTCCGGAATAAATTGCTTTTCATTAATCTTTCTAAAAATATATTGTAGCTGACTTTAGGGGCATCAGCCCCCAATTAACACCAGGGTAAATAAGAAAATCCCACAAAGGCGGCAGGAGCTAGACTTTCTATCTGAGGAGAAAAATCATAAGGCTTTCTGCTGATAACCTAAGGAAAAGCATGCACAAGCTTTCCTGATGGTCACCTTCACTGTTACTTCAACTTAAATAATCTTTCTTGACAATCTCTCTTGCATACATATATCTCTCTCCTGCCCAGTTACATATTTCTATATTCAGTCACAACACAGCTTTTCATATAGTTACATATTTCTCTGTACATACACACCCACACTCATCTCTCTCTCTCTCTCTCTCTCTCTCTCTCTCTCTCTCTCTCTCTCTCTCTCTCTCTCTCTCTCTCTCTCTCTCTCTCTCTCCCCTCAGCACTGCTGCTGCTCTCACCTCTCTGCTGTCTGCTCCTCAGATCCAAACTCTGAACAGTCTATGTTGCATCTTCACCTCCCCACCCATTCTCAAAACCCAAGATAAGTCACGAAGTTTCTCTTAGGCCAGCAGTGTCACTATGACTGACCATGGCCTCGTTCGTAGTTCTAAGTTGGTGAGTGAATCAGACAGCTAAGAATTGGCTGAACTTTGAAGCTGGGGAGTACATGCAGACTAAAAATTGCTTCGAACTCTGACCTTGAATCAGCAATAAATAGCACCCCTATATTTGTCTCCAGGGGCAACCGTCCTGCTTTGAATCTGCTCTGATGACCTAAGTTAGCTGTCTGTGAAAAGGCTGTCTTGTGACTGAGAATCCTATGTCAGTCTGAACGATGTAAAATATCCTAGTATTTTCTCTATTCATCAAAATTATACAGATAATAGAATTATCCTTCTGACCATCCATTGCTATATTTATGCCCACTAGATGGAATATTTTCACACGATAAATACACAAACTGTGGGAATACACCCAAAGCTGTTTTTAGGAAAGAAATGAAGTTCTTAGGGAAGAAATGAGAGAAATTACAGAGAGGAGCAACTGGTTTCCACAGCCAATGACCCCACAGCCTTACCAAATGGGGCTCCCCACCAGGGAATCATGCCTTTCATGGGTCAACCTGCTAAACACTAATTGTCACCTGCTATAAACTCCCACAGGAGTTCTCAGCAATATATCACTTATGCAGAAACATTATATAATTCTGAATACAAACATAATTATAAAATTATCTTTTGTGTGATGTTTCCTAGAATGAAACAAAGTCAGAAGATCAACAAAAGACCAAAGCAGCAGTTCTATCAGAGTCTAACTTGATGAACCAATGAGTTTGCTGGAGTTACTTATAGAAGTGTAGGTGAGGGACTGTATACAGGAGCATGCAGTTTTATCACCCCAGCATGGGTGATGACCCATGAAAATATCACTCCTGGAGCTTCCCAAATGATTTACAGGCAACTATGTAGATTAGAGAGTTTCCAACACCCTGCAGGATATAATCTTGGTGGAGGAAGAAGGGTTGTAAATTTTGTTAAGTTTCAGGAACTTTCTGAGACTTGTAGTTACATATTTCCCAGGCCCTGTAAATTCTATTTACTTTATGTGTCATAGGAAGCCTCCTTTCCAGGTGGAATATTTCAATTGAGAGAAAATGGCTGCACGCTATTTGTACCTCTTCTTCACATATCGTGAACATCCCTTTTACTTAACATTCCCTACCAAACAATAGATGCCTTTTGAGCATAAGGAGTTATATTTGTATTCTACTAAACAGATGAATTTAAATTTAATGACTTATCCTAAATGTGTATATTTAGATTGTTTTGATTTTGCATCTGCTAAAAAAATGCCACAATGAATATTTTACAAATGTCTTTGCAAACTTGTAAAACACAACTATACCTTTTTTACGAATAATTGTCTTATTTATACAGGTTTAACTACAGATGAGTGCCTAAATAGAAGTGATGAATTAGATTATATGAATTTTAATTATCTATTGTTATATTCAGATTACAAGGGATAATTTTATTTAAAAAATTAGATTAAGCATCTAGAATTTGTTTTTAATGTTTATATATTTGAGCTACATGAATTTTTTTAGTATTAAGTAAGTAGTGGTGATACAATTTAAAGGAATCTGTAACCAGTAGTAAAATATCATTTCCTCACATTTTCTACTCTCCAGTTTTCCCTATGATGTTCATTCAATCTTTCATTTATTTGCATTTCTCTTGAAAACATAACACCTGTATTCATGCTGTAGTGTTGTTTTTAAATGAAGTTTTCCTTAATGCCTTTCATTAAGATTTCCTTTGATATTTTCAAATGGCGGTTTTGTAAGAATAAACCTGAGATTCCTCTCTTCTACAATAAACTGTCTTTATGTACTGTCATTTTTCAGGTCTTGTTAAAGCAGCCAGAAGTAGCCTTAGGAGATACTGCCTCAGAAAACAAAATTTTGTATAATCATTTGCAAAATCATTTTGCCAGATATTTCCACCTTTGAAATTTCTAGTCATAGAAATTTCTACAGATGTTATATGCAAGAATAACAATTTCATACCTTCATCCCCACTTTGACATTCATTAAAACTTTCTCTTGACAATTTGCATTGGAGAGAAATTTTCTAACAATGTTAAATAATAATGGTGATAATAATTAACTATCCATGTCTGTAGAATTAACTTCTGCCAAAATGTACGAGTTTTAAACAAAAACAATATTTTTCAATATTTCTCTGCTCATTTTTGATATATCTTAGAAGCTCTTCTACTGCTTTTTTTACTTAGGGTTGTTCTTCTAAATGTCCCTAGTCCTGGAGACCACATGAGCACTCTCACTGTTAAGTTCATTTTGCTTCCATATCCTACCACAGCATTACATTATTCTTGTTCTTACAGCATATATTTTCTATAACTTCTTCATATTTTCAACACTGAAAATCTAAAGTTCATATTTAATTTCAACGCTTGAGAGGCAGATGCAGGTGGATCTCTGTGAGTTCTAGACCAGTCCAGTCTATATCATTTTCCAGGACAGACAGAGCTACATAGTGAGACCACTTTCTCAAAACAAAACAAAAAAAAAAAGGAAGTAGAGCACAAATAAAAATGGCCAGAATTTTCTTATATCTTAAACTCAAATCTGGTTATTTCTGCCACTTTCCCTTGTAAGGTCTTCCATCAGCTCTCATAATAATTTCCAAAGAACAGGAAAACTTTATTCCCTAACGTAAGTGATGAAGACATGGGTAGATTTAACTATTCGACACAAGTGTAACAATTTGGGCATGGTTCAGTTATACTCCACAGTATCCTATGGTGGCAGTTCAATCCTCAGGGTGACAAAAATCAGAAAGTTAAAGAGTTTTTAAGGCTTGGGCCTTTTGCCATTGAAGCTGCACCATCAAAAGATGTAAAGATGTTTCTTACTGGATTCTTGTTAGTTCTCTCAAGAAGGTTTTTTGTTATTGTTTTGTTTTGTTTTGTTATAGAAGCCTGAGTCTGACTTGCAAATGATACAAAACCAATGACTGGTTTTGTGGTCGGCATTAGAGTAGCCACAGCTGTGAATTCTTGGACTAGAACTGAGTCTTATACCTGAGAGTGATTCTCTGTGGCTTGTGGTTCTAATCTGCTCTTGGCTTCATCCAGTGGCTTTTGTTCCATAACTAACGATACAGGTAAGCTACTAAATAGGCTAGTTTATTAGTGAGCCTCCTGTCACAGATTTGAGGCTTAGAGTATTCTTATTACTTTCCCAGAGCATAGGTGTACAATTATTTTAAGCTATGCAACTTTGCTATGTATCAGACCAACTTACGCCAGGAGAGAAAAGTCACACCCCCTAAACTTTTCCAATAGCTCCTTTCTACCTTAAACTGAGAGCCAAAGGACTGTGATGCAAGCAACACCATTAAAATTCTTAGTAGCCTCTAGGGAGGTGTGTTCCTGGAGACCTCTAATTACTCCTCTCTCAGAAGCCATTAATTGCCTGTAGTTCTTCAAGTGAGGGTGGGTGTTGATTGGTTGCCGTGTGCGCTCAAAGATGAACTGTAGTCCGTGAGGCTAAGACTTCTTTATTCAGGTAAACACCAGTCCAAAACGCAAGCCAGAGAGAGCCCACAGGTAGCAAGCTAGCGTGGCCAGAGAGAAGGGGCTTTCCTCGTGAGCCCTGCTCTTTTTGAACCTCCTTCTATGTCATCTCAGACTTTCCCTCACCCCGCCCTCATGGGCATGTCCAGGCACACCTGTCCGGGTTACCTGGGGCGGGGCAAGGGTGTCTCCCTACAGGTGGGAGTTGGGGGATTTTCTTGATTCAAGATGGAACATCAACTATTATTCTCACCGTGAAGGTCATGTTTAGGACCACATTGTCAAGACATTATAGCTACAGCATCCCCGTCAAATAAAGAAAAACTTCAGAGCAGACAGACATGCTTTGGAATTAGGGCTTTTACAATTTCTCTGATCCCAAGTGGTAATCCATGAATACACATAAACATGAGCAACACTGAATGGACTGACTCAACATTAGTAGTGAAAGAACGTGACAGCATGAAGCTGAGATGAAATGGATGGGCACTGCGTTGTGGGGTGAGGGCAGGCAATGTGGGATGGAAATGGTTTAGATTACTCCTGTATGGAATTCTCAAAGCTAAATAAAATAAACGTGTAGAAGGGTTTTAGCCGTCAGGCTATCTAGCAATGGCCCAGCCTCTCAGAGGTAGAAACAGTACAGCAGTAACTTGGAGCTTCATGGGCCCCTTGACTCTTCTAGTCTGAAAGGGTTGAAACATGTTCTTACTATTCATTGGAACTGCAAAAGAGTTCATCTGTGAATCCATCTGGAGGCATCTATTATTTTTATATACTTAACTATCTGAACATTTTCCTCCTATTTTACAGTTACACTCTATTGATTTGTTTTAAATTTCAACCTGGATTGACTGGTTTTTTAATTTCCCTAGGAAATTACATACTTCCACAGTTTATTTTTTAAATATATATATAGATCTAAGATCCCTCACCTTGATAAATTTACCCATTCCAACGTGTAATTTGTTGTATTTTGGCTTCAATCAAGTTTTGGTCAGATCAGGATGCATACTGAACCAGATAAAACCTAAAAGTTTTATCAATTGTGACTTCATCAAACAGGAAAAACAGCCCAGAAAAGTTCTCTGGGAATTTTTGATTTCAAGCACAGCATACTATTTCCCAGTAAACTTAATAGGTCCATTTTCTCCTCTAGAAGCAAAATACATTTGTGTTTTCTTGAAGGACAGATGAATACAGACACACTTTATGAAAAGTTAATGATCTTAGCAATGACATAGTCATTGCATACCACATTCCAAAGAGCTTACACTAGGAGAAGCAGAAGTATGACCAAGACAGTTACCAGACAGTTAGTTCTTTACCCCCACTCAGCTCCTGTCATGGCATATTCAGAGGGAAGAATGGCTATGGTTTATGGAAGCCCTGCAGAGCTGCTGAGAACAGGGCTTATCCAAAGATCTGAAAAGAAATCAGCCCCTAAAGTCTATGTTGTCTTTCATTAGTCCCAATCCCATGCATCTTTGCACTTATTCTTTAAACTTCAGTCCTCAAGGTTATAGTTATGTCTTTATTTCATTGAAGACTATGTTTTCTCTCTGTTATTTGGGCTCTGGTTTTTCTCATGGCATTTTTAGGAGACAAATTGAATTAAATCACTTTGCTGTCTCACATTTAATCTAAATTAAGTTTTTTACTCAATTTTGTCATTTTTATTTTAGGATTACCTAAGAATTTGTTTTAACAAAAAACATTACATTTTAATAAACTAAATGGGAGAATTATAACCTGTTTTCTTCCCAATCATTAATTTTCCAATTGATTTTGTTTATAATTGACTTTTAAAACATATCAACTTCAAAATATATATAATCTAATATTGACATTAGAGTTTGTAGATATTTTAGAATTCTGTCTCTGAAGTAATAAATGAAGCAAATTTCAGTTTCAGTATTTTATTTCAAAAGTCATAACAATATGTAATGTGTTGGATTTAATATTCACCAAAATGAGTGTGGTGATTTAACTATATTAATTAAATAAGAAAAGTATGACAAACTTAGAGTTCCAGTATGTGCATCTGTTCTCAACCCACACATGCCAAAATCTATTGCTGGTTTTATTTAAATCGCTGTGGAGCAAATTCTTCCTTCTGTCATATGTACTCATCGTAACTGAGTTTCCCAATTAATTTCTATATTTACTCTTGTTTATAATGAGGGAAGGATTTGATTATAAAAGGAAGGTTTTTTTTTAAATATTCCCTCAAAAGTATATTCATTTCATCTATCATCTCCCATTATTCTCTTAGGACGTTTCTCTTTTCATTTCTTCATTCAGCTGTATGTGTAAACAAGAACTTAGCATTTGCCATGTGCTCATTTGCTGGAAATATAATATTGAGCATGATGAATACTGCCTGTCCCTGCATGTAACTTAAAATATGGTAAGAAAGTTATTTTAAAAGTGAGCTGAAAAGTATAATGTACTTTGACAAATGCTAAAGTAGAGAAGGCAGCATAACTGAAACATCAGAAAACGCTCAGACAACCCAATTTAAAGAGTAAGAGACAGTAAAATACGACAGAGTATGGCATCATCTGTGCATGTTAACTGTGTATTAGAGCTCTAAGCTTAGCAGTCTCTTGCCTGCCTGGGCAGTTTGTGCTTTAATTAGGAGGTTTGAACAATTTGTGAATTTAGGAGACAGAAAACTATTGCCATTTTTCTCAGTTTTTGTTCATTAGTACAATTATTTAGCCCATGAAGTATGATTAATATAAAAAGATAAATCACTGGAATCAGCCAAATACAAATCAATGGAACATGATTGGAATGCAAAAGCAATCCTTGTTTTCCCAAATGGTATCTAAGCTTGAAGGTACATGACTGTACACACAGGATTCTAACATTGAAGCTTCATGGCTGTACACACAGGATTTTAAGCTTCACGGTTCATGGCTGTACATATGGGATTGCTTGAAGGTTCATGGCTGTACACACAGGAGTCCACCAACTCTTTACACATTAAAGTTTTTTCAACAATATGAAAATTACAGACTACCTTCCAAACATTTCTAGCTTCCTATTTCTAGAACTTCTACTGACAGAAAAAAAAAAGTCAATTTTTTCTATTTACTAAAATAGATTTCAAAATGTATAAGGTCCGTGTGATAAAATAATACTCATTGGCTTAAATAATGAATATAAATTTTCTTCATCTAGTTTGGCTTAACAACCAGATAATATTCTAAAAATTCTACGATAAAAAAAATGCTAGTAATAATCTCTGTAGACAGCTGCTTTCCAATTCTCTGTCAACTGAGGTCATTCAAGCCAAGTTACGTGTCTCACACGTGTACTTTGACATAATGCCATTGCGATATTAGACATATTCCATGTAATGTTTCTTTTTTATTTAAAAAATATTTTTCATTTTATATACCAACCCCATTTTCCCCTTCCCCCTGATTCTCCCCTTCATACCCCCATCCACTCCTCAGAGTGGGTAAGGCCTTCCTTGGGGAGTACAAAGTCTGGCAAAGAACAGTAAGGCAGGACCAAGCCCCTCCCTCGTATCAAGACTGAACAAGATATCTCACCATAGGAAATAGTCTCCAAAAAGCCAGTTCATACACCCAGATAGGTCCTGCCAGTCACCCCCAACAGATCAAGTCACACAACTCTCACCAGCATTCAGAGGTCTAGTTTGGTCCCATACAAGCTCCCCAGCTGTCAGTCCATAGTCCATGAGCTCCCATTAGCCAGTGTCACCTGTCTCTGTAGTTTTCCCTATCATGGTCCTGACCACCATTTGTTCATATGACACTAAGATAAAGATGTTTGTAAATAAATTACTCTGACATTGAAATGAAGAAATAATATACAATGGGATATTCTCACCAACATATCCACTGTATAGGAAATCCACCTCAAAGACTGTAACAGAGCTCTAGAATAAAAACTCATTTTCTTTAGGAGATTTTGACCTCTTACATTGATATCATCAGCCAAAAATTTACTTACCCCAGATATCTGAACCAAGGACCTTGGAAGTTAATTTTATATTTTGCCCATGTAACTTTCCTACTTCATAGGATTATTTTATTATTTTCTGGTGGTTTGTATAGAGATGTCCCAATCCATAGACTCATGTGTTTGAATACTTAGCCCATAGGGAATAGTACTATTAGGATGTTTTGTCTTGTTGGAGTAGGTGTGGAACTGTTGGAGGAAGTGTGTCAATGGACATGGGTTTTGAGGCCTCATGTGCTCCAGCTACACCCAGTGTGGCACCGTCTCCTAATGCTGCTTGAATATCAAGATGTAGAACTCTGAGCTCCTTCTCCAGCACCATGTCTGCCATTGACTTAACCTGTGAAACCGTAAGCTAGCTGCAATTAAGTGTTTTCCTTTATAAGAATTGGCATGGTCATGGTGTCTTTTCCCAGCAATAGAAACTCTAAGATACATCTCAACAAAGATACAATGTTGACATTCTTATGGTAGAGAAAATAGCAGAAAAACTGCTTGATTGAATATACAAGGTATGGGAAGGAAGTTACAAAATGGTGAGATGTATAAAGATCCTCATATTTAGAAATCTGAATGTGGAGGAGATAAAACTTGGCAGGTGAGGAATCCATTTAGAGTCCTCATGTTTCTGTTTGTTTCAGTGGGAGAATCCTGAAAGGAAACTAAAGGGAGAGAGTCCATAGGGTGGGAGAGGCAATACTGAAGAGAAAGCATCTATTTTTTTTACAAAGTTTCCACAAGGTCAAGACCTTCATAGACGTTGAAGTACATCCTTAAGACACTAAGAGGCCATTCCTTGTCCGTGGTGAGAAAAGGAAAGGAAAGGGCTGGCTGTAGTCAGTTTGTCATCAAGAGGTTGAGAAAGTCATTAACAAAGAGATTCTCTATTTTGGGGCAATCAGAATGTAAGCAATTACTGAAACTGATAACGGAATGACAGCAAGATGGAAATTTTAGTAACATCAAAAAGGTTTGGAAAAGGCATGATATAAGAGGAATTATTGGCTGTTTTACAAGGACATACAGCAAGGTTACTGAGCAGGGCTAAGGAGCCCATTAAGTTGAGCAGCTGTTAATTTATAGAGAGACCACGAGATCCCAGGTGATCACTTCTTGCACTTGCTTGACTACTTAAGTTCAAGCGCAGACAATTTATTGGTAGACTTATTTCCAGAATTGAGGTTCTGCCAAGTAGGTACCTCTAAAAGAGAGCAAAGGAACCCCACAATATTAAAAAGAGAATTTATAAAATAGAACCTAGTTAATATAGACTGCAAAAATAAAATGACCATGTTGAGATTTAACAAACAAGATATCAGGGAAAAAATGATAACATGGCAAGCTGAGAGAAAAGGAGAACAAGGAGGATTCAAAAGGGATAAAATATGACGACTCTGGAGATATAGTCTGGAGTTCGATGGGAAGTCAAGGAAACACCTTCAGTGCTCAGTCATCCAGAGAGGTGACAGCTTTGTGTTATTAGGAGAATCTACATATTATGTATGGAGAAACCTGATAAATTAGAGGAGCATCCAGAACCGGAAGTAGGTGGTATTTGGGAAAGTATTAGCTTTTTGTTTTTATCTTCAGTTTGATGGAACACTGAAAGATAGTGGTTTTTTATTCTTTTATTAGTTCAAATTAGGAACAAGCTTGTTTCACATGTCAATCCCTTCTCCCTATCTCTCCCCACCCCCCAACATCCCACCTGCCCCTAGCCATCCCCCCTCCACTCCCCAGGCAGGGTAAGGCCCTCAAAAGGGGCTCCCCAAAGTCTACCACATCATCCTAGGCCAGGCCTAGGCCCTTCCCCAGATAACATTCTTAATTCATATCATTGAGATTTGAATAAAAAGAAAAAAGTTACTTGAAATAATATACTGGTGAAATTTCGACCAGGAAAATAGTTTTGTTCATGACATGACACTAGAAGACACTCCCAAGAGTGACTGTGGATCACAGGAGTTTGTTAATTAAGATGTCAGAATGGCTAAAATCAAAAACACCAATGGCAGTTTATGCTGGAGAGGATATGAAGAAAGGGGAACACTCCTCCAGTGTTGGTGAGAGTACCAACTTGTACAGCCACTTTGGAAATCAGTATGGTGACTCCTCAGGAAAATGGGAATCAGTCTACCACAAGATCCAGCAATTCCACTCTTAGGCATATACCCAAAAGAAACACATCATACAAGGACATCTGTTCAACAATGTTCATAGCAGTTCATATTACTATTTGTAATAGCCAGAACCCGGAAGCATCCTAGATGTCCCTCAACTGAAGAATGAATAGAGAAAATGTGGTACATTTACACAATGGTGTACTACTCAGCGGAAAAAAAAATAATGGAATCTCGAAATTTGCAGGCAAATGGATGGAACTAGAAGAAACCATTCTGAGCAAGGTAACCCAGTCATAAAAAAGACAAACAGGGTATGTACTCACTCATATATGGATTTTGGACATAGAGCAAAGGATTACCAGCCCACAATCCACACCACGAGAGAAGCTAGGAATCAAGGAGGACCCAACAAGAGACATACCTGGTCCCCCAGAGAAAGGGAAAGTGACAAGATCTCCTGAGCAAATTGGGAGCATGGGGGGAGGGGAGAGGGAGCTAGGAGAATGAGAAGTGGAGAAGAGGAGGAGTGAGGACATGAGGGAGCAGAAAGGTTGAGTGGGGGGAAGATGAGAGGAAAGCAAGATAAGAAATACCATAATAGAGGGAGACATAGATTTAAAGAGAAATCAGGCACTAGGGAAATGTCTGGAGATCTACAAAGATGACAACAACTAACAATCTAAGCAATAGAGGAGAGGCTACCTTAAATGCCCTCCCCTGATAATGAGATTGATGACTGACTTATATCCCATCCTATAGCCTTCATCCAGCAGCTGGTGGAAGTAGAAGCAGACACCCACAGCTAATCATTGAACTAAACTGGAATCCATTTGCAGAGAAAGAGGAGTTATGAGCAAAGGGGTCCAGACCAGGCTGGTGAAACCCACAGAAACAGCTGACCTGAACAATGGGGAGCTCGTGGTCCCCAGACTGATAGCTGGGAAACCAGCATGGGACTGATCCAGAACCCAGGAACCTGGGTGTCGGTGAGGAAGCTTCGGAAATCATGGGGCTTTCTGTAGTAGGTCAGTACTTATCACTAGCATAGGTGTGGACTTTGGGAGCCCAATCCACATAGAGGGATACTCCCTGAGCCAAGACACATGGGTATGGGCCTAGGCCCTATCCCAAAGGATATGACAGACTCTGAAGACACCCTATGGAAGGCCTCACATTCCCTGGGGAGCAGAAAGGGTATGTGATAGGTAGGATTTTAGGGGGGAGCATAGGGGAGGAAGGGAGGAAGGGGGAACTTGGATTGACATGTAAAATAATCTTGTTTCTAATTCAAATAAAAAAATGAAAAAAAAAGAAAAAGAAAAGGACCAACACAATAAAATTCCAAGCTGGGTAATAACAAAAAGAGAAGAAAGAAGGAGGAGGAGGAGAAGGATGAGGAGGAGGAGGAAGGGGAGAAGGAGGAGGTAGGAGGAAGAAAGAAGAAGAAAGAAGAAGAAAGAAAGAAAGAAAGAAAGAAAGAAAGAAAGAAAGAAAGAAAGAAAGAAAGAAAGAAGGAAAATTTGCCATTGTGTTGTGGCAGAATTTCTGCAGTGGGATAATAACCTGGATGAAGGATCTAACTCAGGTACCAGCAAAAACAAACAAACAGAAAACAAACCATAACAACAACAACAACAACAACAAAAAACCTACATAGCTGCTTTAGAAACTCCATTCAGAAAGCCTCATACGTTCTTACTGATTAATAGAAATGAAACGGGAGACATAAATTTCGTCTGAAAAGTTTTTTGAAGAAGAGGGGCCACTCATCTTAGGATCTGTGGACTGAAGCAACTCTGAAACTAGCACATGCAGAATTCAGTTTCACCCAGAGTGGGTTGAGTAGTTGATACTGGATTCAGACATGTCTGATTGCGTTAAGATCAATGCTGCAGAATATAGTGTTTAACAAAGCAATGCTTCAAGTATACCGTAAATATGATCTTGTTTGACCCCCCTAAAAAACTTGGAGGTTACACCACTGTCATTACAATTTCATGGAGGGAGTGCTGCAAAACTGGGAACTAAAGAGATAATATCATTTCCCTGGTGTCTGGAAGGTAGTAAATAGTGGAGCTTGGATCTGGCATTCTGGCATTCTGGCAACAATACTGCTTAGAGATAGAAGAGGATTAAATCTATTCACCTTGATGTGAGGAAGCACAAAAGGTATAAAAGAAGAAACATATAAAGGAACATACATAGCTGATTACAACCACTGTCCTCTTCATTCTTCAAAAAATTTAAATTTTGCTCTATATAATGATAAAAATATTAAAATATATTTTATTCTTTAGCATCCCTTTCAGGGTATTTTGCATGGCAGGGATTACATCTTCTCCAAAAGTGGAGTGGAAGACAAGAGTAAGATACTGCCACACTCAGTTGGAAGGATAGCGACTTCTCTGTCATTTGTCTCCTTCTCCTAGTTGTCACTGTTGACACAATAGCTGGAACTGTGAGATCCATAGGGGACCCATTGGTGACCTTGAAGGATAATACTATAATATTGGACTCTGGATCCTCAATGATAACTTGGCATTGCCATTCTCCTTTGAAATCCTATTTCCAAGCTACTTTATATGGGAATACAACATCTTTTTGATTTAGCCACTGTTTAGGCACTTTGTTTATTTGTTTGTTTCTGTTAAATTCAGTCAATATGTAAATTCAAGATGCTTTTAAAAGACTATTTTTCAAGGGAGCTACTTTATTAGCAAGGAAGTAAGTTACTGAAATGTGCTATTGAAGTAAGTAAAAGGACAAGATTGATGACTTCAGAAGTGAAAACTGAAACACTCCTGACTAATGACTTTAAGGGTCCTGTAAAAATACAGCCTGGTGGGTAGTGGTGCATGCCTTTAATCCCAGCACTCTGGAGGCAGAGGCAGGCAGATATCTGAGTTCAAAACCACCCTGATCTACAGAGTGAGTTCCAGGACAGCCTCCAAAGCTACAGAGAAACTGTGTCTTGAAAAACAAAAATAAATAAATAAATAAATAAATAAATAAATAAATAGAAAAAATAGAAATACAAGCATGTAGTACAAAATAGAAAATGAAGAAAATGAAAAATGGTGACAGTCTGAATGTTTTATGCACCAGGAGCTTGTCCTGAAAAGAGAATACAAAGATAAGGGTAGTGAGTGGAGAGAACATTGAACACATTTGATTTGATTGTGTGCTTTGGTATTAAGAGGTGTAAAGTCAGGCATCATGACAGAAATTTGAGAGTTTGAGGTGGAGTGTCATGAATTCAAGAACAACATAGGTTACACAGAAAGACCCCTTCTCAAAACAAAGCAATTTATTTTAACATGGAAGAACTATAGTTGTGTTGCAATATTGGAGATGCACAAAATTATATATGCTTATAATCTATATGAGGAGAAAGGGGAGCCCAAAGACAAATAAATGAGACCAAGAAAGATACTTTTAAATGGTATGAATTTCTACTTGTGTAATCTGCTATAAATGAAATTTCTAAATGCAGTAAAATCAACTTAAGGCTCTCAAGTGAATAAATACACACAAAACTAAAGACATGTAAGTTTTACACCATAGTATACAGACTGTACGATATGCTTGCACCTGCATAGCCTTAATTTGTACTCTTGCTGGTAATTACATTAGGATACTTTATTGACAAAATATATTTAGACTTTTGATCAGACTAACTTTAAATTTTCACTTGACTTCCAATTTAAGTATTCTGGGAGGATGTTATAATCTTGAATATTTGAAAGTGAAACAGAAGTCCGTGGTGTGTTTGAAAAATAAATGCTTCCTTCAGCTACTAGATGAAGGCTCTATGATGGAATTTAAGGTAGTTACCAATCTCATTTTAGAGGCCTCACCCTCTCTGAGGAGTGAATGGGTGTTGGCATGGGGAGATGGTGGGGTCAATAGGAGGACAGGAGACAGAGGAAACTGGGATTGGTATGTCAAATAAGATTGTTTTAGTTTAAATTAAAAAAATTAAAAAGAAAGAAAAATAAATGTTTCACAAATATTTCGTAGCACCATGTTTATTCACCAGCACATGCTTTAATGGAGAGTTCACCAGTCTACTGAAGCTGTATACAAACCAAATAATATAAAGCGTGAATTTATCTCCTGCCTGTTTCCTTCAAAAACCAGCTAACCTTTTAAAGAACCTACAATTTTTCATCCATGTGATTCTCAGAAAATATTGAGTCATGATCCGGGGAAGCAGGTAAGCTAACTGCAATCTTAGTTTCTCCATCAACCCCTCCCAATGCAATCTCCAGACTCAGCCCCGTCTCTCTAGCAGATCATCTGCTGTGCTCCCCTCTTCTCTTCCCCCATCTCCAACAGATCTCACAGATCTCCTCTAAATTCCTTAAAGAAATCTATGAAAACATAAACAGTGGAAGGAAATAACTAAGACAGTTAAAATCCTGAAAGTGGAAATAGAATTGATAAAGAAAACCTAAACTGAGGGAAATCTGGAAATGAAACATTTAAGAATTTAAACAAGAATCGCAGTGTCAACCCTCATCAACAAAATGCAAGAAATGGAAGAGAGAATTTGAGTCAATGAAGACAAATTAAAAGAAATGGAATCCACAGTCAAATAAAATGTAAAATCTAACCGCAGCCATAAAACATCAAGGAAATATGAGACATTATGAAAAAGCCAAATCTATGGATAATATGATAGAGAAAGGAAAATAAATACATGCCAAAGGAACAGAAAATATTTTCAACAAAACCATAGAAGAAAATTTCCCCAACCTAAACAAGAAGGTGGCCATAATTGTACAAGAAGCATGCAGAACACCAAATAGGCTAGACCAGAAAAGGTATTCCGTTCAGCACACAATAATGAAAATATTAAACATAAAGAATAAATAAAGAATATATAAAGCTACAAAGGAAAATATTAAGTAAATTATAAAGAGAGAACTATTAAATAACACCTGACTTCTAAATGGAAACTCTAAAATCAAGAACTGCCCAAACAGATGATCTACAACATCTAAGAGACCACAGATGCCAGGCTAGACTACTATGGCCATTAAAACTTTCAATCGCTATAAATGGAGAAAAAAATACACTCCATAATAAACATTATTTAATCAAACTCTCTACAAATACAGCAAAATAGAAAGCAGTAGAAGGAAAACTTCAGTCTGAAGAAGCTAATCAAACCCAAGAAAACATGAGGAATAAAAAATCCCAGACAAGCAAATTAGAAGACAGAAGGAAAACACACCACAAAAAACAAAATGACAAGAATCAATGAACACTACACATTGATAATGCTCAAAATTAATAGTTTAAATTATCCAAAAAGAAGACAAAGACTGGGGCTGGAAAGATGGCTCAGGACCCATCTTTCTTCTGCCTCTGATAGAATACACCTTAACATCAAAGATAGATATCACTTTGGGGTAAAATGTTAGAAAAATATATTCCAACCAAATGGACTTAAATAGCAATATCTAATGACATGGACTTTAAACCAAAACTAATCATAACCAATAGGAAAGGATTCTATGTACTCATCAAAGGAAGAAAATCCACCAAGAAGACACCGTAATTCTTAACATTTATGTACCAAATACAAAGGCACCCAAGTTAATAAAAGAAACACACCTACAGCTTAAATCATCTATACACACTGATAAAGTATGACTTTAATACCCAACTCTCATCAATAAACAGGTCACCCAGATAAAACCTAAACAGATATGCAGGAGCTAATAAATGGCACAAACAAAATATAAGTAACAGTTATATTCCAGAAATAAAATGGTTCTTAGCATTTGTCATCTCTTTACCTTGGATTTAGCAGAAATAAATTCCTGTTGATTGTAAGGCACTAGTTCATAACATGTGGTTGTAGCTACCCAAATGCACTAAGCTGGCATTCCAATTCCACGTTTTCTGGTTGTTTTGTTGTGATTTTCGTGAAAGACTTTAAGGTACAGACTTTGAATAATTTCTCAGAGATTTCATGCAAGCAACTTACATGAAATGAGCAATTTATGTTATGTAAATAAATGAAGACCTGAGCCTAGTTACATTTTAACTTGGCAATTTTAGAAACTTGCACATTTTATGAATTTAAATAAAGCAAAGTGATGGTAGTTTACATATGTCACAGCAAGTAAACATGAGAGCAATGACTACAACATATTAGTTAACCCATGAGGCTACTGTTAAATATTTGAAACACTGTCAACATCCTGTGTTATTTAATAGGGAACAGGCTTAGCTGTAATTTTGATAAATGTGTATCTTATTACTTGCCTTTCAAGTGTACAAGTGTGATTAAAAGAGGCAAAATCACTGGCCAATTGTCCCATACATTGCAAGTGTGAATACCAGGTCCAGAATTTTGTATGAGAAACTTGCTGATTGATTGACAGTACTAGGGAAGAGGACAATGTATGGAGATAGTTGTCAGCAAGGACCACAATCATCACAGATTGATATTAAATTAAGAAAACAATAAACTCATGGACTTTCTCCCAGAAAAGAAGCCAATAAAATATGTTAGCTTTCTATTCTACTCTTTTATTTGACAAAAAAAAAATCACATAGGTTATTCTAGAACAGAAGTAAAAGGAGTTGGAGGAAAAGCATAAGAAAAGGAGCAGTTAAAAATAGCACTGAGTTAAAAATCAAATTTGAATTTTGGTTTTGGAGACAATGATCTAGTCTATGTATCAGAGAAACAAAGCTTCATAGAGGCCCGGAAAAGAGGGACAAAGAAGGGACCCAGACTGGGTAGTGGGTGCTGCCACTTTTAAGCAGTGTGCTTCCTAATTTGTCCTGGTCCTTTGGACACCTGATTCCTCCATCCTTTCCTTTAATTATCCATCCTAATCATTTATATTCACCTCAAATTTCCCAAATAATTGAAAAGTCAATGAAATGGATTTTATAACCATTTATAAATTAAAAGGCACCACATTAAAAATTTCTTTTAACGTCGACTATTTCCATTAGAGACATCGAAGATGAAACTTAGCAATCTAAGGTTGGACATCTCTGGATGCAGAGCACGTGGAAAATAAAAGAGAATACGCCTGCCTGGGACTGACTTTAGTATAGCCTTTCTGCCTTCTCAGAAACGTCAGCTATCAAAGCAGCCTTCTCAAAATGCACTCTAAAGCGCTAAGGTTCACAATGGACAGGCAAGACACTGACTCTGCAGAACCCTGTGCTAAGGTTTTCCTAAAGATTTCGAGCTATGGGTCTTCAGGGCCACGGACAAAAGACAAGAAACCCGAGCCTCCCAGGGAGCTCCTGTGACCTTCCTTCCTGTCTTTGTTCCTGCATATGCTCTTTATTCTAAACCAATAACGTGCCAGCCTTTCACATACTTTTTTTTTAAACTATTGCCTTACACTTCAAAGTATTATTAAATATCACCAGCTTGTGCCCAGAAAGTGGTGTGGCTTTTTGGATATTCAGTGGTGATTCCTGCATTAGAAATTCCTAAATTCTGAGTTTTATATTATCATCATCATCATATCATCATCATCATGATCAGGGAGCAATACTCTAGAGGTATGCTGTACATAGGAATTATTCCTCATGGAAAATGCCAATAATTCATTTAAAGGAAACTCTATTTAATAAAGTGGGTCCCAGTTGCCTGATTTTTTTCTTGGTACTAATGGGGTTGAAAAATAATTAAGAGTCCTTTCTTAAGACAAACAAATGGATCAAAAATCCCAGGCAAGCCCATTAAATATTTCAACCCAACAATTGCAAAAAAAAAAATGCTTAGCAAATGAATACCTGAAAGATTAAGCCCCATGAAAATGTGTCATAAATTTTAGACCCAGTGTATGTGTCAAATAAAAAAAAAAAAACCTCATTCTATTATCCAGTGCATTTACATACTGTGTGGGCCCTGGCCAGTTCACTGCTAACTACATACAGAAAGTTTTTGTTGGAAGAAAATGGGTAGGAAAAAGTGAAAGAGCAGAGAACTGGGGAGCTACACTCCTTAAAAAGAAAAGGGGAAAGAACTGGGCAGGGCACAAGGAATGTACCCAAACTAGACTATCTCATTTCTCCACAGAGGAAGGAAGAGCTATGCTGGCAATGCCTAGACCTAGAGTGGTTTGTATGGATTTCAATTTTATGTCAAATCAAATAATTGTGAATCGTGATAAATGTTCCATTGCAAAAGTATGTAATGAGATTATTAAATGGTCTTGTAAATAGTCCATAAAGCATGAAAAAGAAAAAAACTACATTTGTATGACAACTCAGAGATGTTTCTTGCTGATGTGGACATGTGAAAGTATCGAAAAGTCCCTGAAAAGGGAGACAGGAAAAAACTGGCAGAAAAGGAGGATGTTGCCAAAGAAAATGCAGACAATTCTCTAGATTTCAGATAAAGAAAAGGCCAATATAATGATAGGAAATAATAAAAACAAAATGCCACTACCAATGCACAGCAAACTGGGGCTCATAAAGAAAGTACCAGACCACAGTAAACAGAGTCATTTTCAAAGTTTAGCAACAAAAAGAATGATTATAAAAAGTACTGTGTACATATATTACATCCCAAAGACATTGGTTAGAAATGTGTTTATACTAAAATCAAAAAAAAAAGTTTAGCCAGAAGAGGGACAAGATGGTAGCAGAAAAAGTTCCTGTAATATTTTTCACCAATTTGAACAGCTGTGTTCAAAATGACTTGCTTTCCTGGTCTAGCAGATCATGACAAAAACTGAAGGCAGGAGCTTAAACAAGAAACCTCAAAAATCTACTCCTCTCTGGCTTGTTTCCTCTGACTGGCCCGTATATTGGCTTGGTCTACTTGGCCAAGGATGACACCATACACAATGAGCTGGACCTTCCATGTCAATCATTAATCAACAAAATGTCCCACAGTGGCTGTGGAGCTAGCTCATCAGTGAAGAACATTTGCTACTCTTGCAGAGGGCCTCTGCATTCAAATGGTAGTTCACAACCATCTGTACTCCAGTTTCAAGGCATCCAGATTCATCTTCTGGACATTTCAGGTACCAGACACATAGTATAGTTAATACAGTACACGTAAGTTTTTTAAAAATTTTAAGAAGAAAATGCCCCATAAACATGCTCACAAGCAAATCTGATGAAAGCAATTCCTCAAATGAGATTCCTTATTTCTCATTGACTCTAGTTTGTATCAAGGTTGACAGAAACTAACCAGTAAAACTTGTATGAGAATATGTTTTTGACACACATTATTATGTACAATGAATATATGATTATAACATTAAATGAAATAAAATTTTTGGATCTTACCCAATCAGATTATGATTCAATAAATTTGAGAACTACATTGATACTGCCAGGAGCAGATGTGTCTCACTATCATGAAAGCCCTTAGGCTACTAAAACATTTTAAATGCCATATTCTGTAGGTCTCTGTAATGTTTGAAGACTACCTACCTATCTAAAAAAATATGTTTAACCATGAAATCATACCTAACATGACTATAGGTTTGATTATTACAGATTATTAATGTAATAACTGTATTTCTTAATTATACATTAAATTTTTAAATGGGCTGCATAGATACAATACCTTAATAATAGAAAGATATATATATCTTTCTATATATATCTATATATAGAGAGGGGGACAGGAGGCATAAAAAACCTTACAATTATATCAGCATATAAAGTACCTTAAACGAGAGTAGAAACAAATATAGAGTATGTTCTAACAAAATATAACATTAAATTTATTTCAATATACAAAAATACCTAAAACAAGAATAGGAACATATATACAGCATGTTCTAATAAAAATAACTTTAAATTTGTATCACTATACAAAAATCTATACCAATGTAAAATATTTTAGTCGCTTTTTAGTTTAAAGTACACTCAATAATCAACCCTTTTATTCTATATTTTCCATATCCACCTTTTTGTTTTCAGAAAGAGATCCTTGAATCCAACCTCCCTTGCTTAGTTTCCTCCTTTACCATGATGAGTAACAATTTGCACCTAAGCCCCCTAAATGATGACAAACTGCTCTCGGGGACAATGACCTCTTTACGGAACCCTGAGAAAATTGAGATAATGATTAAATCCTGGGAGAGCTAACTGTATCACTTGTCCAGACTCTGTGTAATGGGAATGTGCAGGGTTTATCTCAAGTTCTGGCTATAGTAGTCTCTGAGGCTGGACCATCTTGGCTAACTATTTTGAAGTTGTTCTGGATGTAGAATCTTTGAGGAAAATGCAACAGAGGCATTCAGAGGGACTGGATCACCTGGTCCTTTTTTTTCTGAAACCACACAAACTTTTAAAGTTAGTACATATCTGCATTAACACAAGTATGGAATGTGTGGTGTGCACAAATCTGCTAAAGATGATTTTCTGCTCTATGTTTGAGCAGGTAAAAGGCATCTGCCAACCTTACAAGTTCATTTAGACTGTATAAGCAAAGTGTAATATAAATCTCTAATCATGACACGGGAAAGGATGACATGTAATAATAAATCATGAGGAATCTGTAGTCAACAAGATTTATCATGTCTCATCCAGTCTCAGAGTTGTTCCCAAGTGGAGAGATGAGTTTATATGTCACCTGTCTTCTAGTTTTTCTTGTTTTTTTTTTTTCTTTCAGGTCTGTAGCCAAGATTTTCAGGAGGTCTCCCCTGGTCAAATCTGAACTCTAATGACTTTGAAGGAATCCATAGCTTTCCATTTATTGTGCAAAGAAAGGCATAACCTCTCCCCCAATGCAACATATTTCTTGACTTTGAATTTGAAGCCAAGACATCTCTAAAGTATATAGTTAGTTTACTTCAGCAGTCCCTTCCATAATCCAATGTATTTCAGCAACTATTGATTTTCATATATTAGGATTTAAAAAATTAAGTCAACAAAGCACCACACAGATTCAGATACCATGTGTATTTCCTATCCTTACATATATATATATATATATATATATATATATATATATATATATATATATTCAGAGTATATATATATATACTCTTTCTTTAAAGACATTATTATTTTTAAACTATCTTTTTTCTATTCTTTTCTTTTTGTTTTGTTTTGTTTTCCAAGACAGGATTTTTCTGTGGCTCTGGAGGCTGTCCTGGAACTAGCTCTTGTAGACCAGTCTGGTCTCTAACTCACAGAGATCCACCTGCCTCTGCCTCCCGAGTGCTGGTTTTAAAGGGGTGTGCCACCACCACCCAGCTAAACTATCTTTTTCTGTAGCTGCCTATACTCATTTTTTTACTGTATCTGTTTAAAGGCTTTCTCAGTCTGGGCTGCTTTACTGTGTTCCTGCAGTGTTCTCTGACCATATGAGCCAAACCTTATACCTACTGCACAGCTCTGCACATAGCACTGGCTGGCTCAAGCTCACAGGCAGCAGTCAGGAGTCAAATCTCTATGTGCCATGGCCAGCCTGAGAGACTGCAGGACTAGGAAGACATGTCTGGCCCTGTGTTTCTGTGTTTGAAACTTTTTTTAAAAGCTTCCTCAGGTCCTTTGTGGAAATACATGTTCTGATTTTGGATAGCACATGTAATGAGTCTTTTTCTGCCCTGCTATCGAGCTCTAAGTAATGACACAGAGACTTCTAATTAACTATGAAATCTCAGCCTATAACTTAGGCTTGTCCCTAGCTCTTTTCATTCTCCATTTTTAATTTAAATTAGAAACAAGATTGTTTTACATGTCAATCCTAGTTCCCTCTCCTTCCCCTCCTCCCCTGCCCCCCACTAACACCCTACCTATTCCCATACCATTTCTGCTCCCCAGGGAGAGTGAGGCCTTCCATGGGGGTCTTCAGAGTCTGTCATATCCTTTGGGATAGGGTCTAGGCCCTCGCCCTAGGCAGAGGGAGTATCCCTCTATGTGAAATGGGCTACCAAAGTCCATTCCTATGCTAGGGATAAGTACAAGAAGCTCCATAGATTTCTGAGACCTCCTCACTAACATCCACATTCATGGGGTCTGGATCAGCTTCATGCTGATTCCCTGTGATCAGTCTGGGGGACAAGAGCCCCCCTTTGTTCAGGTCAGCTGTTTCTGTGGGTTTCAACAGCCTGGTCTTGACCCCTTTGCTCATTCTAATCTTATGATCTTTAATAGAGTTTCCCTTGTTGCAGTGATACCAATGATAAAACTATTGAGTTGCTACTTCATAACTGTGACTTTGCTACAGTTATGAATCATAAAGTAGATATATGGGAAGTAAGATATTTGATGTGTGGGTCATGACCTATAGGTTCGGAACCTCTGCCTTCCCTTAACAAATATTCTGTTCTTTGGGATCATAGGCAACAAAACCTCTATGTGAAATGGGCTCTTATAACTTAAATCAACCCATTTGTATTAATTTATGTTCTAGCACATGGTATTAACTCTCTGATATCTTGCACCTCCTCTCTGCTTCTTCAGAAGTCTCCTTTGTTCCCAGATTCCTCCTCCTCTTCCTTTCTCTCCCTGGAAATCCTACCTATACCTCCTGCCTAGCTATTGGTTGTTCAGCATTTTATTAAACTAACAACAGAAATACATCTTCACACAGTGTACAAATATCCCACAACAGACAGGATTGTCCCTATTTTGGAATTTACAGATAGCTCCAAAGAAAACACAAGACAAAGTTGGGTTAGTGTTGTTCATATCACTGTCATCAAATATATTTCATTAAATTTTACTTAAAACACATAGAAATTGTTAGAATCAAGAGCAAGATAAACAACTTCCAGTGCAATTCAGAGGTTTTTAAAAACCAAATAATTTTAAAAACAGATAATGACATAAGTCAAAAAACTATAGTTGTATGATACAGCCTGTGTTGGGGATTTCTGAAGAGTTACAAAAGGGGGGGAACTGGTTGGCATGCTAAATAAATGAAAAATACGTTATTTAAATTACAAAATGAAGTAAATAAGATAGGGCCATAGAGAAGATAAAAAGAAAGGTCCTCTAATGCCATCTGCTTCCTTGGCATGACATGGACAATGCGGGTAACAATATGGCAGAAACAGTAGAATCTAGCTTTTGTTAATTGTAATCTTTGATGCAAACTCCAAAGTACCCCCCTTGATGATGATGAGAATGATGTAAAGACCATCATGTCTACACCCCAAGATGGTTTAAAAACTAAGCAACAGAAGGAAACCCTGACTTACCTGAAGATATGACAAACCAACAGCAACAATGGCTGCCCCTTTCTTTCATTAGGAAGACTGCAGAGAGTTTAGGAATGAAGCTTCATAGGAAAGCTAAGTGAGCAAATTACATCAGTAAACAAATGTCAGTTGAATGCCTTGGTATGAATTAGTTTAGAGTATGTTGCAACACCACTCTTTTCTTAGGATTAATATACAATCAGATAGAGATAAGACCCCTCCTCATGAAAATTTGTATAATTGAGAGGATATCACAGAAAAAAATTACAACAGTGATGTTATCATCAGAAGTTTAAGCTGAAAGGAGATATAGTCGGGGGAGAAATAAAGGAGAGCAAGAAAATAGATACCTTAATAGAGGGAGCCAGTATAAGTTTAAAGAGAAATCTGGCACTAGGAAAATGTCCAGAGATATACTGGGATGACTCCAACTGAAAATCTAAGCAACCGGGGAGAAGCTATCTTAAATGGCCTTCCCCTATAATGAGATTGATGACTACCTTATATGCCATCATAGAGCCTTCATCTAGTAGCTGATGGAAACAGAAGCAGAGACTCAGTTAAACACTAAGCCGAATTCCTGGAATTCAGTTGTCTAGAGGGAGGAGTGATGAGCAAAGGGGTAAAGACCATGCTGGGGAAACCCACAGAAACAGCTGACCTGAACAAGGGGGAGCTCATGGACCCATCACTGACAGCTTGGAAACCAGCATAGGACAGATCCAGGCTCACTGAAAGTTGGTGTCAGTTACAAGACCTGGGCAGTCTGTGGGGCCCATGGGAATGGAACAGCATTTGTCCCTAATGTATGAATAGACATTGGGAGCCCATTCTCCATAGAGGGATATTCTCTCAGCCTAGACACACTGGGGAGGCCTAGGCCCTGCCCCAAATGATGTTACAGACTTTGATGATCCACCATAGAAGGACTCACCCTTTCTTTGAAGCAGAAGAGGGATGGGATGAGAGTCGGTGGGGGGGGGCATGGGGGAATGGGAGGGAGAGGGAACTGGGATTGATATATAAAATAAGATGGTTTCTAATTTAAATTTAAAAATGGGAAAAAAGAAAAGAGCCTGTGTTGGGGATTTCTAAAGACATTACAGAAAATCTTTAACACATTAACATATCAGTAGTACCATTATACTTATGTTTTTGCCAATATAAGTGGTAAAAGAACAATTCATGATTAACTGCATTAAAATGATTCATACCAATGAAGCATTATTTCAAATACATATTTTAAGTGAAGAGCTTCAATAGTGTGAACTCAACATTTCCACACATTGTAGGGCACTTTATTCCAAAGATAAGTTTCAAGACAAAAAGAAAGCAAATCAAAAATTTTCCCAACAAGAGGTTTTAATGTAATGAGTTAAACCAAATAGGAAAAAGCTGGATTATATTATAGTAACTGAGAGAAATAGAATAGGTGAACGTAATTTTTTATGACCACAGGAAAGCCAGTTGACACTCTGTGTGCTGAACAAGAGAAAGGTTCCAAGAACATGCCAAGGCAAAGCAGATTCCTTTGGATAAAAATGCACAAATAAGCTCCCTGAATCTGGCTTGGTACAGGCCACTCTTCCTTCCCTTTCCGTCGACTCATCGCAGACCAGGTGAGCCACCCCCTGCTTTTACCCAATTCTTGTCCTAAGCACCATTCACCCAGATCCCTCCAGGCTTGTCCCTGCTTGAAACAGACACGCCCAGGCAGGGAGGAGCTCCCTGAATCTGGGTACAAGCCACTCTTCATTCCATTCCCGGCGACCGATCCGCCAGGAGGCCTAACTCCTTCAGAGTGAGGAGGCTACGAGGAAAGGCAAGACCATCCAGAGCTTCGGACATTGAATTCCTGGCCCACACACACTACAGAGTAACAAGAGGAGATAGAGAGATCCTACCTGCACTCACTGGAAAAAGATATGGGAAGAAGACAGAATAAGAACTCGCTCAACAACAGAAAGACCAATATGACACCACCAGAATCTAGGGACTCCACTCCAGCAAGACCTGAAAAGCCCAACATAGTGCAAGAAGAAGAGATGGACCTCAAAAATTATCTCAGCAAGATGATAGAGACCTTCAAAGAGGAAACAAGAAAATCCCTTAAAGAAATAGAAGAAAAAGCAAGCAAAAAATTACACGAAATGGAGGAAAAGACAAACCAAAAAATTCAAGAAATAAACAAATCTCTTAAAGAAGCTAAAGAAACCCAAGATAAAACAACCAAACAAGTGAAGGAAGCTCTTGAAACAGTTCAAAGCATGAAAGCTGAATTAGACACAATAAAGAAAACACAGAATGAAGCGATGCTGGAAATGGAAAGGTTGGATAAACGATCAGGATCTAAAGATGTGAGTATAACTAATAGAATCCAAGAGACAGAAGAGAGAATCTCAGCTATTGAAGACTCGCTAGAGGATATACATTCATCAACCAAAGAAAACCTCAAGACCAACAAATCCCTAACACAAAATATACAGGAAATATGGGACACCATGAAAAGACCAAACCTAAGAATAATAGGTGTAGAAGAAGGTGAAGAAACACTGCTCAAAGGTACAGAAAACATATTCAACAAAATCATAGAAGAAAACTTCCCCAACCTACAGAAAGATATGCCTATGAAAGTACAAGAAGCTTATAGGACACCAAACAGACTGGACCACAAAAAGAAGTCCCCCCGACACATAATAATCAAAACTCCAAATCTACAGAATAAAGAAAAAATATTAAGAGCTGCAAAGGAAAAAGGCCAAGTAACATATAAAGGCAAACCAATCAGAATCACACCCGACTTCTCAATGGAAACTATGAAAGCCAGAAGGTCTTGGATAGATACACTACAAGCACTAAGGGAGCATGGATGTCAACCCAGACTACTGTACCCAGCAAAACTTTCAATCACTATAGATGGAGAAAACAAGATATTCCATGACAAAAACAGATTTAAACAATACATATCCACAAATCCAGCACTACAGAAGGTTCTGGAAGGAAAACACCAACCCAAGGAACATAACTACATGCACAAAAACACAGGCAATAGATAATCTAATATTGCCAAACACAAAAAGAAGCAGGAGGGCAAAATCCACACACAATGACACCACCAACAATAAATCCAAACCAAACAAGAACCAACGAACAATGGACATTAATATCCCTAAATATCAATGGTCTTAACTTACCCATAAAAAGATATAGGCTAACAGAATGGATACGAAGACAGAATCCATCCTTCTGCTGTTTACAAGAAACACACCTCAACTTCAAAGACAGGTGATACCTCAGAGTAAAAGGATGGGAAAAGATTTTCCAATCAAATGGCCTCAAGAAACAAGCAGGTGTAGCAATCCTAATATCTAACAAAATGGACTTTAAACTAAAATCAATCAAAAGAGATGAAGAAGGGCATTTCATACTCATCACAGGAAAAGTCCATCAAGATGAAATCTCAATCCTGAACATCTATGCTCCAAATACGAAGGCACCCACATTTGTGAAAGAAACATTACTAAAGCTCAAACCACACATAAAACCACACACACTTATAGTAGGAGACTTCAACACCCCCCTTACGCCACTAGACAGGACCACCAGACAAAAACTTAACAAAGAAACAAAAGACCTGAAAGAAGTTATGGCCCAACTGGTGTTAACGGGTATCTATAGAGCATTCCATTCAAACTCAAAAGAATATATCTTCTTCTCAGCATCGCATGGCACCTTCTCTAAAATTGACCACATAGTAGGCAACAAAGCAAACCTCCACAGTTACAAAAGAATTGAAATAACCCCCTGTATCTTATCAGACCACCATGCATTAAAGCTAGAATTCAGCAACAATACAAATGGCAGAAAACCTGCAAACTTTTGGAAAATGAATAACACCCAATTGCACCATTCCTGGGTTGAGGAAGAAATAAAAAAACAAATTAAAGACTTCCTAGAATCTAATGAGAATGCAGACACAACATACCCAAACTTATGGGACACTCTGAAAGCAGTGCTAAGAGGGAAGTTCATAGCACTAAGTGCCCACATGAAGAAACTAGAGAAAAGTCACATTAGAGAACTGACAGAACAACTGAAAGCACTAGAGCAAAAAGAAGCAAACTCACCAAGGAGGAGTAGACGCCAGGAAATAATCAACCTGAGAGCTGAAATCAATAAAGTAGAAACTAGGAAAACATTACAAAGAATCAATGAAACAAAGAGTTGGTTCTTTGAGAAGATCAACAAGATAGACAAACCTCTAGCCAAACTAACCAAAAGGCAGAGAGAGAGCACACTAATTAACAAAATCAGAAACGAAAAGGGGGATATAACAACGGACACTGTGGAAATCCAGAGAATCTTTAGGTCATACTTTGAAAATCTGTACTCCACAAAATTCGAAAATCTAATGGAAATGGACAGTTTCCTGGATAAATATCACTTACCAAAATTAAATCAAGATCAGATAAACAGTTTAAATCGACCCATAACCCCTAATGAAATAGAAGCAGTCATCAAAAGCCTCCCAACCAAAAAAAGCCCAGGACCAGATGGCTTCACTGCAGAATTCTACCAGAAATTCAAACAAGAGCTGATACCAATACTCCTCAAACTGTTCCGCACAATAGAAGCAGATGGGATATTGCCAAACTCTTTCTATGAGGCTACAATCACTTTGATACCCAAGCCACACAAAGATAAGACTAAGAAAGAGAACTACAGACCAATATCCCTCATGAACATTGATGCTAAAATACTCAATAAAATATTGGCTAATCGAATCCAAGAACATATCAGAAAAATCATCCACCACGATCAAGTGGGCTTCATCCCAGGGATGCAAGGATGGTTCAATATACGAAAAACCATCAATGTAATCCACCATATAAACAAACTGAAAAAGAAAAACCACATGATCATCTCACTAGATGCTGAAAAGGCCTTTGACAAAATCCAACATCCCTTCATGATAAAGATCTTGGAGAGAACAGGAATAACAGGAACATATCTAAACATGATAAACTCGATATACACCAAACCAATAGCCAACATCAAACTAAATGGAGAGAAACTCAAAGCTTTTCCTCTAAAATCAGGAACAAGACAAGGATGTCCACTCTCTCCATACCTCTTCAATATTGTACTTGAAGTTCTAGCTAGAGCAATAAGACAAGAACAGGGGATCAAAGGGATACAAATTGGAAAGGACGAAGTCAAACTTTCACTATTTGCTGATGAAATGATAGTCTACATAAGTGACCCGAAAAACTCTACCAGGAAACTCCTAAAGCTGATAAACACCTTCAGCAAGGTAGCAGGATACAAAATTAACTCAAAAAAATTTGTAGCCCTACTGTATACAGATGATAAACTCAATGAGAAAGAAATCATGGAAACATCACCTTTCACAATATCCACAAGCAACATTAAATATCTGGGGGTAACACTAACCAAAAAAGTGAAAGACCTGTACAATAAGAACTTTGAGACTTTAAAGAAAGAAATTAAAGAAGATACCAGAAAGTGGAAAGATCTCCCGTGCTCTTGGATAGGCAGAATTAACATAGTAAAAATGGCAATCCTACCAAAAGCAATCTACAGATTTAACACAATCCCCATCAAAATCCCAACACAGTTTTTCACAGACATTGAAAGAACAATACTCAACTTTATATGGAAAAATAAAAAACCCAGGATAGCCAAAACAACTCTTTACAATAAAAGATCTTCTGGAGGCATCACCATCCCTGACTTCAAGCTCTACTATAGAGCCATAGTTCTGAAAACAGCTTGGTATTGGCACAAGAATAGACAGATAGACCAATGGAATCGAATTGAAGACCCAGATATTAACCCACGCACCTACGAACACCTTATTTTTGACAAAGGTGCTAAATCCATACAATGGAAAAAAGATAGCATCTTCAACAAATGGTGCTGGCACAATTGGATTCTGACATGCAGAAAATTGCAGATAGATCCATACCTGTCACCATGCACGAAACTTAAGTGCAAATGGATCAAAGATCTCTCCATAAACCCAGCCACACTGAATCTTCTAGAAGAGAAAGTGGGAATAACCCTTGAACAAATTGGCACAGGAGAACGATTCCTGAACATCACGCCAGAAGCACAGACACTGAGGTCTGCAATCAATAAATGGGACCTCCTGAAACTGAGAAGCTTCTGTAAGGCAAAGGACACAGTCAGTAAGACAAAACGACCACCCACAGAATGGGAAAAGATCTTCACCAGCCCCACATCTGACAGAGGACTGATTTCCAAAATATACAAGGAGCTCAAGAAGCTAGCCACCAAAACACCATACAATGAAATTAAAAAGTGGGGTGCAGAACTAAACAGAGATTTTTCAACAGAGGAATCTGAAATGGCTGAAAGACACTTAAGAAAGTGCTCAAAATCCTTGGCCATCAGAGAAATGCAACTCAAAACAACTCTGAGATACCACCTCACACCTGTCAGAATGGCTAAAATCAAAAATACCAATGACAACCTATGCTGGAGAGGTTGTGGAGAAGAAGGAACACTCCTCCATTGCTGGTGGGAGTGTGAACTTGTAAGACCACTTTGGAAATCAGTATGGCGGTTGCTCAGAAAAATGGGAATCAACCTACCTCAAGATCCAGCCATTCCTCTCTTGGGTATATACCCAAATACTGCATGTCCATACAACAAGGACATATGTTCAACCATGTTCATAGCAGCATTGTTTGTAATAGCCAGAACCTGGAAGCAACCTAGATGCCCCTCAACTGAAGAATGGAAAGAGAAAATGTGGTACATTTATACAATGGAGTACTACTCAGCAGAAAAAAGCAATGGAATCTTGAAATTCGCAGGCAAATGGATGGAACTAGAAGAAACCATCCTGAGTGAGGTAACCCAATCACAAAAAGACAAACATGGTATGTACTCACTCATATATGATTTTTAGACATAGAGCAAAGGTTTACCAGCCTATAATCCTCTACCCCAAGGAAACTAGAAATCATGAATGACTCTAAGGGATAAATGGACCCCAGGAATGGGAAGTGGCATGAACTCCCGAGCTAATTGAGAGCATGAGGGTAGGGGAGTGGGTGCTGCCACAATAAGAGCACAAGATGAAGAGTAGAGGAGAAGAAATGGAGGAGCAGATATATTGAGTTGGGGGAAGAATAGAGGAGAGAGAGCAGGATGAGAGATACCATATCAGAGGGAGCCACTATAGGTCCGAGAAGAGATCTGGAACTAGGAAGATCTCCAGAGACCTATAAGGATGACACGATCTGACAGTCCGGGCAGTGGAGGAGAGGATGGCCTAGAAACCCTTCCCCTAGAATGAGATTGATGACTACTCTCTATGCTATCCTAGAGTCTTCATCCAGTGGCTGATGGAAGCAGAGACAGACATCCACAGAAATACACTGAGCTGAAATCTGGAACTTAGTTGAAGAGAGGGAGGAATGAAGAACGAAGAGGTCTGTACCTGGTTGGAGAAACCCACAGAAACAGTTGGCCTGAAAAAGGGAAAGCATATCGACCCCAGAGGCTCTTTGGGAGGCCAGTACGGGACTAATCCAACCCCCTGATCATGGATGCCAATGGGGAGGCCCCTGCACTCCTGGGAGCCTCCGGAGGTGGACTGGCGTTTTGTCCTGGTGGGTGGGGGGGACTTCGAGAGCCCATCCCACTTGAAGGGATTCGCTCTGTCTCTGAACACATGGGGAGGGGCCTAGGCCCAGCACAGGAAGATTTGGTGGACTTGGTGGAGCCCCGGTTGGGGGCCCTACCCTGCCTGGGGAGTGGTGGGTGGATGGGGTGGGGGGTAGGTTGGAGGTGGGGGAGAAGGAATGGGGGTGAGGGGAGGGAGAGGGAGAGGGGAAGTACATGTGAAACAAGCCTGTTCCCTAACTTGAATTAATAATAATAATAATAAAAAGAGAAAAAAATGCACAAATAGACCATCTTTCCAGACAAGATGATCATGGGTTTTAAACACATGGTGAGATAAAGTCCTTACTATAATTTATGCATTGTAAAGAAATCAGAGTCTGAAGCAACTAAGAGGAGACAGAGAAAAGAAGTCAGTTTTGAGAAAGAATTATGATTTCAGCCAGTGAGATGCCTCTGATCCTGGCGTACTTAGAGTGAGAATGGTCCCCATTAGGCTCATATATTTGAATGTTTAGTCCTCTTAATGGAACTTTTGAGGAAGGATTGGGAGTTGTGGTCTTGCTGGAGCAGGTATTATTTGGTGTAGGCTCTGGGGTTTCAAAAGCCTACTGGTGCTGCAGTCTTTTTCTAGTCTTCTCTCTCCTCTCTCTCCTCTCCCCCCCCCCTCTCTCTCTCTCTCTCTCTCTCTCTGTGTGTGTGTGTGTGTGTGTGTGTGTGTGTGTGTGTGTGTGTGTATCTCTAGCTCTATCTCTCTCCTGTTTGCTGCCTGCAGATCAGGATGTAAAGCTCCCAGTTACTACTACGGCGCCATACTTGTTTGCTTTCCACATGATGATCCTGGACAACTAACCCTCTAAAACTATAAGCTCCCAATTAAATGCTTTCTTTATAATACTTGCCTGGGTCATGATGCCTCTTCACAGTTAAGACAGCTGGTAAAGGCAATTGCCATGCAAGCCTGGTGACCTAAGTTTGATCTCTGGAACTCACATACATGAGGAAGGAGAGAATTGATTCCAGAAAATTGTCCTCTGATCTCCACATGTAAGAACTATGGTACACACACACACACACACACACACACACACACACACACACACACACACACGCATGCACACACGCACGCACGCACACACACACGCACATGCACCAATACTAGTAGTAATGGTGATGATGATTACTGTATTATAAATTAAAAAGAAAGAAGCCATCATACTTCATCTAGGAATTTAAACATCCATAAAATAAATAATGACATTTAAGTCATAGGCAATGGAGAACTATCAACTTTGTTTACCTCAAATGTATTCAGAAGTAAAACTGCACTTTTATGTGTTATTGCTACAATCCACGTGACAAATAACTATGGTCATGACTAGGATAAACTATGAAAGTGACAGGGAGGGGGTGGTTCAATCCTAGCAACAATAAAAATTCATGGCCTGATTAAGTGACAGTTAGTGAAAACAGTCCCACATGACTAGATAAAGATGGAAATCATCCTTATAAAAAAGAGGAATTGTGTCTGGGCCATGTTGAGTTTGAGATGTTCAGTCTGCATTGGGGTGATTTGGGTTGGAGAAAACAGATTGTGAATCACTACTTCTTATAATAGATACTGATTATCAGCCTTGGGGCTATTAACAATCTGTCAGGAGATCCTGAAAATGAAGCATACTTTTTAGGTATGTGGCTGTATATATGAAAGTAATAAGCAAGTGACATTAAAAGCCATGTCTGAAAAGTCTGCCTTATCACGATTCCATAGAGCTGTTTACTAGTTACTTCAAATTTGTTAACAAAGACTGAGGAAATTCATCTCAGAATGTGTGATACTCCCAAAAATTTTTTAGAATTTCATAATTGAAATGAGTCCTTTGGTCTGTGTTCTTTTTTTATTTTTTTATTTATTTTATTTTTTGGTTTTTCGAGACAAGGTTTCCCTGTGGCTTTGGAGGCTGTCCTGGAACTAGCTCTTGTAGACCAGGCTTGTCTCGAACTCACAGAGATCCGCCTGCCTCTGCCTCCCGAGTGCTGGGATTAAAGGCATGAGCCACCACCGCCCGGCTTGGTCTATGTTCTGACCTATTGAAAGATACCTGAATTTTATTTAGAGCTGGAAAAACATATTTGCATAAATTGGCTTAATAATACTGCTATTAACATAATCTTACAAAGGAGAATAACCACATACTGTTCAGAGGCAGATGGGAGGGGTATTTCTGATACTTGGCAAACTCTGATAAGCTTATGATTAACATTTACACAGTTGTTGCACTAAGCAGGGAATCTGTTAAAAATGTAGAATTCATTATTCCACATTTTAGAAGATACCAGTTCATCCTCCAACTAACATTTAGAATAACATTTTAGAAATAATACTTCTCAAATAGGTACTTCATTAGCTAAAATGGAGTCATACTTGGGTTTTAAAAATATAAATAGTAAAACAGGCATCAGTGTCAAAGAACTAGAAAAAGACATTGCTCTCAAAGAGACAGAAAGTTGATTTAATCAGGATTTCTCATTTTGGAACTTTGTTTGCAAATATCTGAACAGTGTGTTCGGTCCCCTTTTCCCCTTTTTCATGGATTTCGTGTTGCGAGTCCTCACATGCTTGGTTTTGGGTGGAGCCGTTTGTCTTGTTTTGGTGGTTTCAGAACCTGTACCCCGTATGAACTCAAGCCAGGACACCCCTGGAGGTAACCGGTGGTAACTTCTTACCTTGGCAACGACATAACCCGAGAGCGGAGGTGGAGCAGGTTCTTTACAAGGAGAGGGTGAAGAGGGAGAGCCAATAGACAAAGAGGAGGAATAAGAGGAAATGGAAGAGCAAGAAGATGATGATGATGATGACGGGGCGGGAACTGGGGTTTGGGGGTGAATGTTACTACTGTTTTTGACATAGAACAGCCAATCTATTGCCTCGGGCTCTTGGCTTGTATCTTTGTCCTCAGCGGATACAGCCAACCATTTTTTGTTTGTCTTGAGCCCCTGGATGAAATCGGATTCAGATTCAGGGAAAAACTGTGTTATCTTCTCTAATTCTTCAAGATTTTCATCTAAGGCTTCTAGATTTTCTTCATGTTGACTGTCTTTCATGGGGAGTTGGTAACAGGATGAGGAAGAAGTCTCTGGTAGAGAAAGGATAAGAACCATTTTCACATCTACTTTTCCATCAGAGCTGCTCTCAGGTGTTGGTATGACAAAGAGTGTTGCACATCGAGGATCTTTCTTTCCTGTAAGGTGGTTACACTGAGATTTTACGCAGGAAGCACAATCTAAACAAACAGTGTATGTTGACGAAAGTCGGGGACCAGGACGAGGATTTGGCCTTCCCCTCATTCTTCGAAAGAGAATTTGCCTAGAGAGGTCTTTCTGGATTGTAGTCTTGGAGATAGAATTGACAATTTTATTTACAACATCAGCAGGGACAGTACCACCTTTAATAATGCAGGGATGACTATAATCTAAGGACCATGTGCTTTCATTCTCCGGTTCTGGCTTCACAATTTGTTCACAGTTACCTTTACTCTGTAGTTTGGAACCTGGAATGAAAGCATTTTTGTTCTTGATGCAGGGCTTGGGACTTGATACTCTTTGGCCTGAGAGATTTGGTTTAGGATGAACTGGGGATAGTTGACGGGCTTTGTGTTTGTCATTGGCTGAAGCTGTACTGTGGACCTTGGGGTGACATATAGGTGATGGGAGAGTCCCGGCTCTATGATCACATCTGAGCACTGCTTTAGGCTTTGGCTGGCATGCTGGTAAATTCTGAGGTAGATGAACAGAATGTGATGATAAAGGTGATTTCCTTGATTTTACTTGGGACAATGGCAAATTCAGAATATTGTTATTAGAGTTTGATACAGGAACTTTCAGAGGTTTACTGTCAGACAATGGTGAATTGTGAGACATTCGATTGCCCTCCAGAGAAGATGAAGTTGGAATAGAGTCATTTCTGTGAAGTTTGTTGTTTAATGGTGGTGTGGTCAAAGCTTTTGGATTGGATTCTGATAAAGATGATAAAAGGAAGTCCAATGAGGAGCCCTTCTGTGATTTAGTTTTACATACCGTTGAGTTAAGTTCACTTTGACCCAATTCCAAAGAAGATGAAGCCCAGAAGACACTGAGGGAAGGTGATTCTTGATGTTGAGAGGAAGATGAAGATGATGTTGAGACTCTTTGTTTAGACTCCAATAAGGGTATTTTCCGGCAAAAGTCAATACTTGATGATGTCTGAGTCTTCTGGGGGGGTAATCTTGATCTCAGAGATATTGGGCTAGTTTCCAAAGATGAAGTCTTGGTAAAGCTAGATAAAGATGTTGTCTGAGGTTTGTGGTGAGACAAAGTTGAGTCTAAGCATTTCCTAGAGGGATTAAATGAACCTTTCAAGTAGGGATCTTTTGAAGATGTTCCTGGATATTTGGAGTGTGAAGATGATGATTTCATAGCCCTGCTATAGGAGCCATGAAACCCTTTAGAGATCGGAGATGGCAATGTCGAGAAGCTCTGGGCCTTTTTGCTATAGGTTGATGGGGATACTGTGACTGTATTTTGAGATTGTTCTTTGCACACAGGTTGGCTTTTGCATTGGTTTAGTGTATTACTTGTGTATTGATATGCAGGTGAATTGTTTGTACTTTGTTGCTGAGAGTTGTCTAAATGCACAAAGCGGTGATCGTGATATGCCAATGGCACCATCTTGTGCTGCAGCAGAGATCTTTTGAGAAGCAGTTTGCTTACAAGGATGTTTTACTAACAGTCTTTAGAGCAAGAATCCATGGACAATGGGCACTTAAATAAGCCCTAGTAGTTCTAATTTCTATCTTGTTATGTTCGTGTTAGCAGTAAATGTTGTAGAATATATCACAATGAAACAGTAAATGAAATTGGGGAGGGGATGTCACCACTTAAGATTATCCTCTGTCTTCCATTTAATTTCCAAGAGCTATTGGTTTTTTCCTCTTTGTGTCTCTTTAAGGAAAAATTCCTGTTAACAAAATAGTAAAGAATTTAGAAGAGGTTCTTACTGGATATAATTTTCTCAATCTGTAGTGACTAGAACACAGCGCTTATAAGATGAAACCAAGAATGTATGCCCAACCACCTCACATATCTTTTTAATTAATTTATCTAAGCTCATTACACACCCATAAAACAACTCAATGATACATCAGTAAACGTCATCAAAATGTGATAGACAAAATGAAAACTGAAGAAGTCAATACCTGCAAAGAATGTATATTAAATAGAAGGCTCGTGTACTGCTCTAGGGATATAAATTGGCAAAGTCTGTTTGAGAAATTCCCTAATTAGATCCATTAATTTAGTTTCATTATTACAGAGAGAATTACCACTACAAAGAACATTACAGCAGACATACATGCATTGAGCAAGGCATTCTTTGATTTGTTTTTTTAATAATAAATACAAACTAGAATCAAGTGCTGATCAATAATAGAATATGTAAATAATGTGTAGTCAAGGGTCGGTACCAGACTGGTAAAACCCACAGAAACAGCTGGCTTGAACAAGGGGGAGCACATTGACCCCAGACTGCTGTCTGTGAGTCCAGTACAGGACTGATCCAGACCCCTGATCATGATTGTCAATGAGGAGGCCTCTGCACTCTAGGGCGCCCCTGGTAGTGGTTTAGTATTTTCCCTGGTGTAAGAAGGGACATTGAGAGCCTATCCCACATGAAGGGATGCACTCTTGGCCTGGACACACAGGGAAGGGCCTAGGCCCGGCCGAGGATGATGTGGTGGACTTTGGGGAGCCTCTGTTGAGAGCCCTACCCTGCCTGGGGAGTGGAGGGTGGATGGGGTGGGGAGCAGGACAGGGATGAGGGAGGAGGGGTGGGGGTGAGGGGCAGGAGAGGGAGAAGGGATTGGCTTGTGAAACAAGCTTGTTCCTAATTTGAACTATTAAAAAAAGAAAAGATATATAAAACAATGAAAATTAACAGAAAATACAACACTAATGCAACTGCCTACATGAATCTCACATGGAGGATATTAAGTAAGAGAATCATATATAGCCACTAGCTATTTCATGATTTTATGAATGAAACAACAAAAGTTAGCAACCCTAACCACATGGCTGAAATGAGTGTGCTTGCTGAGGTAAAGATCAGGAGCGAGCACAAAGGCATGTCTGGAAGGCAGTGCTCTTCTGCTTCTGAACCTGATCCTGATGAGATAAATGAATTCACTGGGTGCTAATTGAGCCCTAACACTTATGTTATGTGCATTCTTGTAGATCCCTTCACTAAAATAAAAAGTGTTAAGGTAGATGACTTGAGGCTAATTAGAAAAGACACATCTGAAACAGAACTACGCTGAAAGGTGAAGCATTAAAGAACAAACCAAGATCTGGCTCACAGATGTGATGAACCCACACTCCATCCCCCCACAACCCACAGCCCCCCCCAAAAAAAAGTGGAGAAAAGGAGAGGAAGAATGCAAGGTAGAAATCCTGCTAACCTATCAACAAGAATAAAGAAATTCAAAACAGTTGGAAAGAGTAGGAAGAACCTAAAGGCAAAAACCCATAGAAAACATGTCTAAATAGTTCTACTTTCAGAATTACTCAGCAAATGTCATTTCTATTTCAAAAGAATATCTTGCAATTAGCACAGAAGTATATTACAGATAGCAAAAGAAATGTGCTAGAACTCTGGGTAAAGCTAAATTACTTCGGGAAAAACGAACACCAATATAAAATCATTAAGTCAAATATTCCCTATGATCTAACGCTTTTATTCTTGAGTTGAATCAAATGTTCCACCAATAATTATAATAATAAATGTCTTCAGAGTAAGGTAAATCTAGAAAAGTGTGCAATTTGTTCTATGAAAAATGCGTATAATTCATATATTTAAGGACAACAATGGTACCTTTTAAAGGAAAATAATATATTCACAAGTGGAAATAACTGAAATCCTCAATCATTTTTAATGTGTGCATGGGTGCTTTGCCTGTATGTGTGAATGTGTACCATGTGCATGCCTGGTTCTTGGAGACCAGAAGATGGCTTTGGATTTCTTGAAACTAGAGTTTGGACAGTTGTGAGCTGTTATGTGATGCTGGGAGTTGAATCTGAGTCCTTGGGAAGAGCATCCAGTGCTCTTAACCACTGAACTACCTCTCCAGCCCACCTTAATGTTTTTAATTTTTAATGTTTCTGTTTTGACCTTTCAACTAATTTTATCATTTTCCCTTTTCTTTCACTTCCTCCTAACCTTCCCCTATACCCCTCTTTTCTATTTTGTGTCTTTCAAATTCATGTGTCTTTCTCACGAGTGTATGTGTGTGTGTGTGTGTGTGTATGCATTTGTGTTTGTTAATATTAATTGCACTTACATATTTTATGCTTTCAGGGATGACCATTTGGTATTGAGTAACCAATTGGTGTGTTCTTCCCTGGGGAGACTATGCCTCCCACTTGTAGAATCCTTTATTTGCCTATAGTTCTGTCAAGGGTTAAGCCTGTGAGCTTTCTACCTTCCATGTTAGCCTGTGTGTTGATGTCATCACTATTCAGGTCATATTTAGGCAGCCATGTTGTTAAGACTTCGTGGATGTCATTTCTGACATGTCTAGGGCACATGATCTCTCAGCAAACTTTGTATTCCTTTGGCTTTTCTAATCTTTCAGTCCCCTCTTTCACAATGATCCCTGAGACTTGGGGGCAGGATTTGTGTTGTAGATGTATCTCTTGGGACTGGGCTCCACAACTCTGCATTCTGATTGGTTGTGATGTTCTCTAATGGTCTTTATCTGTTGCAAAGAGAAGTTACCTTGAAAAGGATGAGAACTATACTTATATGTGGGTATAAGAAAAATCATTAAGAATGTATTTAAGGATTAATCAGGTTTAGTGATGGACTAACTGTAGGTTCTTCTCCAAGATCCATGATTTCTCTAGCCCTGGGTAGTTGGCTAAGTTTCCAGTTCAGGCATGATTTCCACAGAAGGTATACCCAGTGAACTTTGAGATGCTTGGAGTTAGGATACTAACAAAAGTTTTTTTTCTTTCTAATATGTTTGGTCTATTCGCACAAATATTACTTATAATACCATTCCTAACACAAACATTAAATAGCCTTCTCACCAAGCAGAGAACAGTTGGTCAGATAGAAAACACTTGCCATTCTACTGGAAAATGTTCACCAGGTATGGTTAGAGCTTTGTAGATGCAACCCACATCCACCATGTAATTTTTCAACTCTGGCAGAAGGATGGCTCTGGTGGAGGTCCAGAACATCTATGAGAGCTTCCAGGGGCTAGCAATAACAGGTAGGCATGTGTGAGATCTGGAATGGTGAACAGTCAGGAACTCAACAGTCACCAAAGCCAGGACCACACATGGGGGCCAGTCTCAATGTGCTCTTCCCACTGGGTATCAGACTAGAAGCTTCAGTCTTAGTCATGTCGTGGGAGCACAGCATAGTAATTCTAGGGACCATTTCAAATTGCAACAGGTGGAGACCATTCAAAAACCACCAAAAGTTGTCAAAATACAAATAGTAACTGATGTGAGGTTCTGAGACAAACAGGCTTATCTACGACACAAGTCTTGCACCTAAATTTCAAGGAACATCATGGGAGAGAGTATGGCGAGATTGTAAGAGGCAGAGGATCAGGAAGTCTTCTGTAAAATTTTAACTCCTAGAAATAACAGGAAAGTTGCATCCATGAAGCGTCAACAATATAGCTGCCTGAACAACAGCAATGAAAATATTGAAATACATGCTCATGTGGAAGGAGGAACTCTCATAGGGCTCTAACCCTAGACAAAGAACTTGAAGTAACTAGTAACTACTGAAAAGGTAGAATTCATTATCTTCAGGAATGAGCACCTAATTGGTTTTCCAATTCTAAGAGGTCAGCTACAAAATCGTTTACGTACATGCAACACTAAACAAATTCAGTTGGTTGTATTTACTTATCTGTGGATCAATATAAATGTGTAATGATAAAAAAGAAAAGGATGCCATGAATATGAGAGGAAATATGAGCATACATGGAGGGAATGAGAAGCATGAATGGGAAGAGAGTAATATATAATTACATTTTAATTTAGAAAATAAAATATGTTTAAAAAGTAAAAATGATAACACAATTTGTAATACTTTTATAATATATTTTTAAATGAGAAACACAAGACATATTTCAACAAATTTCTGTAATACATATAAAAAGGATTAATGTCATGGTGTGGGCAAAAAAAGACAGAAATTGTCATACTATTTGATACATTCAAGCATAGAGATTAAATAAATGAGCTATGATACTTTAGATTAGCTACTAGACCAACAAGCTGACATTAACTAAAAAATTCACAAAGTTCTGTGAAATTCTTATTGTTGTTCCAACAGTTACATCTTTGTTTTGATAAATGACATCAGTTCACTTAATGAAAACCCTGAAGACCCTCCTAAAAAATTAGTGAAATATAAAAGAAAACAGTTAATTTGTGGCATGCAAAATAAATATACAAAGATCAGTTGTATCTTTTACACATATGTTAATAACAAACACAAAAGTCAAGACTTTTTTGAGTTTTCCCTCCTGGTTTCATTCTTGACAAATAATTGACATAGAAAAAAGATCTCTTAATGTTTGCATGTTAGTTTTGTAGCTTGCAAAGTTACTAGAAGTGCGTATTAGTCTTGAGAGTTTCTTAGTGAATTCTTGATGATACTTTAAGTTTAGAACTATGCTTTCTGAAGATAAGGATAATTTGACTTCTCTGTGTGAATATTCCTTTGCTTTCCTCCTCAAGTATTTATGAAGACTATGAATATTACAATGAAAAGAGTGGTGTGATCATTTTTTTCTTATTACAGATTTTAGAAGAAATGATCTAAGGTTTTCTTTGTTATTATAATGTTGGCTATGGATTTATTGTAGATATTGTTATTATATTGAAGATTATGCCTAGTTGTACTGCCAGCTCAAGATGTGACCAACCCCTACCACCCCACAGCTGTATCAGTTTAGTGAGCTAACGCTAGGAAAACATGTTCTTTGGCAGTTGCCTTTATGAACAGGGCACCCCTTCAATAGGCTTCCTTCCTTCAAGTAAATCTTGATCTGAATAACATGGGATCTCTGATGGGTAATGTTATCCTTTAAGGACACCTTTCCTATTGTTCCAATAAGGTACAAGAGTTTTCTGTTTAGTGCTGTTGATCTGTTTAACTGTTATAGCTGTTTGCTCAACCTCAACATGGATGCCCTCCTTTTCTTGACATTTACTTTGCTAAACAGACCAGTCTGTTAATTAGTTCCACAAGACTAAGAACCTCACGGTTAGTTTTATCACAGAAATGGCCCCACTCCTTGTACCAAGTTTCTGTCTTACATAGTTACATCCATGGCTGCTGTGATATAAAATTCTGACAAAAGCAATACAAGGGAGAAAGGATTTATTTTGTCTCACAGTACAGTCTTGTAGTCAAATGAGGCAAAAAAAATTAATAGCATCAGGATCCAGGAGCTTGGGGTACCTGGTGTCACATTGTTACCATAGTCAAGAAACAGAACAATGAAAGATTCTATTCAGCTCCCTTTCTTCTTTTGTAGAGTTCAAGATCTCGACCTGGGCCATCATGACCACCCACAGTAAGTGGGTCTTCCCACATTGAGTAACCAAATAAAACTGAATAAAACAATCTCACATAGGCCTGTCCAATGGCCTATCTCCCAAATAGTTCTAGATTTTATCAAGTTGACATTTAAGGTCAACCACCACAATTGAATTATTGCTGGTCTTACCCTCCTTCTGTTTGAATGAGAGATTAGCAGATGCACTGTTTGTTTCACAAGAAAGATTTCTTCTTAATCTTTCTTTGTACACCTATTCCTTCATGAGCTTTATTTTTTCCTATATTCTCAGAGTAGAAACTGTCAATTTTTCCTGTGTATACTATTTCTTCAAGTAGCTTCTGTAGTGTTGGGTTATTGGTCTTAAAATTCCTTTTCTTGAAATGTGCTTATTTATTCATCTTTTTAAAAAGACAGTTTGAGTGGATAAAGTAACCTTGCTTGGCAGTTTTGGGGGTGTTTGTTGTTGTTGTTGTTAACTTTCAGCTCTTGAAATGTACCATTCCTTACATTTTGGGTTTAAGAGTTGCTAAAGCGAGGATAGATGATATTCCAATATCCATGCCTTTAAGAATGAGTTGGTGTTTTCCCCTCACACCATTGTGATGTGATGTCATGCACAAAGAAATATGGTTCTCATGACATCACATGAGGTAATAGGAGTACTGCTAGAAACACTACAGATTCCCTACATGTTTGATTTTGCAATTTTTGGAAGTATTTTCTTGGGCTGGAAAGACTGCTCAGCAATAAAGAGCATGTACTACACACACACACACACACCTGCATTCATGCCCACGAGCAAAAAAAAAAAAAAAAAAAAAAAAAAAAAAAAACCCACATGATGTAAACTAAACCTTACTATTGATAAACTTTTGTGACATTAATATTCAGTTCCAGGAATATGAGATTATGACTCACAGTTAAAGAATATTTTAAATAATCTTCTCTGCCTTCCACAAATTATGTTGTTTTAATATTCATAAAATGAATATAGGCCATTTTAGTTAGCTATATATCTTTACTGTTAATTCCTAGTCATTTTTATTAACCCATACTTCAGCAGAAAATTGTTACAAATTTTAAGCAAATATTGAAATTTAAACCACAAGCTCCCTAGGTGGGATCAGTAATGATGCCTTACTAATGCAACATGTTAGTGATGTATAATAATTAACTTCAATGCATTTTATTCAGAATGCATGTGCTTATGATCAATCATGCAATTGTTCACTAACTTCACAACATTTTGGTTTCTCAATATTGATTTGTGCTCAATAAAGCCCTTGAGATGAAAATTTGAAATATTGTGATTTGATTACTTTATAATGTTTCTAACAAATGACTGAAGCACATTTTGTTCTGGGATATAATGCACTAAACTTGCTAGGTGAAAATTTGCATAAATATGTAGTTGTTATGTCTCTATTGCTGTAATAAAATACTAGGGCCAAAAGCAACATAAAAAAGAAAGACTTTATTTCAGTCTGTAGTTCCAAGACATAGATCATCATCAGAAGACATAAGGCCAAGAACTAAAGCAGGGTAGGAACCTGGAGTCAAGAACTGGAACAGAAGCCATGGAGGAGAACTTACTGGCTTGGTCCTTCTGGCTTTCTCAATCTGATTTTTGTATACTCTATGACTACCTGCCCAGGGGAAGTACTTCCCACCATGGGATGGGCATGACCACATCAATAACTAATTAAAAAACTGATCCACAAACTAGCTTACAAGCTGATCTTATAGAGGCATTTTCTAAATTGTTCCCTCTTTTCAGACAGCTCTAGCTTGTGTCAAGTTGACAGAAACAACAATAAAAACTAGAACACTGTTGTTTTCTTGTTAACCAAATCACAATGTAATAGTATGCTGAATGAGTGACTATACAAACACTGACTTTATCAAGCGCTGTCTTCATAGAAATGGTCCCTAGGTATAAATGAGCAGTGACAATACTTTCAATGTTATATGAGACACAGTTCTCTTGAAAGCAGCTGTGCAAACAAATAGAAGAGCCTTGGAAAACCATGGCACATTTGCAGATTGTTGATTACACCGCATGTCTAATTCAAGATATTTTGCTTATACAAAATTACGAAGGGAGTCTGCAAAAGATAATTTGGTAGGTTACACATTGCTTTCATTTTATTTGATTCATGTTTTCCACTTAACAGAACACCCCCAGCTGTATGAATCTAGAATGATGGGATTTCAGTAATGCAGATTTTCTTCCAAATTGCACTAAACTAGCTAATGCATATATATAGCATTTCCATAACAGTGTATATGACATTGGCCAAATGTTAATCTTCTAAAGATGAAATATTATCTTTTAAAATATCATATTTGACAAAACTAGCAATATTAGTTTGCTTTTACAAATGTAAGATGCCATTTTCTCATTATGACAACAAACCCAAATACCATCATGACAGGTAAAACCTTCATTTTCTGCATTTTTTGTAGTTTATTATAAAACATTTGCTGATCGGAAAGAAAGGCATCAATTACTTCCTAAAATCAACTAGTATTAATGCCTTTGACTACATTTTCAATAGCTTAAAGCATTTTACAAGGTTTGCCATTTTTAAAAAAATCTTTTGTATCCTTGATTCATGATTTAAAATATTTTTATTTTATCTCAGTAGTTTTTTAATCTAATATTTGTACAAACTATTCTAGGAAAAATTAAATTAATTATGAGTGGAATTAAACCCAATTTTAGTTATCTTCTTTACCAATTTTTGCTTACTTATTTGAATTAGTAACAGTATGAATTAGTGTTAGAGACATGGTCTTACTTCATTGCCCAAAATAGCCCCAAACTCTTGGGCTCTCAAGGGGATCATCTTGCTTCAGGCTCCCAGGTAGCTTTGATTCCCTCCTGTCATACATCAGAGTGCCAAGCTAGCAGCTTCTATTTTAAAATACAAAAATTGAAAGATCTATGAGACAGCCTTATGATATTTCCTACTGGAAATACTGCCCATTTATGCTTCAAAAATGGTTTTGCTAAGCATTCTCCCTCAGCATTTTTTATATTGAAAGAAAGAAACAATAAGGGAGGAGGACAGAAGTCAACTTAGATTCCTGACATCACAAATATCATAAATTTGGATAGCCCAACATGCCTTTTATGTTTTTCTGTCCTGTATTTCACATATTTCTACTGCCAGAAAACTAGGTGATAAGCTATGAAGCAATACCAAATATAACATTCAGTACTCATTCAACCTTCAGACATTGTGAGTTGATTCTTTTTGTTGATCTCTGGTAGCCCCTTCTGTTGACAAGAACATCCGTGTTGTTTCATGAGGAACCCTCGGCTGGCCCTGCAGTCCACATTCACAAGATTTGACTTCAGGCTTGTTCTCTGCAGTTTAGGATAAGGGCTTTTTCCCACCCTTGTTCGTTCCCTCTGGACATAGAAAACTGTTTGATTTCTGCTTCTCTGTTCTGAAGGATAAATACCCTTCAGAACCTTCATCCCCTCTCCCTGCCTGCTGCCCGCATCTGTTTTTAGTCATGTCTGACATACCTTCCAAAGGCCTCCCCTCATCACCCTGACCTTTCTCTCCCACCCAGATCTCCGCACCTCTTCTCTCAATTTGAACTCCATTTTCTTAACTCCATTCTAAAACTGTTTTGTACTTCACATTCAAGATCATTGTTTTTATACATTCCTGCACTTCTGGGTCTTACATAGCAATTTTAAGTATTTGAGGTAAAACACAGATGCTACATAGAACAGCAGTGCCAAACACCAAACACTTAATATAAACATACTGCTTATGAACCCCCCTGGTGCAGGCTAACATATCTTCAAATGTATGCCTAGCCAGAGTGTTGAATATGTGTAAGAAAGGGTAAAAAAAAAACGTAATAAAATTGTTAAACTTGAAAATCACACTTACATACTATTTTTCAAATTCCTAAAGCCAGAAGTATCTGAACTATGGTATTTGTACCTCAGCATTTTCTTAAAACACACGCATCTTTCCATTTTAAGACCCAAGCAAAGGGTCAGTTATCAAAGAAATTAGAGTAAAATACCAGGTTGGGTTATATTGCATAGAAATCTCATGAAAACATGTTTTAAGTCCTTGTAATATGTGATAATTGGTTGTATCCAGTTTCTTTATTTTAGAAAATGTAACAAACTCATAAGCAACTTTAGGTCAAACAAGAAACTAGACAAAGTGTAATAAGTCTTTAGCCACAGAGAAAACCTGTCTCTGCCTCTGACAACAGTGCCTAGCTGTTTGTGTTTCTGATGTAGTATTAGAAAGTCTAGGTTGTAGGAGGACACCGTAACCACGCCTCCTAGGGACTGGCTACAGGTGTGCCCCTACATTTCCCTTTTAGTCTAAAAGAGCATTAAAACTTAACAGTGTCAAGTATCCATAATTATCAATATGTAACCAGATAAGATTAGGGTATTTTTATTAGGAATATGGCTTACAGAGTACCTAGCCAGCTGGCAGGAAATGTAGTAAGCAGTACAAGCTGATGAAGCAGGGTAAAAGAAGAACTACCATGTGCATCCCCTAACTATACTCCCTGTCCCAAGACACATGGGGGTGGGCCTAGGCCCTATCCCAAAGTATACGATAGACTCTGATGACACCCTATGAAAGGCTTCACCATCAAGGGGGAGCAGAAAGGATATGTGATAGGTAGGGTTTTAGTTGGGGGGGTAGTAGGGGAGGACAGGAGGGAGAAGGGAACTGGGATTGTCATGTAAAACAATCCTATTTCTAATTCAAATAAAAAATCTGAAGAAAAAAACAAAAAAACCTCTCCCATATCACCCTGACATCACTTTGAGCATACCCTGACAGGCATGGTACCCTGTAGGCAGCCCCTAGCAGGAGTGGTTATGGTGTTCCCCTACACTAGGTCAAGCAGTCAAAACTAAGACCAGCTCCAATGTTTTCTAACTTTATACTGTGGGCAAATTATTCAAGGCTGCCTCTCTCTGAAATAGATACAATCATACCTATCTCATAAAAGCGTTTTACAAAGGAACTGTAAAAATGCAGAATTCTTGGCAAAACATATAATGACACATGTATGATCAATAACTTGTTTTTAAAGATTTGTTTAATTTTAATTGTGTGCATTTTAATTTTAATGTGAGTGCAAGTGTCCTTGGAGGGTAGAAGAGGACATAGTATCCCCCTTGAACTACAGTTATATGTGGTTGCAAGCTGCCTGACGTGGGTGGTGAGAATCAAACCCAAGTCCTCTGCAAGAGCAGTGTTTGTTCTTACTGCAGAAGAAGTAAGAACTTACCATTTCTCCAGCCCCATTTCAACAATTATTACCATAAACTAATTACACATGTTTCTGTATGTGGCAGAAAACCAAATTATAAAAATATCTCCTTCATAATGCCCTATTAATTGGATGTTTGTGCATTTTGATCCTGGTAGCCTATGGTAGTTTTCCACAGCTGTATATTTATAAGAAGATATTGAAACTTGTGAATATTTGAGTCAGGATGTATTTTAGTGCAAGAGTTCTTGTTTCCCATGTGTCAAGCCTCAGATTCAACTATTATCACCAAGAAAAGAACAAAAACAAAAGAAAGAGTGAAAAACTTGTGAATAAGCAGTTCAGAAATCAAACCAAAATTGAAAAGACTTTATAGTGGTTTTATATATGTATATACTTACTATGTAATAATGTACTGTGAGCTCACATACTAATATAAAATGGAAATATAGCATACAAAATTAACACAAGGTCTGTAGACTTCGGCTTTCCAAATCTGGTATTGATCTTAACTGAAACTATCTTTTTGTTTTTCTCAAGAATTATATTATTTCAGTCTCTCACAACATTATTTCAAACAAGTTTTCTTAACTGAGCATTGCAGCCCATGCCTATATTTCTGACCCTCTGTAGGCAGAAGCTGGAGTATTATGAGTTCAAGGTCTGTCTGAACCACATGGCAAGTGAGTTTAATGCTAGTCTAGGCTACAGAGTGAAACCCTGTCTCCAGACAAAAGTAAACAAACAAGCATTACTTACCCTGGCTTCTGTTTTTAAAGTAATCCTTTCTATTTTAAGTCTAAGACAATTCTGGTTTACTGTGGACACAAAGCACAGCTCTCACCTCAAAGGGAATGATAAATTGGTTTGTACAGAGCCCAATATAAATGATAGAGCCCATAACACAGAGCAACTCTTTTCTCTAGGAACTTCTGTTCATGCTAGCAATGGAATAAAATAATAGTACTTTACAAAAAAGCCCATCTTCTACTTCATATCATTTTTCAGAAATGTGTAGAAATATTAGAGCAATTATGAGGCTGTTGAAATGGAAAAATCTGATAAGAAAACAATTCTATATTCAAGAATTTAAACCAGCATACTATCAATCATAGAAATAAACTATATAAATTTTATTACTTTTTTTGGCCCAAAACAAGAAATAACCTCAATGTCAGCTAGAGTAGGAAACCAAGAAGCATGTTCTGTTTAAATCCTGTTTCTTTATTTTTCTTCCTACGGCAGTAAAACATCTCTCCTCTCTCTTTCTCTGTCTCTCTCTGTGTCTCTGTCTCTCTCTGCCTCTCTCTGTCTCTCTGCTTCTCCCCCTCTCTCTCTGTCTCTCTGCTTCTCCCCCTCTCTCCCTCCCTCCTCCTCTCTCTCCCTCTCTCTCTCCCTCCCTCCTCTCTCCCTCTCTCTCTCTCTCTCTCTCTCTCTCTCTCTCCCACACACCCACACACACACACTGCAGAAGCTACATTGTCTGAAGAGAAATGTGGGGCAAGCACGTTTCAGACACACTTGGCTCCCAAATCCAGACCTTGAAGAATAACAAACCTTAATTGTTTCCTTGGCAAGAGCTAAAAATCAATCAGACATATCTCTTAAAAGAAACCACCTTCACACCTCTCTGGTGTCTGGCAGTTAGCTAATAGAAGCTCCTTTTGTTGTTGTAATGTAATGTTACTTCCTTTGAAAAACTCATGCATTTCTCTAGGCAACAGAAAGATAAATCCCGTCATTTATTAAATTATACTCTCCTTTTGAGTCACCTTTAAACTCTTGGCATGGTTTATTAAATGTAGCAGCCAAAGTTTCTTTTTGCACCTGCAAAGGACAGTTGAATCTACAATTAAGGATCATTTCCTTGTCTTTGAAATTCAAATAATGGCGCTAAAACTGTAATATTTTCTATGTGCATCTGGCCAGGCTATTTCCAGACATATGTGATGAAGTAACAAGATGACCATGCAAAAATGGTACAGAAAGATGCTGAGATAATTTCTAGGTGACTCAAGAATGACAGGCATCTTCTAGATTTTAGGATAAGTATAGAATTGTGCAAACAGACACCCTCTGGAATGATTTTAAGAGAAAATAAACAAAAGATAGAGTCAGCTTCTTAACACACAAATACAAATAGGGTTAACATCAATGGTACTTAATGTAAAACATACTAAAGAAATTGTTATTTCTAGTACCCAGAAGGGTGATCCTGGTGGAAGGCTTACATCTCATGCAGAGCATCCTTCCCAGAGCCACATATCCTTTCCTTGAAGCATCCTCACACATACATGTTTGGGAACCGTGTTCACATCGGGCTGTTCTAAAATCCTCCCCATACACCTCTTTTGTAATTTCTGGAGAGTGTGTCTAGTATCTCCATTAATCCATTGGATACACTGATCTCCATTCCTCTATTTTTGTTGTTGCTTAATGCTTTTCCAGCTAATTAAAAAAAAAAAGAACTTACTATTAAATGTAAATTCTACTTTCCTAAGTATCATTTTGTAGAAAGGGTTTTTTCCTTCATTCACATTATCCCTGATTTAAAAATGCCTGATGGGGAATGTACTTTGTATGTTTATCTTATTGATTGTTAAATAAAATACTGTTTGGCCAATGAGACAGCAAGTTAGACTGGACTGGAAGTCAAAGAGGATTCTGGGAAATGTAGTAGAGAAGTGCTGATCCAGGCAGGAAGTGACATAGCAAGGAGACTCATATTTAAGCAAAGGAGAAACAGGAATTGTCTCTTTTTCCCCTCCGCTCCTGCTCCAGCAGCAGGGTGTGATCCACCGGCCAGGCGGGACGACAACAAGGCATCTGATAAGATAAGTCTTATAAAATATATAGATATATGATCACTGAGACTGAGCTAACAGATGAGAAATCCTAGTCATTGGCCAAGCAGCTTTGAACCTAATACAAGTTTCTATGTATTTATTTGGGCCTAACTCGGGTGGGTGGCTGGTATAAAGCTCACACGTGGCGATGGGGCTCAGGCGGCTTTTGGAAGAAAGATTTATCATAGCAGAATGGTGTCAGAAGTGGGATCACCCCATGCCCCAAGGTTTCCAGAGAAAAACCTGCCGCCACAGCCTGCCCTATCGGGCCGCTGAGAGGCATCGGAGCAGCTTCCATATGCTCGCACCGTCCAGGCGCTTCTGGAGTTTAGACTCGGCACTCCCAAAATGATAAAGACAGATCCAGATAAAGAAAAACCTCTAAAGGTTTATACTACATTAAAAAATATATGTAGGCTTGTGAGAGAAAAAGTAACAGGAGGAAATAGAGTAGCCAGTTATGGTGGCCAACGCCAGTAGGATTTGCTGAAAGAAGCAGAGGCAAGCAGATTTCCACAGAGAAACCCTGTCTCAAAAAAAAAAAAAAAAGAATAAAGAAAAAAACAAAAGAAAATAAAAGTAAAATAGTAAAAAAGCCACCTAGAGATAAAAAAATACACAGAATCTTGATACTAAATGCCATACTATTGTCTTTAAATTGTTTGATTGCCGAGGAAAGAATTACTGCTGCTAAAATACATTTGATTATAAATGCTAATAAATTAATCGGACTTATACATTTTAAAAATGCTTTGACTTCAAAATTTAAGTCTAAGGACAGGCTACTTAGAAATAAAGGTTTTACTTGTATTTCCAAAAAAATGCAAAAGATGTGGCCAAAGATTAATAAGTATAAGCGATTCACAAAACAGTTGTAAATTTTCTACAGCTTGGTTTTACACCAATTACAAACTTGAGAGCCACAAAAGGTCTCAAATGTTCAGTTCAAGTTTCCCATGGATGGATGGAGAAACTGAGTTTGAGTTTCAATGTGATTATATGACCTATAGTTTTCACAATAGTCCAAATATATTTCCAGATCCTTTGTTGAAATAAATTCAGGAATAATTAATGTGGGATTCAGTGTCCATAAGGATAAGTAAAATTTTAGAGTACTTAAATAAATGCTAGGTGTTACTGAATTTGATGTTAATAAAATGGGTCTGCTATGGTGGAACATACCTGTAATCCCAGTATTTGGAAGGCAGTGGCAGGAGGATTGTGTGTTCAAAAACAGCCTCAGATGTATGCCAAAGGCAGGGCCGAATGGGGACCACATGAAACTTTCTCATAATAAAGAGAGGGAGGAAGATAAAGGGTGAAGAGAGGAAGAAATGAGAGGGGGAGTGAGAGTGTGAGAGAGGAAGGAAGGAGAGAGAGAAAGGGATGAATAGAAAGAAGGAAGAAGGGAGGGAGGAAAAGAGGAAGGCAGGCAGGAAGGAAAGAAGGGAGGAAGGCAGGAGGAGGGGGAGGGGGAGGAAGGAAGATACAGAAAAGGAGAAAGAAAGAGACTGTGGTGGGAGATGATAAGGAGGCAAGTATAAGGAGCTGGGAGAAGAGAATGTCCATTGCAGAAGAAATGGCAAAACAGATATTAAATATTGAAAGAGTGCATCGGGACAGTATATAACTCAGAATCTTAATTGAAACAGACATTTTTAATACTAGGATAAGTTCAACCAGTAATAAATCAATGTTTGATAGCAATGATTAAACATCATTCTGTTTTTATGCCAAGATTATTTTAAATTAGAATTTCTGGAATTAAGAAACAATTTTGACTCAGAAAAAAAATGGCCAGTTTGACATTTCTCTCTGATAGTAACATGAAAAAAATGAAATGAGATGCAAGGTACTTAGATCTTTATAATAATAATGTTATTCAAATTCCTTTTCTTGTATATGATCATGTGGGTATTGGCCAATTTTCCAATGTCTGCTTAGCGACAGGTAAACAAAAAAAAAGTAATTTTCATTTTACTGAGGACAGTATGCAATGAATTCTGAGACACATGTCACTAACTGTGTAGAGACATTAATGGAATATACTTTGTTCTCTGTTAATGGTCCTCTAATGAGATAATTCTGAGCACCTCAAAGTAGACTGAGACTACTGACAACGAAGGCAGAAAAAAACTGGTCCCCAACTCTCATTTCATTAGAATTATTTTAGTTTACAAGAAAGCAAATGAGTTATGAGAAATTACCTTGACATGGACTTAAAATCTTAGAAAAAGCATCATTTTGGCCTGATAATAGAAGAGCATCCTTTGTCTTTTACAGTTACTGAATCGGGTAAATTTCAGATAAACAAAACTTAGCACATTTAATTTTAAGACAGTAAAATTGTTCTAATCCCACCACTAAGAATTTGACTGGAAGGTAATGCACTTCAAACTTTCTTATTTAAAATTCTGTTCACAATTAAAACAGGTTTGCGGTGAATTTTTAAATACTGATTGACCATTGTATGAAAATGGCTGAAATTTCCATTTGAATAATAGTGTGAATACCATGGATCCAGCTTCCTTTGAGCTTTGTTGTTGCACTACAGTAGGTGACTATTGCAGAGCAAGCCAACCCCCTACTCACCAATGTGCTATCAAGACCAGAAGAAGGGTATCCTCTTCCCCAGATAATCAGGGAACATTTGAAAGAAATGCATACATAGAGATAGAGCTTCCAAAGACTCAATGTTGTTTTGATTATTTTAATTATGAACTTAAGTTATGTTTATTTTCTTTTCAAATTTATACACTTTCACATTTTTATAATGAAATTTAGAACTTGTTTAAATTTCAGGAAAGGATTATGCTTAATGAAAAAGCATCCTGTTGGCTTGATTGAATTCAACCATCATTTAGACTGTGAAATGTAGCCAGAGTGATTTGGGGGATCAAAAAGATATTTCTAAAGAGGAAGAGATTTCACTTTATTTCAATTTATATCCTCTTGTCAGTCTTCTGGAGTTATCTTGGTACTATGTCACTCGGCCCCTCTAACTAGAAATGTCCCTTAATAATCATCATTTTATAATTTCATTTAATCCAGCATTTTAGTCAGTACGGGGTGACCTTTCATTCCTTCAAATGTGTTACCACTTAAAATTCACAAAATATTTTGGCATTTGGACTGCATATTGCATAAAGTGTTTATGAGGTTTAAATGTAATGTGTTCCATCTTGCTAATTTGGGTAAGATTGTTCAGGCTCTGAAGGTTTTTAGTAAATATGATTTTCTTCTTTCTTTCTCTCTTGTCTTTCTCTCTCATGCTCTTTCTCCCTCCCTCCCTGCCTCCCCACATGTCACATATATTAAAATTTATTTCAAAAATTCTTTCTTGAAGAAAGAGTTCAACAAGGGAGATGTGAACGAGAAAGTAATGGGGGAAACTAGGAGTAGGAATTTACCTGGGGAGAGGAAGGACAGACAGATAAATAATACTAAGGATTCTTGAAATGTCCACAGGAACTATATTATCTGTGTGGTATGTGTGTGTGTGTGTGTGTGTGTGTGTGTGTGTGTGTGTGTGTGTGTGTAGTATGAACTTACTACACTTGAGATGATAATGCTCTCCCAAGATCCACACATTGTCTCAAAAACCTCAGTGTCAGACATGACAAACCTCCCATTGAGTTGTCTGGAGGAGTTAGATAAACTCCAAAACAATATAGGCTATTGCCATCACCCTTGGTTACCTTGAAGAACTTAAAAGTTAAGGCCCTATTGCTGAAAGACATCATATTCTTCTGACACGGGAATTGGATAAAGAGCTGGAACCAACCTGGAAGGAAGCATCCAACCTATGGACCAGCTTTCATAGCATCTGAAGGTGTTATGAAAGCTGCTAAGGTAAAAAGGCAACCAATATTCCTACCCAGCTGTTATACCTATGAAACCACAGTAATGACCAGCATGGTAAAATATCCCCACCGCTGAAACAGTGTCACTTATATCTTAGGGGTAACCAACAGGAATCTAATTAGACTTAACATCTATTTCATGAAAGTGATTTCATGCCTGGTAATGTAAACCTAGCCAACTACACATGGCTGGTTAGGTGATAGTTCCTGGAGGAGAACTTATTAATGACACTGTCCTAAATCAGTATATTCTCTAACTCCATTATAAGTACTCATCCTTATAGCCACAAATAGTTCTTACCTCTTATCAAAGAAGTCTCTTTTTGCAGAAGATGGAGACAATTACAGAAATCTACAACTGTACAAAATTCAGAGAACAAGTACTCATGGAATGACTAATTCCATTTGATATATCTACAACACAATCCCTGCACCTAAAGCTCTGGGAACATCACAGAAGAGGGTACAGAAATACTGTAAAAGCCAGAGTACCAGGAAGTCCTCTTTGTACTCTACGTATTGCTGCAAGTGGCATCAATGAAATCTCAACAGAATGGTTGCTTAAACAAGACCTCCACAATGACAACACCAGTTGACATACCGATGTGGATACCAGAAATTCAGTGGTTCCCTAAGCTTAGATGAAGAGCTACAGGAAATTAATGGATATAATTTTAAGAGCAGAAAAAGGATGTGCTGTAGGAACAGCACCCTGATTCTTTATCTAATCCTGAGTTGTCAGTGTTAAATACATGCATGTGATGAATGATGCTAAATTAACTCAATAGGATACATATATATATATATATATATTATATATATATATACTCATGTCAATAATAATAATAAAACTCATGAATTTGAGAGGTAGTGGGAGCTGGAGGAGGTAGCAAGGCATAGACATAGTATAAATACAGTACTCATATGTGAAATTTTCAAAAAAACTGAAAAAAGGAAAAAAATACATTGTATACATGTATAAAACTGTAAAATAAAGTTTTAATTTTAATCAGTCTCAACTTAATTAATTTTAAGTTTGAACAATCCATTAATCTCTTAAAAAGTTTCTTGTGCCTAATAGCAATCAGCTTTTATGTGGCAAAAAGAAAAAACGAGAATGTAGACACACTCCGCTACATCTTGTCACACCTTCAATCTTACATGTTAGAGCTGTTATTTCATATGTCTAATAGTTATACAATTTTGTTCTGACTGAGATGTTTTGGCTTGAGTCAATAGAAAATCTGAGCTCAAAAAAAAAAAGATATACACTATCAAACATGACAAAATGTTTCAGTCCTATGCGTTTACAAATGAGAAGGAATGACCACAAGCTAAGATCGGTGAACTGCAGACATCCATAGGAACTACACCAAAGCAGGAGCAATGACATCCAGGGACAGCAGTGACAGCTGTACAGATATCACCTCCATGAGCACCAGGAGCAGCAGCAAGAACACAAGCTACTTGCACCATGGTGACTCTGCATTTGTCTGTTATATGATACTCTGATAACATAGGTGCCATCATGTTTCATAGAATTCAGCAAATCCTCATGCTCCTTATGCATCAACTCCCTCAGGAGAAGATGGATATAACAATGTCACTGTGATGTGGCTGCCATTGTGGCTTCATGATTCCTGATTTTAAATTCTGATTATGCCATCTTCCCAGCAATCAATAACTTATTTTTCTGTTCAAATCAATGAATGTTGCACACTTGCAATGGAGAGTTAATTAATTCTCATAGAGTTAATTGTTCTTTTTAAATATTGTGTTCCAATAAGTAGTTAAAAATCAATTTTTATATTAAAGCCAGTATCAATCAATCCTTTAGATGAGACAACTTTGTCTACACAAAGCATGAAGAAAGGAACAAGGGAGAAAAATGAAAAACTGATTATTAAGAAATGCAAACTATCTCAATTAAGCAGCCTACATTTAAAATATTATAGCAAGTTCCATCCTAGCACTACTCCATAGGGTACATTATGTAAAATAATTGTAACTAAAAAACCCAAAAAAGTGATAAAAATGTTTTACCACAAAAAATGTATTATGTGTGTAATTTGTGTGCGTGTCAAATGAAAATATAATACCCTAGTCATTTAAATCAAATGTCCAAAAAAGTATGTTTGCTATTTAAAGGATTTACAAGTGAAAGAGAAAACCATATGTTATGTTATATTAAAAAGTCCAACAAATGCCTGACCAGCAATTACAAGAATTCAACTACAAAAGGAAAAAATGAGTGGTTGATGACCAGGTTTATGGTACCTGGCATGAAATAATGTGGATCAGGATCCAATCAGAAAGTCATTGGTAACTGCCTGAATTTGCTCCTCTGTTGCAATGTGATAAAACATTGACCAAAAGTAACTTAGGATTGGATAGCTTTATTCAGCTAATAGGCTGTAGAAGTGCATCATCAAGGCAAACCAAAGTAGGAACTCAAGGCAACAGCCTGAATAAGAAAACATGAGGAATACTGCTTACAAAAGCGCTTCCTCTGGCTTGCTCAACTCTATCTAAAAGCCAAGTCCACAGACACAATGCCAAGTAGCTCTTAAGGATGGTATCACCCATAGTGGGCTGAGCCTTCCTACATCTCTAGAAATCAAGACTCTGCTCCAGTGACAGGCCTACGAGCCGGCTTGATAGAGGCCAGTCCTCAACAGTAATTCACTCTCCCAAGATGACTCCAGTTTGTGTCAAGCTGACAAAGTCTAACCCCCTACAACTACCATGCCACTGATGCACAGTGGGCACATCTGTTCAGGCAGGTGGGTATTGATGGATGAAATTATCAAAACTCATTGGTTTTGATAATAAAATTTTCAAAAATAAGCAAAAGATATTATTTTTAAATTATCGGCCATTATGGAAAGAAGAAAAGCAAATTCCTATGCATTAGTAATCAATAGAGTATTCAAAAGTAGCCAGTAAATACATTACAATAGTTCACTAAAAACTATTTTAAATTGAACAAGTTGTGCTCTGAAAATTGACATTCAGTTCTCATGATGACCTGCATAGATAAAAATCCTTGTCATGTCTGATATTGATGTAATTCAGCATAACGTTTTTTTTAACTTTTCTTAACAAATATTCAAGCACTAAACTTGACCTTATACCAACCCTGCTTCCTCATTTAACTTAAACCAAAGATGTTGAATCTTCATGGCAAGTTCGGCACTGACTTGCAACTAACCCATGGGACAAAATGCTCTACACCCATTTAAAGCAAAATTTTCACAGAATAATCATTGGCAAGCCATATGAATCAGGCCGTACTACATGATATACACAGAATCCAACTTGGAGCCTGACTGCTCTGTAAGGAAGGAAGACAGTGAAGCACTAAATCAAAACCATCTCTGGCTGACCGAAAAAGCTTCCTTTCACTTTCTATCTTGTGCTTGTTCCCAAATTATTTTGTGTTTATTTAGGAAATTTTGCTCTATTCTTTTATCCTAGAACTGCTTATATTAGGAATATTTAAGATCTAAAACATGATCATTTGAGGTTCTTTGAGGCATATGCACATATCCTTGCACAGTTCAGCAAATCAGCACTATCACAAAACTATCTTCTGTTTTCATGTGCATTAGAGTGCTTAAAAATCTACTCTCATGCAAATAATTATATAACACATTTATTTATATTATATACCTGTTAGTTACATTCAGCATACATTTCTTTAAGTGATGAACTTCAGATATATAATAACGAATATGTTTCATGCTTTTATTTCTGCTTACACGTAGTATATATGAACTTTCATTAATTTTGAGTTATACATAAATGAGCTTAAATAAGAAATTAATTTCTAAACTTTAGAAAAATATTTTTCTTGGTAACAGAAACCCTTTCCTAAAACATTCTCCTAAATTAAAACAATTGTGAAAATATTTAGTGCTGGGGCCACTTGTCCGATTTCTGAAAGCATGAGTTTTATGAACTAGTATAGCTTACTTTTCCTGCAGAAATAAGATAGGAATGATTCTTTTAAAAATGAGAAGGCATTGCAAATGTGTATAACAGTAAAAATAAGCTACTTATTAATGTATACAAATTATGGGGAAATTGAAAGATAAATATCTGGTAACTTAAACACTCTCCAGAAATAAAATACTTTGTAAGAAAAACTTTACAGTTACCATTGGGGAAATTATCCATAATATTTTGCATATGTTTAAATATTAAATGAGACATCTAAATGAAAATTTATATTTAGTTCATTAATACACTGTGAGACAAAGGAAATACATAAAAACTAAATCATAATGCTCTTATTCATATTATTTCAAGGCATTTTACTCATTTTGTCTTACTGATGCTTTTTATTTCTCACCTACTTAGTTTGCAAGTATTTTGGAAAAGTTTAGTTATTTACTGGGTATGTTTATTAGAGCCTTCATATATTTATATGGTAATTACACTGTTGCTGTATTTCTTTTTGGTTTTGTTGTTGTTGTTTTGCTTGTTGTTGCATTGTTTTGTTTTGTTTTTTCTTTTGTTTTATTTGTTGGAGACAGGGTCTTTCCATGTAGTTCTAGCTATTCTCAAACTTGCTGTGTAGACCAGGCTGACTTCAAATTCAGAGAGATCTACATGCCTCTAAACACATGTTATGCTTAAAAGTATGTGCCACCATGCCCAATTGCTGTTTTTCTTAAACAAGTGCCTTAATAGCTGTTTCACTTTGGAATATTTTTATAGCTTTACACTCCAAAAATTTCAAGTTAATTTTCTTTTCTGTTCTTGGAATAAAGTCATGCTATAACTCATGAAGAATGTCTATGTCTTCTTCATATAATCAGGTGGTGGTTTCTAACTCTACTCTGAAAGTCCAATTATTATCTACTATCTAAGATGAGAGCAGCTCTAGCCTTGTCCAAGAGGTGCTAAGATAGATGGGGTTAAGTTGTATGGCTTCACTGTTGTTATTATCTTCTTTTGTGGTTGCTTAATGTTAAATTAGCTGTTTTAAAAGTTTAACAACAGTAATGTCTGTTGGCCAAAATTTGCATTTTGAAAGGAGCCTATATCAGATAGCAGTCACAAAAAGATCTACAAGTCTGAAGAAAAGTTATGTGATTAAATACTACATTAATGATTAGCATTTTTTGCTATTAAAATTTTCAAGAAAAACTATGCACACCTTCTGAGGAAATGATTCCTAGGGTAGTTTCTGCTAGAAGTTGTCCTTATAAATAAGCTCACAACACAGCGAGGAGCAGTTCCAGATGGCTTCTAGGAGTTGTGCCTTGATGATGGAATATGATTTCTTGATACGAGGAGGCAAGTGCTGTCTTTCTGAAAAATACAAATCATTTTTTATTGAAAATATGAAATGAAGTCATGCAAACCAAAGGGAATTTTTACAGCAAGTCCAGCATTGCTGCAAGTGGATGGTAAAACTGCCCTGTAAGTTTACATCACTTGACATAATGGAATCCTAAAGGCATAAGCATTCACACTTGAAACACAAGGGCACACTACATGACTATAATCACAAAAGATCATTTTCCTCAGTGGAAAAAAACACAAGTTATGGAAAAGTACAGTTTGGATAGTTTAATACAAAGGACGTGGTGCAAATTAGATCCAGTGGATCTAATGATATGAACCAAAGTAAAATGAGTTACAAGACTGCCTTTTTGAAACCTGAGAAAACAGAGAAAACACAATACAGGACCCTAAATATATCTTATACAAATGCCTATCATGTGTGTTCTCTGTAAACATCTGTCTCAGTGGTTAAATTTGGAATTTATCTAATATCTAATATCTAATTTTGTCTCTAATTAAAACTATTAGACCCATGGTATAAGTTTGGACATGATCATTATTTTTTAATTTAATATACTCTGATGATTTTGACACAATGGATTTGTGATACATGAGTTTTTAACTTCATGAATGATTCTGCATCACTCCTTTTGAGCTTGCCAGACATCAGAATATGCTTTCATTTGCACTAAAAGGAGCATCAACCAACATTTAAGAGACAGACTTGAGCCTTTAGGCAAAGGATGTTTTGTTGCTATTTCTTGCATTACTTAAATTGATAACAATTTTTATAAAATTCACTAAATATTTTAAGACAGAAGGCAATTATTCCAATAAAATAATATTATTAAATGCTTAGTCTTAAAAAACATTACACTTAGAAGTTTATTTCTTTTCCGAATCTCATCTGTCCTCACTGAATGAAAGTCTGTAACAAGTAAAACCTAATTTTGTGACACTAAATGCTACTTAAGAACAGTGAAAGTCTCAGTCATGAACACACACACACACTGAGAAAGACATAGAGAGAGAGACAGAGTGAGAGAGAGAGAGAGAGAGAGAGAGAGAGAGAGAGAGAGAGAGAGAGACCTTCGTTTCCCTGTAGACATTTGGAAGGTGTCAGCAGTAGCACAATGACAGTTCTAATTATTAAAATTACTCTTGTGTGGAGAGTACTTTAGAATAAGACTCCAACAGGCATGCAATATGTTAATTGTGTAACAATGTTTTCTTTCAAAAATGAATGAAATTCTGAGGAATATTCCACTGGTTTTCATCAAAACACCTCTCAGCACCCCAATGACATTCACTTTCTCACACATTCCCATGGAATTACAAATAAATTCTTATTTCATGAGGGATCTCTACTACCAAGATGTATTTTATTATTATGTTTGTTCAAGAAATTCCATTTAAATGTTCTGTGCTCTTGGTTTCTTATGTTTTATATAATCACATTTTTAGAAATTCTCAAATAATTTATGGTTTCATAGACATGCTATGATTATAATACTATAAATTTTAAAAATGTTTCAAAAATACATTCCATTTAGTCTCAAGTAGAGCTAAACTTTACCAACTAAAGGTGATATTGTATTTTTGTTTTAATATACATTTATAAATGCATAATTGTTCTCCACAATTATGTTCACAATTATGTTCTGAATTAAGTATCTCATTGTCTAACACATATTTCTGTAGCTGGCAGATGTCAAATACAAGCAACAGCGTCAGAAAGAGAAAGAAGTGGTTAAAATTGCTCCAAGAAGAACCAAGAAGTTGTAGGTTACCTAGAAGTGACTTTGAGCTCAGTGTTCATTCAATAAAGGGATGCCCAGCACTTCATAAGCCAGGGTGTGGTGTTACACAACTAAAACCTCAGCAGCTCTGGCGGAGGAAGCAGGAGTATTATGGAATTGAAGATCATCCTCCGTCCATACTGAACGTGAAGCCAGCTGGGTTACATGAGACCCAGTTTCAAAAATCAATTATTTTATATGAGTTGCTAGAGTCTTGAGATACTTGCAGTTGTACTAGTTCAGTATACACATTATGAGTACTCGCCATCTTTGAAAATTATACAGCTACCAACGGGAGGCTATAGAAATTCTCTGCCAACTCGATGTGCCATGGAAGTGGCCAACATTGACTCAGACACAGGAAAGCCCCTGCCCAAACATGGGTTTTCATGCCTCCATAAGTGCAGGCTGTCTTCCCACCCCAGTTGGGAAAGGAATTTAAATATGATTTTTGTTTTTTTAATGCCAACCCTTCCAGCTCCCAGGCAAGCTTCTGCTGGGGCCAGATAACTGAGAAGAAAATCTGCACTCGAATCATTATCTCAGAGAGCAGAGGCAGATTTCTGAAGGATAAATAAATAATAAACAGTAACTACTAACAAATGTGGCTATTTGCTGTGTAAATGAACTAAATTGCCTCCCTGTTTTTCTGCCATTACATTTTCCTGTGCATCAATCAATGCATTATATAAATTAAAAGCATACCATTTAGGGGTCTGTATATGGGGCCTAATACTCAGACACAATGCCAAGTAGCTCTGATCTTGCTTGCAAAAAAAAAATTGTTTGATATAAAAGGCATTGAATAATTTATGTAATATTTTAAAATTCAATGTACTATGAAAAATTCTTACAGACACTGTGATGTGCTAAATTCTTTGCATGCTTCAGTATTTTATGAGTCCACATACCAAAATCTGTTAGCATAGGACATTCAAAAGAAAAATACCATTTTAATTTGGAAACAACACACAAAATCCTCTTTTATTTTGAACAAAAAAAAATCAAGCTTTTTGAGCAAGTATTTTGACAAAATTAAGATGGGTGGGCTAACCTGTATTTCAACCCTTCAGTCCTCAGAAGCAACTCACAACGGAGGAGGAGCCATACTCAGCTTGACAGGCTTTGAACACTGGGAGATGGAGTACACCATTTTAAACACCTAGTAGTTGCTCCGATGCCTCAAAGGTAGAAGGATAATGACTGATCTCTCACTGCCCTTTAATTTTAGTGGCACTTTGTTCTATTGATCTGTGGCTTGAAAATACCATTGCATCTTTTTTTATTCCAGCAGTGTACTAAACTCATACACATGAATGCACAAGCAGTATCCCAATTCACAAAACAAAGGCTACAAACAAACCAACAAATGACACCGTATTCCTGCATACTTTAACAGCCAAATGTCTGACTGCTTGCAAACACTATTAGTGCTTAGTTGAGGCCTACTAAGAACCAGGGGAAGAATTTGACTGCTGGATTTCTCAATTCTAGCAAAAAAAAAAAATCACTTGAAGGTGTCTCAGTGGAATTTAAGCTGTAATGAGGGAAATGGTACCCTCTCAGGAGGTCACACCTGCCAAAGTCATTCCCCTCTAGTTGCTGGACCAGATGAAACACTATACCCCCACAATCTGGCTTTAGGGCTTATAAAGCAGGCACAATACATTAACACAGCACTGGAAATCAAATGACCTTTGCAAGAAATTATACCCAGAATTCCTCGCTGTTCTGTGAGGGTTAAATGAGTGTACGTGCATCCAAGTTGGCACTGATATTTACTAAAATATCAGTGTTTTTCTCTCTCCCTTCCCACCCTCTCTCCACTTTCATTTGTGGACCACAGGACACTTATTTAGATTAGCTTATTATCAGTTTACAAATGAGAGGAGAAGTGAAAATTGAGAGATTAAATACCATTTCTTTACATGGTATTGTGATGAACATTGAAACCAGCATTCAGCAAGACCAGCCTAACCTCACCATGCAGATCTTTGCCTTATAAAATGTGCCCCACCCTTGTTATCAGTTGCAGAGCGCTTATTAACAACAAAGCAGCAGATCCCACAAAGCCTGAACCCTTCTGTCCCCGTGCCTTGGATGTGTCTTTGTTGTTTTCTTTCTATCATCTGAATTTGAAACTGAACATCACATTCCACCTTCCATAGGAGAGTATTGGCTATTGTTTTCATTTTTTCTTGCTTTGTTTTTTTTCTCATCACCAGATTAAATAATGATTACAATTTATGGAGAAAAATAAGAAAACAAAACAAAATGCTGTCCATAATTCTGCCTCTTAAAGAATGACTAATTCTGCTTTGTTCTTTTGCGTTCTCTACTTTTACAAGTACTTTAAAGTACTTCTGTATTTCTTTGCAAAGTTACTATACTGAGAGTTGTTTTGCAAGCATTTACACAAATATTGATTACAAAATCTTTGTATGCTTAAATTTTAATGAAACCAGTTTCCTAAGATATTTAAAGCATAATTTATCCACACAGTCCCATGGAGGTCTATGTTAGTCATCTCTATTGGAATACTGTACTAGGGGGCTGGTATTCCCTCATCAATTCATTAGGCAAGATGAATTGGATACTCATTTCATTGAACTGCTGGATAACTATAAGGTCATCAAGATGCAGCCATTTAAAACACTGCTCCAAATACGAGGAATGTCAGTGTACATTTGCCTTTAAAGGATATACTGTTTAAAATTCCCTTGAGGATTATTGATACAAATTTACAATCTACTCCAGATACTACATCTATATCAGCAGTTTAAGAGAGCTTCTGGAGATGGAGAGATGACAGGGTGGATGAAGAGCTTGCTGTGTCAAGTGTGAAGATCTTGTTTGAATCCTCCTAGAACATGTATAAAAGTCAGATATGTGTGTCTGTAATTCCAGTGCTTCCATGGTGAAATGGAAGACGGGATACTCAAAAAGCTTGCAGGGCAGCCAGCCTGTATAACACACAAGAGCAGCCAACAAGAAACCCTACTTCAAATAAGGAAGCTAGCAAAGACCAATTGTGCTCAAACCTCCACACGTATGACATAGCACCCACATTCGGTATTTATTTACACACGTGCAGGAATATGAGAACACTCATATGCACAATAGAAAAAAATTATTTCCCTTAAACTAAAATTTTATTGATAACTTTGAATTATTTATAAGAAACAACTTTCTCTGGTTCTTATATTTGACATCTGTAATATCTGCTGTCCCTGTATCTGCATATATCAAATGTGCAGACACACACCAGTGCCTTCTGTCAGCCTTCCCAAAGAGTATCTCTATGTCACTCCAAATTATTTCATTCAGCATGAATCTTCCAAAAGAAAAAAAAACATGTCATTTCCAGCCGGGAGATGGTGGCACATGTATTTAATCCAGCACTGCACTCAGGAGGCAGAGGCAGGAGGATTTCTGTGAGTTTGAGACCAGACTGGTCTACAAGAGCTAGTACCAGGACAGCCTCCAAAGCCACATAGAAACCCTGTTTCAAAAAAAACAAAAAAAATGCATTTCTATGATATCACACTATCAACTCTACACCAAAGAAAATAAATTCTACTATCATCCAAAATAGACTCCTTACAAAACTTAAGTATCTTCCCAGTATCCTGTGGTTACAGGCTTTGTCTCATTGGTGCCCTTGGTCTATGAGTCATGTGCTCTCCTTGGTCCTTTATAAAACTGATCTCCAAGAGTCTACCTGAGTCAACAAGTAGATGATCTCATATTCATATATATCTTGAGTGTACTCTTCCCCATTAGACATATCTCACAAGAATGTAACACTGAGACATACTCCTCCATTCATAAGTCTATGACTACTAAATTAAAGTCACAGGAAATGGATAGGCTTGACAGTCTATCAGCTTTATTGCCCAAAATGTGAACTAAAGGAGGTAGCTTGTACCAGAAGTCTAAACAGACATGCCTACTTTTACTCCTTTAAAATGTACCAGTGTAACCAATCATCCTACCATAGGTAGCTGAAACAATTTTCTGTATCTCTCCACATTAATTACTTTTGGTTGTGATGAAATACTATGTTCAAACATGACTTATGGGAGAGTTTATTTTGGCTTATGGTCCAGGTGGAGAATCTACAATGTTAGTGAGGCACAGCTGTGGACTGCTGAAGCAGAAAATTGGGAAATCACATTTTCAGCCCCAAATATGAAGAAGAAACTGAAATGGGAATAGAGTGAGACTATAAATTCTCCAAGCCTACCCCATCCCAATTGACATACTTCTTCCAACAGGACTCTACCTTCTAAATATCTTATAACCTCTCCAACTGACATGGTTAACTGGAGACCAACTATTCGGATACCTGAGCCTATCAGGATCATTTCTCATTCAAAATACACACCTCCACAGCCACATAAACTCTGTAAACTCAACACGGAAAAGATAGATTCAAGTAAACAAGTTGTTCCAAAAATATTTAAGTAATCCAGTAAATGAAATGTGCCACAAAACAGAAATGGAAAGAAATTAATGTTTCCCTGTGGAGATAAAGACAAGGGAAATGCAGTTAGAAGAATAAGATGAGATAAGACCTTATCTGGGGACCAATCAGGATCCAAAGAATGATGAAGTGATCTCTACATCAAAGAAATAAGATTTCCTTCTTGGTAGAAGGTAATGAGCAGATATGACTACATTGTGACCTGATTCATTGTGCACATAATTAACTGGTAAAATATACACATTGTACCCACTACTCATTGTTTTTATAACCCAGACTAGCAAAATATTATGAACTTTTCTTCTCTTAATACTGCTAAAAGCATATTCAAAGCCACACAAATAACTGCTTCTTTAAAATGTGTTTTTATATACATTTATGACAACAAAGAATTTCATTTTATTATGGCAGTTTTCAGAGGGAATTTGGTTGTGGGGCCCTCTTAGTTACCCACCATCCCTCCCAGTCACTTATGCCCTACCATTGACCGCTTTTCCAGTTTCATGTCACACATGTGTGAACTTTTGCCCTCACCCCTTTTGTCAACACCTCTTGTTACCGTCACCTATCTGGTACGGTAGTCTACATCTACTCTCATAACCCCTCATTTATGAATGTACAACCATTAAATGTTAGGATCTACATGTAAGTAAGAACAGATTTTTATCTTCCTGATACTGTCACCCCAAACTTAACATAATCTTTTCCAGCTCCTTCCATTTTCCTGCAGTTCTGTCAATTTTCATGTTTCTTCACAGTCAAGTAAAATACATATATGCCACATTTTCATTATCGTCTTCTGTTTACAGACATCTAATTTGGTTCCTTTTCCTCCTTACTGTGAATAAAGAAGCAATGACTGTGGGTGTGTAAGTATCTCTGTGGTCAGGTATAAGTCCTGTGGGTATATGCCCAGCAGTGCCATAGCTTGGCCATCTGGTGGTTTTATTTTTAACACTTTGAGCATCCTCCATACTGATTTCCACAGTGGTTGCATTAGTCTGAACTGACAAGAAGGCCCAGTAGGTGAAATGCATTTTTAATCTGATTGTACTCTTGGATACTATTTGAAATACTAGTTTTAAGATGTATTACATTCGTTTATGCTGTGGAATATTTGTTTAATGATGGAAAGATGTGTTGCATTCTTTTTGTTGTTGTTGCATTTGTTTAACTCTGTAAAGCTGTATTGCTTTGCCTGTCTAAAACACTTGAATGGTCTAAAAAAGAGCTGAATTTTCAATAACAAGTTAGAAGAGGGGCACTGCCAGGCAGAGACAATAATAGAAGAAATATAGGCTCTAGAGAGAAGTGGGTGAAGGAGAAGAGGATGCCAGGGGCCAGCCACCCAGACACACATGGGGTAAGCCATGGGGTAAGAAGGAAAGAAAGAATATAGAATTAAGAAAGGTAAAAAGACACACTGTGGAGGGTCTAGGCCCTGCTCCAAATGATATGGCAGATTTGAAGATTCCCCCCATAGAAGGTCTCACTCTCCCTGAGGAGCAGAAAGGAGATGGGATAGAGAGTTGGTTGGTGGGAGGCAGGGGAGGAGGGGGGGAACAGGAACTGAGATTGACTTGTAAAACAAGTTTGTTTCTAATTTGAATTTTAAAAAAGAAAAGTCTGAAAGCAGCAGAAAAAAATGGTAAAAAGCCCAAAAGTAAAGCATAGTTAAAGAGAAATGGGATAATTTAAGTTAGAAAAGCTGACTAGAAACAAGCCAAGCTAAGGCCAGGCATTTGTAAGTAAGAATAAGTCTTTGTGTATTTATTTGGGAGCTGGGTGGTGGGTCCCCAAAGAGAAAAAAACTAATAACTACAGGATACTTTCCTCATTACTGTTAATCAAATGGCCATAGAAGACAAACTGCTTTGAAAGACAATAATGACAGAAAGGCTTCCTGAGTGGGTAAATGGTTTACACAGCAACAAGTAAACACACAGAAAAAGCATGCACACACACATTCCTAATCCAGAAGTTACTGTAACTAAAGAACTTGGTGAATATAAGATACCCAGCCATCTGCAGTACAAGTGCAAATTGTCACAAACTTAAAGGACAGGTGCATTTATAGCTATAGGAATGAAAGTATGAAAGGAAACCCCAATTCCCATAGGGGTATGCAGCATCAGGATATTCTGATTCTGGGAACTTATTAAAGTTATTGCCCTGGTGTGGATTTCTGTTTACCTCCACAGTGAGCCAACTTGACCCATAAAGTCCTGTATGGTATTGCTCATTTTCTAATAGTATTTTATTTTTTCTATTGAATACTTTGAGTTTTTTTTTTTTTTTTGATTTATTGACTTAGTTTGGATAGGCTTTTTCAGCAATGGGTAGATGAAAGTCCTCTTCTGGCATGCAGGGTCCTAATTCAGACTCAGCCAATAGCCCTTGAGAGTGAAAAATACATCATTGTGATGCCTTTGTTACAGAAATTAGTGACTATGGCTTCTTTCAAAACTTTCTGCAGTAAAGAACAATTTAATATTTTGATGTTTCATTTTACAAGTGACCAATGAAACCAGTCCTGTATGTCCTGACAAATAATGAAGACAAGAGGACTGACTTTATTGGGAAATGTGGCAAAAATAGAAATCGGAGAAAGCAACCCTTTGACTAAATATCTTGATTCTTAAATTATATTCTACTCATTGGCAAAACTGTACACAACTGCCGCAAGGTATGCTGAGAATTTCACTTCACACTCTACTGAATAAAATGGTTCTTCTGCTTGCTTCATTTCTGTATAATTAGGCACTGAGAATCCAAGGAGAAAAAAAAAATCCTCTTTAGAGCAAATTTCCCAAATCACCTAGTCCTAGACTTTTTTCTCCCTGGAAGAGCTCGGAATCACTTTCATCTCTGATAGGATCAGCTGGTGTAGCAGGTACTGCTATACTGTCTCAACCCATCCAGAGTCTAGGCAACTCATTAGAATAGCAAGCAAATTTCTACAGGCAGACTCGTCTTCAGAAAATGAAGGAAAGGAAGTCTGAATGGGAGAAGGAGACAAAAGGGGGAGGAGTGACAAGCAGAGGCGGAAATGGAGGAAGGAACTGCTGAGGCATGGCTAATCAGAAAGGACACTTCATGCTTATTATGGACCCTTTGTGATAATAAAATTGGAATCAAATTGCCTACCCAAGCCACTCGAGGCATTCAGCATCTTTAATTTTTAAAGTTATGAAGACACTTGACACAGAAGGGGATCAATTATCACGAGTTTTCGTGCAAATACTTACTTAAGCCATGGAGTGGGTCAGAGGCAGTAGAGAAACTGCAGGCTTGCAGCCACATAATGGCAGCTAATTACACTGCTCCGTGGACCATCTCCAGTGGGCTCAGTTGGCAGTAATGGTCATGGTTGATTTATTTGGATTCATTTTCAGGGTCCTGAAGTTATAATAAATTTATGTATTTGCTGAAGATAACTTGTTTGGATCATGAAACCACCATAACATAAAAACAAAAGGGATTCCTCCAGCTGACTTGTTAGGCATTCAAGTCCCTGGGAAAAATAGCTTGGTATCACATTATATATTTTATATGTGGAAGTTTAATATCTATTTAATGAGGCTTCACAAAACATTGGGGGAGATAACTCCTTATTGAGGTTTCAAATATCGTATTACTTTTAGAGTAAAAAACTTCTTCACTACCTGACTTCTGTAGTTTGAATCTTAAATGACTGTGTGTGAAAGGACTGTTCCTTGGCATTCTTTAGAAGGGGTCATCTCGTATTGTGATGGAGGAGAGGCAGCTGGCATGTGATAGAGACAGGTGCCATATTGAATGCATACAGGCAGATGAAAATGGTATGGGATGACTATTAGAGGCCACTATTTCATTTAAAGAAATTCATAATTTTCTTTTTACTTTCTGTTAATGATAATTTAGAAGACCTTCTTAGGCACTGGTCGGCTTCTGAATTATTAAACCCAATCTGGGGGTTCTTTAAGTTTTATTTTGATTTGTGTATGTGATTGTATGCCATGAGTGAAGAGCCCCCAAAGGCCAAAAATAAAAAGGCATCAGATCCTCTGGAAAAGGAGTTAACAGGTGGTTGTAAGTAAGTTGGGAATAGAACTCAGGTCCTCTGGAAGAGTAATAAATGTTCTAAAGTGCTTGAGCCATCTCCCCCGCATCCAAATTCACATTTTATGGTTATTTCTGCTACACTACATGAGAGTAATCAGATGATTTGATAGGAATATCTCCACTTATCATGCCATCCCTGTACAGTCTTGAGACAGTAATGGTACTTCCATAGGGTAAAATGAGAAAAAAAATGCATATTGGTCTACTAGATAAGAAAATTGAACTGCAGCTTTGAGTTCAGGAAGAAGCGATCAGAAATCAAATGAGAGCTGCTAGACTTGTGATCGGCAACAAAAAGAAGGAAAACTTGCCCCGGCTGACTCGGTTTACTTGAGTGGAAAAAAAAAAAACCTGCAAACTGTTTACATCACCACCTGTGATAATTCCCTAAGTGGACAAGGCCTGTGAAGACAGCACACTACTTCTATTTCTTAGCTCTTAACACTTTATCTGTCAAAAAGTAATCCACTCATAATGAATGGGTTGGTTCTCTTCAGATTCTGCCTTAATGTATATTTTAATATTAGCTCATTCCCTATAAAAATAAACCCATCGTGTAGCATGTTCCAGAATCTGTTGCAAAGACAGCAGCTTCATAGGACATAAAGCTTCGCTTGTGAAAGATGTTATCGGCCTTAAGAAAAACAGATTCCAGTGGGACCCACAGAGTAGCCACCTGTACAGCGGAAGCATGGCACGGATCTCTGTCAGATGGCATGGTACTGGTTCCTAAACGGAAAGAGATAAAGTTCAATGTGCCATAGGTCCCCAGGAAGCTACTCACATTTCAAGGACCATTCCTTTGCTTCCTTGAATCTAGTAACAAAACAGTGTTCTGCGTTAACCCATAGTAACGCATAAATGTCCCTGTTTACACATTCCATGTAGGCAATAGTATAAGAAGTGCAAGGACCTTGAGATGAATCATTAAAAGATTATTAAGAAATTAATACAAAACCATAACAAGCAAACAACTCTCCTCCCCCACCAAAAAAGTGAGCATTCATTTATAATCTCCTGTCTTTATTTGCAGTCTTATTTATTTATTTATTTCTGGTTGAAATTTGGGCTGTGTCAGTTTGTGAAAACACGCATTTCCACAATGCTGGGTGATTGATAACCGGCACAATAGTGTACAAATGATTCCTTTCAGACTTTGTACTTCGTATCAAGCCGTGGGAGAATTGCAAGGCTGCCATTCCCTGTGGGTATTTAATCAATATGGTTAGCAAAAGTAGTTTCTCTTTGTTTTATCCGCACTGTGGTCTACATGGATGTATGAGGCTGTTAGCTTTGGGATGGGAACTAACAGCATTACATGCTACCGAAAAGCAACCGCCTGAGCGATTTTCCTAGGGCAGAGCCAAAGCAAAGTGGATAGGACCCACCCCCACCTCTCTGTCAGCCACATGAGGGTGATACTCCCACATATTCTCCACGGGGCAAATTCCATGACAGAAACCAGCTTCCGTGGCCAATCATGAGCAGCAGCATTGGCCTGTCAATACTACATGCGTTGTTTTTCTTTTCCATGATTAGCAAAAGGAATGATTTTTAGTAACACAGGTATACATGCTTGACCTTATCCAAAGGAAATCCTTTCTGTCCAAAGAGAGATGTCTAGTGTTTGGAAATACTATTGTAACATTATGGATCGGTGTTTTAATATAAAACCAATGAAAACAATGCCCCCCAATCACCTATGGATTTCCTTTGCTAAAAATATAGTATTCCCAGAAACCTGATCCTTGAGAAGCGAGTGCCTCATTTTTCCTTCTTAAGATGTCACACATTTCAAAAATTATGTCATTTCCAAAGAGATAAAGAGAAAATGAAATGGAATAGTCTACATGAAAGTAAAGCCTCTAGAGTTCAGAAAATATTTGAAGCAGCTCGATGTACATCAAATAATTACCCAAACTTAACTTTGTTATTTTTTTTCTAGTTTCCAACAAAATGTCAATGTTTAAAATTGAAATTCATCCTCAGTCTCTGGAATATCCTGCCTCTGATTCCTGGCTATCCAGGCACTGTCTGGCCTGGGTTCTTTCTCATGATGGTTGCTATCCTTGGGAGGCCTGCTGTTTTCTGAAGGGAACCAGAAGAAAAATTAAAGGATCTAGGAGAAGGGGAGGTGGGAGGAAGGGGCAGGGAGGAGTGCAGGGTGGGGAAACTACAGTTGGGATGTAATATATGACAGAAAAATAAATAAACAAAAGTTAAAATTGAAAGCTACATAATTGTTATTTATTTGACATTTTTATGTATATTGGCACTTTTGCACTTTGGAATCTTTCAGAGCTATTATCTTTCTCATAGGTTTTTTTAAAATACTTTCCCAAAATATAGACTAAAATTTAACACTCCGTGACATTCAAAGAGCATATATTCCTTATCTAAAGAAATAATAGAATCCTGAAGTTGGAAGATCCTTTTAGCAATGATCTAATGAAAATCCTCTAATTTCTATAAGGAAAATAATGAGGTTTGGAGGAAATGAATCATTTAAACTGGCTATCTACACTTTCTATCTTGAAATATTTTTATTCTATAAGCTTCCTAATGAAATAAAGATTAAAACACATTATAATCGCCCTTGTAAAGAATTGAGTGCCTAAAAAGACCTGAGTCCGGGATGTGTAAAGGAGAAAATGATTTAAAACAGTTGGCTTGCTCATGTTCCCAAAAGGAAGTAGATGATACACTCAAGCTGAGATAATTGGACAAGAGTTTAATATATGAACTGCTTGCCAAAATATGGGCAAAATATAGACATTACAATAACCAAATCATCAAAGTCCTTCTTGTATCTGTTGAAATACGTTGATATTTATTTCTCTTAGAATGAAAACCAACCTCCCTGATTAAGTAGCAAGCAGGGGAGGGCAAAGCATGGATCTCATTAAAGAAACAGATGACTTGTCATACCTACTGCTGAGATGGGCTTTATTTCAGAAGGCAAGCATAGTGGAAGGTGTGTGGGAACCACTGGAATAGTATATTGGTGATGCTAATGCAGACCGACCTATGGGCATCACATACACTAAAGACTCTCTCACTGAACTGAACTCAGCCTTCCAAATGGAATTTATACATTCAGGAAAGAGCTTGAGCTGAGCGCCAAGTATATAATGAACAAATGGAATTTACCACCAAAGAGCATTGTAAGGGTCAGTGGATGGAAAATCACTAAAAGCAAACATCAAAGGCAGGATGAATTCTGGGTAAATAAACAAGATCCATGCTGAAGGTAAGCCTCTATCCAGAAGCACTCCACATCTGCTTAATATCCATCCATGTATCATCCTCCCAAACAGCCATGACGTATCCATGTGTGACATGCTTCATAAATTTATCTCCACAAATCTCTGGCCCACTGTTTTTATTCTGTTATTCCATCTTTTTCTTCTGGTTATTTAGTATTTGATTTCTTCCACAGGAATCCACATGAGAGGCAAGCCAACTGAGTGAAATTTGTCTCCCAAAAAAGTAGAATCGGCTAGACTTCTGGAATCCTCATATGTTTTTTGTCCCACCACCACCCCTTATGACTATAATTCTCGTTTTCCACCACCCAAATTATTTTCAAGTTCACACCACATTTTTCTTAAGATTTTGTTGCACTTATTTATTTGTATGAGAGCTGAGAGCATGCACGTGCCATGGAAGACTTGTGGAGACTAAACAACCCAGCAAAAGAAAAAAACAGCGGTGGGCAGCAAGACTTATCAGTGGGTAAAGACACTTGCCACCCAGTGTTTAAATTTGTAGAGACTACGTTGATTCCACAAAACTTTAATTCCTATCTCCAAGGAAGCTAAAGGCAACAGCTTCAACCTCAATTAGCTGAAACCCTGTGTGAGACACTCTATAAAGTCATGAACACATATTACGTATAACAGAAACCCTTTAAATGTATAATAATAATAATAATAGTAATAATAATACTTTCTAAATTAACATGGCAAGCTGATAATTTATTGCTGAAGAAAATGGTAAATGAAGCAAGATGGGGGTCAAGGCTATCATACAAAGAAGAAAGAAGAAAGAATAATGATGCCACCTTAGACTTCCCTGTGTCATTAAAGTTCTCTCTAGTGACAAGCTGGTATTTTTCTCAGGATTGATGAAATTCATTTTCATAAATCAAATTGGATATTCCAGAATAAAGCCACACATTTTAATAGAGACCTTAATTTCTTTTAAATTTGTACATAATGAATCATATATTTAGGAATTCAACATGATGGTTTTTAAAAAAAACAATAGAACTAAGCTACAGTTCAATGGACATTTGAAAATCTTTTAGAAATTTTTGAAAAGGATCACCTACACAAATGATAATGAAGTGGAAACATAGACTAATGTGGGAAAGTACTGTTCTAACCTTGAAATAAGGTATGTAGAACACACAGAATAACTCAAATTAAACCGCATAATGTTTCAGACATTTGTCCACATGGTAAAAAAAATAGCTTCATTTTTAAGTTGGTTAAATATATATATATGAAAGAACACTAAATTAATCTAACAAATACAGTTCACTTACCTCACCGATTTAATAAATATATCATATTTTCTTTGGTAAGTTTTAGAAAGGCTTAAACCAATTAAATTTGGTTGAACATTTTCTGTGAAATCTATCCCCTACATGCTGTTCCCCTTGGTTCCATGATCATGCTAAAGTTGAGGTTAATATTCCTCTTCCTAATGTTTTATTACATATGGATAGTTAATATATCTCTGTATTTCTGAATACAATATATGTTATATTCATGATACAGTTTATCAGTTTTCTCAGAGTCATTATTTCCTGTGTCCACTGTGATTGCTGTATATAAAATTATCCACTTATAATAGATATTGAGGTTGTTACTGGTTCCTTACTATAAACAACAACGTTGCACTGAATTATCTTATGTATATTTTATTGTGCACATATGCAAGAGTTTTCCTCAAGTAAATACTGTACTTAGAATGTTGGATCCTTGTCAACTTAACTAAGCACTACCAAATTGTTCTCAAATCTTACATCAGTTTATATAATCACTGGTACCTTATGAGGATCCCCTTTGTTCCACATTCTTACTGGTACATAATACTGTCAGAATGTTTGAGTGTTTACTGTTCTGATGAATGTAAAATCAAATAACACTGTTTAGATTTCATTTGAAAGCCAATGTTAAAACAAATTTTCAAACAAATGTCTTCTAAGCAATCAATTACTGGAATGTGGATTTGAGGTGGCTGCTACATTTCTATTTAATCCACATTGTACCTATATGGAATTCTATCATGTACGATGTATTGAATTGTCCAAAGGATGACAAGTGAAACATGGCAGACTGCCCATTTTCCCCCAAAGAGGGAAATTGTTGTCTCATCCATTTTCTCTACTTCTGAAAGTAACCAAACATCTACCAGGAGCTCATTTAAATGTTTCAGTCCTTTTTTATTTCATAGATGTGTCCACTGTATTTACATCATTTCTAGCTCTCCCTTTCCCTATTAACTCATCCTATGTTCCTAGCCCACCCCCTCATTCATGGCCTCCTCTTCTGTAATTATTACTGCTACATAGACACGTACCCACTCTCTCCTGAGTCTAATCACGTTGCTTGCTAAGTGTTCATGTTCAGGTCTGACCACCGGTAATTGGATAACCAAGCAGTGGACTTGTTCCTGAAGAAAAGTAATTTTCCATCCTTCAACAGCCATTGGCCTGTAGCTCTTCATCTAAGAAAAACTCTTGTGAGATTTCTTCCACTCACACAGCATGTTGAATGATATGTTTATTAGACAGATTTTCCTCTTGTTTTTTTTTTGGTTTTTGAAGACAGGGTTTCTCTGTGGCTTTAGAGGATGTCCTGGAACTAGCTCTTGTAGACTAGGCTAGTCTGGAACTCACAGAGATCTGCCTGCTTCTGCCTGGTGGGAAGTCCAAGACTCCATCCTCAAATACCACAAAAATGAAAGAAAAATAGAGCCTGACTTCTGATATTTTATTTGTGATTCATGTTTCCAATATAGTCACTGTGCTGTTTGCTCCAAATCAAATTTTCTACAAAAGTATCTTTGTTCTTATGCCTAATTCCTAGGAAATGGTTTTAATAAAATGAACATTTTTTATTAAGATTTCCTTTACCAGCACCAGCAAGAGCTACATGAATATTATTAATGTGTTTCTGTTTCATTGTTATTGTTGATGCCCACATAATTGTGTATGTATAAGTTCATTACTTTACAGAAATTTTAAACTTTCATAGTTAAGATTTGAAAAATTATATATAAGGTTTAAATTCTTATGAAAGAGTCAGCACATTGAGTGTGGATACCAAGACTTGTTAGTCTTCATTGTCAACATGAGTGGATTTAGAATCACCATAGAAACACATCTTTGGGTATATCTGTAAATGGGATTTCTTGTTTCATTTTTGTTGTGGTTTTGGTTTTGGTTTTTCAAGGCAAGGTTTCTCTGTATAACACTGGAACTAGCACTTTATTTAGTTCCAGCTAGCTGCAAACTCACAGATATCCACCTGCCTCAGCCTCCAGAGTGATGGTATTAAAGGCATGTGCCCCCACTGCCTAGCCTGTATAAAGGTATTTCTATAAAAGTTTTAACTAAAAGGAAAAATCTGCCCTGAGTGTGAATGGCATAATCACATGATCTGGAGTCACACAGGGACCACAGAATGTCAGCTGGGCACCAGAAATCACCTCTCTCCACCTCTCTCTTGCAGTATGAGCAGTCCCCTCAAACTCCTGCTACCGTGATGTAACACCATGCTAATCTGTATCCTCGAAGATGACGCTAAATAAGTTTCTTAAGTTGTGCTTTTGTCAAATATGTTGTTGTGGTAGCAGAAAAGTCACTATGAAAGATATTATGTTGGTATTCATCTTAAAAGGCCTACCTTTTGATCTTTATGTTTTGGCAAAATACCAATAGCAAAATTAAATATTTTACCTTACACTTCTCTTTTAGTACAACATGGATAGTCTCTAGCTATTATTTATAACTTATTATTTCTATCGTGAAAATAAAACTGTTGCCTGAACTTCAAGTCCCTCAACAACCTCACTCAATGTAGTTGTATTGACTCATCCTAAGTCTCAGTGAAATTTCTTGGTGATTCCTTAACCACTACAACATATTTTTCTCCATTGGTGACATACTACAACCTTTCATGAAAAATTCTGCTAGATTTCCCTTTTGCTAACAGACATCTGTTTATTTAATGTCTTAAAACAACATAAATTCATTTATTTTTCAAAGATTTGAAGTTCAACATAGTTTTCAATGAAGTCAAATAAAACTGCTTTTAGGACTGTAGTCATGTTATGGCTAATATTGACAACTGGATGCCACCTGGGTGTTGAGAAGATAAGCACTTGGGTATGCCTATGAGGAATTATCTTGAGTTTATTGATGTGGGAAGAACCACTACAACTGGTGGCACTATTCCAAAGGAATGACTAAAGAGTCAATAGTGAGCTGAGAACTGGCATTCATGGCTCTCTGCTTCCTAACCACAGATACAATATGCCCAATGGTCTCATGCTCCAACCAGCATGACTCTCTCCCATACAGATTGTGAGCCAGAATACATACCCAATCCATCACCCTCAATTCTTAACTTCAAGAGTCCATTCACACTGCTTGGCTTGGGAATCTTCCTCCTCTGTACATGAACTTTTTTATGTTTTCAGTTTATTTTTCATTTATTTTTGTATACTTTATTATTAAATAAAACTTAGGAAAAAAGTCATGCAGCAACATTAACCAGACTTAAATTCTATACAGCTTAAAGAAATTAAACATAGTTAGAACTGGCATTTGAAACAGAGGCTAGGGAGCTTTGTGAATTTTATTCAGTATCACATATATTTTTTGTACTTATTCACTTCCTTTATTTTCAAAGCTGGCAATGTTCCATCATTTTGAGCATTCTAAAACTATGCTTTCTCACCCTCTACCATCCTACAAGGTGTATTCCAGCTTTAAGGTCTCACAGAGTTAAATTAGGTCCACCTCAATAATATTCTCATCTCAAATGCTCCCACTTACCCAACCCTCCCTTCTTCCACATGCATGTGCTCAGAAGATTAGCTCATGCACACATCTGGGGAGGCAAGCATCATTTGTCTGCTACAACTTTTTCTTTCAACTAGTCCTGTCACAACATTTTAACTCTTCATCGTTATAAAAATAGCATTCATTGACTGGCTTACATACTGGGTGGCTCAAGGCAAATGAAATATCATGCCTTTTAGATTATAATGACTTTTAAGTCTTAATGGCATCAGCTTAAATGGAAGTCATATGAAAAATTTCTCCAGCATTTACCATCTTATTACTAGTTTATAATCTTAAAGTCATTTTAAGGACAAATACTTCTTTCTCTCAAAGGTATGTATATTCTTTTAAAGATGTTTCTGCTGTGTTAAAATATTCTATGTTTTATTTTAATTCTGTTTTCTATGAATCACTTCCTTGTTTAGTCTCTGTAGTCTATATTCACTATTTTACAACCCAAGTCAGCATCCTACCTAGAGTAAAGGCTGAAATTCCCCCATTTGATTTTCCTTTCAGAGATAAAACACAATAGGGTATTAGGTAAGGCTACATCGTGTGAATTTCCTTTTTTATACTCTAGCACTGTGATTGTTAAATTCACACCTTAGCCCTTTGTAGCTTTAATTTATGGAGGAAGAAGAAAGGATCCTCACTTCAGACCTGGATGATGAGTGTGCTATATAATTTACAACAGGAATACTATTCATCATCACTGCTCCATGCCTGGCAAGTTACCTGCATATGACGTGCACTTAGAAAACATTTATCAAATGAATAAATGAATGGTTGACACACAACTCGGGATCTTACTAGTATATGGCTGTGTCTGAACTTTGCATGAAGAATAAGGTAACTAAGGTTTGTCCACTCTGCTTTTCCCAACCTACCCTGGATACTTATTCCTGAATATTGACAATATTGGCAATGTTCCTCAAACTGACAACATATGTACTTTCAGTTTAAAGATGTGATGTGATTCTTTTCCTGAGAGAATTGTTTAGGGCAACATTTCACTATGTAGCCCAGGCTAGTCTGAAATTCACTATATAATCTATACTGACCTCAAATTTAAGGTAATCCTATCTCAATGGGGAATCAGGATTATAGGCATGTGCCACTTTGTGATTTTCTTCCAAATGTTAAAAGTCAAAAGTTATCTTAAGCAAACCATGAATAATAAAGCATAAGGCAATTAATTTTTTCCTAAGAATAAAGTAACAAAACCTTAGTAACAGAGCTCATAGTTATAAGACTTGCAAAAGATGTCCAAAAATACGTTTTCAATGGCTAGGCTAATTTTGGAGAATGCATTCCTCAAATATGACTTCTTCCAGAAACATCACAGACATCAACACTGTTATCCCAGAAGTTTAACATTTTATTATTATTGTACTTTTGTGTGACTTCTTTTTCTTACAAATGTCAAATTCCTCAGATATACTTGATTTATCTTTGAATAGTTTTGTGTAAAATATATAGTTATATAAAAAATATCTTTTAAAACTGTAATGAATGAAGCCATACACAATGTCATACACAGTATTCTCTGAACTATAGCCATAGTATTATGGGTTCATGTCAAGCCTGAGTTACACAGAGACTTCTAGACTAGCCCGAGCTACATAGTGAGATCATGTCTCAAAACCAAACAACAATGTGCTAGTTACTTTTTGTCAACTTGACCCAAGCTAGAGTCCTCTGGGAAAAGGGAACATCAATTAAAAAGTTTCCCCCATCAGATTGGTGTGTAGGCATGTCTGTGGACATTTGCTTTATTCATTAGTGATGGGGCTGGGGGCTAGCCCACTGGGGGTGTTGCCACCTCTGGGCAGGTAGTCCTGGGTTGCATAAGAAATCAAGTTATGAAAACCATCAGAGCAAAACACCAAACAGTGTTACTCCATGGCCTCTGCTTTAGTACCTGCTTCCAGGCTCCTGTCCTTCTTTGAGTTCCTGCCTTGGCTTCACTCAATAATGGACTGTGAGCAGGACATGTAAGCCAAATAAATCCTTTCCTTCCCAAGTTGCTTTTGGTCATGGTCTTTATCACAGTAATTAAAATTAAACTAGGACAAGGCACAACAAAACCCATAATAAATGCAGTAGATTCCATATAATAACAGATTTTATAATAAGCAAAGCAAGACAAAGGTCCATGTGCCTTTAGAAAGGAAGGAAGGTAAGAAGGAAGGAAGGAAGGAAGGAAGGAAGGAAGGAAGGAAGGAAGGAGAGAAAGAAATAAAAAAGAAAGGAAGGAAGGAAGGAAGAGAGAGAGAGAGAAAGAAAGAAAGAAAGAAAGAAAGAAAGAAAGAAAGAAAGAAAGAAAGATAGAAAAGAAAGAGCTCCAAAGAAATGTCTGTCTCCCCATACAGATTCCCAATGTAGGTATTTCAAGAATTCTACTATCTCAAGACTTCATGACCCAATTATATTTTCACTTTTATTAACAAAAAATCTCTTGTTGATCTGAAATATAAAAATGTGTAGTCTGTTTTAATGTTCAAGATGTTGTCGTCTTTATCTATACATAAAGATGAGCCAACCAGAGTAGATAGAAAGAGTTTCACTCGTAAAATGAAACACATATTTTAGTATATAGATAAATAGTTAACATTTAACACCATTAAAGTCTACATGCACCAAATTTGTGTTAGAATTAATTTAATTAACTGGTGCCTAGATTTAAACAATTCTAAGTTATAATGTTTGAATTTATATTACTAGACTATTATTTTTTTAAAACCTGAAGAGTTGAAGGACAGAAAGAATGTACACTTTCTTCTTATTTTACTGATGACAAAACAGGAACATGTGATTTTTTAAGTATTTTGCTCTAAATCATATAATGATTCCTGATTAAAATCGCTGCTAGAAATCAGAGCTTTTTATTCAATGGATTTAACAATGGGCCATTCATCTTCCTTTGACATTTTGCATAAGTAATAGCAGCTCAAGATGAAGAACAATTCCAGAAGCCATAATGTCCACATTCTTCTGAACATTAGAGCATTTAATTTTCTGTTTATAAATTCAGCATATTTCTCTGAGTTGGATGTAGTTCAGCACTTTATTATAGGAAATCATATTTTTTCCTGTAGGTTGTCAGGAAACAGTTACCCAATTTTACTAAGTTATAACAATGGTTCTTACCCAAATAGCTGTTATAAGTAATGAAAATGAGATCAATTTACTGGCTCAGCTCCCAGTCAGGGATTGCTTTATGAATAAATAAAATAATACATGGCATCTAAAAAGAGAATGGACAATTTATGTATTATCAAGCTACTCCTTACTTTTCACTTTTAGTAATGAAACACTATTTAGAATTGAAATACCTCAAACCATGATTTAATTTTGCAAAATGGATGCAGAAAATAAATAGCCAAATATGCTATTAATAAATAATTTATGAGCTTAGTTTGTACAATAATTTTGTATATGCTGAATAATTTTAATATTTTATAAATATACAATTTCCCTTCCCTTTTATGTCAACAGTGTATCAAAGTAAGCTAAATTCTTTCAAGTTTCATGTCTTTCTGGAGATCTCTCAGAAACTAATAGAGTAGAGGAAAATGTTATGAGATACAGAATTTGAAGCGGAAAATACAAAGAATGGCATAGAATTTAAAGAGATGGGAATAATGCAACCTCAGTGCCAGCATTGTTATTTTGGAGGTGAAAATGACACAGACATTGGCAAACAGTTATAGAACTAAGGAAGTTACATGACCCTGACCACTCCACCTTAGTCAGCCATTGATTTTGTCTCATTAAACTGTATCAGAAGTATCACTGTATACAATTGCTATTCTGCTACATTGATTATTGTTTTCATTGTTGTTGTTGTGTTTTGTTTTCATTGTTGTTGTTGTGTTTTGGTTTTGTTGAGAGAGGATTTATATAGTCAGGTTGGCTTCCATCTTACTATGTAATCAAAGCTGGGTTTGAACTCTTGATCTTGATTCCTCTTCCTTCTAAGAACTGGAATTACATGCAAGTGCCACCATACTTGGCTAATTACACTTACTTTTAAAATACCTGGATAATTACACTTGTTTTAAAAATATTTTTATTTTCTACTCAGTCAACCATTGTACATCAAATAAACTATAATCTGTAAGTTTTTATTATTTTTATAATTATTTGTTTAAATTAAGTATTGGTCAGTCCCATTGGCCTACTACCTTTTCAGTGTGTTTTTAAACTTCTAAACATAATATGCTATAGACAATCTCTTTCCTGATCCTATCAATTGGTGTTCTATAGGCCTCTTCTACCTGGGTGGGCATCTTTTTCTCTTGCTTGAGAAAATTTTATTCTTTGATTTTACTGAAGATACTTTCTGTGCCTTCATCACAGTTTTCTTCTTCTATGTCCATAATACAGAGTCTATTCCCAAAACTTTCCCATTTTCTGTTCATGTTATTTTTAACTTCTCATTGATCTTTGATTGGCAACCCTACTCCTCTTCCTTGTCTTCCATCACTGAGTCTGTTTTTGACATGACTCATTGTGTTGCTGGGGCCTTCTGCTCAGGTTTTTAATTGGTTTATTCAATTTTTATCTCCAATATAATTTCGGCTTGCATTTTCAATAAGGAACTCAAACTCTATTCTCATGTCTTGGACAGGCTATTCATTTCAGACATATCTTTGTCTTCTTTCAGTTGTTGACCATAGTTATAATCATTTCTTTTGTGTTTTTGTAAGTTCTTACACATCATTTTCACAAGGGGTCACTACCGCAGAATGTGGATTTTATTAAAGTGGTATGTTGTTTTGGTTTTTGCATTGTTTATATTTCTGAGTTGGGATTTGCACATCTGGGATTAGTTTGTTGGTTGAGTTTTTCTTTGTTTTTCGTTCAAGTCACCTTTCTCCTTTTAACAGAGATACTTACAATGTTCTGAATAGGGTTAATCCATGGCAGGGTTAGGATGGTGATTTCCTGTTTGTCTGGAATTTGGGAATACAGTCTCTTCCAGGTCTTCTGTGTCTCTGGTGTGATCAGCAGTGTGGTCAGGTCTCCCCTGACTATGTCGTCTGAACCTGGTCTCAAAGGGAATTAAGGCAACTGGAGTGTCCCAGTCAAGAAATGAGCAAGAGTACAGCAGCATTCAGTCTCGAACCATCTTCAGAATGCTGAAGCAAATACCCGACAGCCTTCACATGCCAAATTTTAGTTTGAAGCAACATGTCTTATGTTCTATTGGTTCAATCCTCACCTGCTTCTTTACTGCATGCATTGCTTTTACAAATGATATTCTGATCTTCTCATGTAACCCCATCCAGAAATCTGAAATTTGTTCTTAGCCATTTTGTCTCTGTCAGCCCATAACAGGTAATTTTGCACAGCTGTCACCAGAATACTCAAGAGAACAACTTGAAGAGAGAAGGATTTAGACTCGGATTTTCACAAGATTCAGAGCATGATGGGTTAGCCCCATGTTCTTGGACAGAACATGATGGAGGTGGAAGCATGTGGCAGAGGAAGTCCTGCATCTCAGATAGAGGGGAATCAAAGGAAAAAATGAGAAGTATCCATGGTAGGATGCCATTCCAATACCCCCTGCCAGGGACCTGCTCCTTTCAACCAGCTCTCACCTTCAACAGTTTCCACTGGTGGCTTCTGAATAGTCTACTAAAAAACTGGATTCACAGGCAGATGGAATGATGGTGCAGGGTTGGGTCTCAGTCTGCATGATCTGATTGTCTCTGTAAATGCTCTCTCACGCGGGTGAGCTTTACTAACCCCTTTGGTGGCTTTCAATCCAGGCATGCTGGCAATTAAGTTTAAGCACCACACATGCCTTCTCTCATCCAACTGGCTACAAGTGCTTCTGATTCTATATCCAAAGCATATTTTGGGTCTCTCTGTCATCAAGTATCATCAAACCAACATCAGCTTGTGAATAAAGTACCATGACAACACACCTATTCCCACGGCAAACATTGCCAGGTGTCTTCCTCCTCCTCCCTCCCTATCTAGCTTCAACTATTCCTTTTTAAATGCATAGGTGATCACATTACTTTGTTAGAAATCATGACAGCTACTTCCTGCTGCTCTTCGTGTAAACTTGCTGGTAAAGACACGTCTCACCCTTTCCCAGCACTTCAATGCTTCACTTGCAATCCACTTTTGCTGCTTTTGTCAACACTACTTGGATTTATTAATTTCTCAGGTAAATAGCTCTTACTTCTGTTTTTTTCTTTTGCTTCTTCTGACTTTTACTAGAGTAAATTTTCAAATTCTTTACCTAGTTTTATACACACACACACACACACACACACACACACACACACACACACACACACACAAAATCCTGCAGTGATTCTTCAGACATAATTAAGATCAAAAGAAAACATATGTTTGAATTTAGGCCTGACTTGTCACACAGACCTGTAGAGACCTGCCATTCATTTCCTCAGCTTGCATTTTTTTAAAAAATACTTTGAATATATTGTTCTTCATATCTTAGTGTCTGTGAGTACAGATTTATGACCATTTGCCATTGTATAGTGTATATCTGTTCTTAATATTTGTTTAATAAATAAATGAGTAAGCAGTACAAACCATAGTTTTAATTTTTAAGACTGCTAATAGCTAGCAATTTACTATTATTCATTAGATATTGACATCAGAGTATTTATGCATCTATTTCTGCTCTTATAGACACAGCTGTTCATGTATACCATGAGAATGATGTGTGGGAGAGTACCTGGTCCTTGCAGATTCCTATTATATGTCATTGTCTTCATTTTACTTGTGTGGAAACTGAACACATAAAAGTGAAGAAATCTGTCCAGTTTCATAGCTAGAAAACAATGGCTGGTAAATAACACAAGGAAATTTGCTTCTAGGACCAAACTTATAATCTTGCAAGACTTTTTGATTCCTGAGTCCTAATTCTAAAATTTTTTTACTTTAGCAGAGAGCTACTATCGTAGTTAGGGTTTCTATTGATGGGAAGAGACACCATGACCACAGTAACTCTTATAAAGGAAAACATTTAATTGGGGCTAATTTACAGTTCAGAGGTTTGGTCAATTGTCATCATAGTGAGAAACATAGCAGCATGAAGATGGATATAGTACTGGAGCAGTAGTTAAGAGCTCTCCATCTTGGTAAACAGGTAGCAGGAAGAGAGACTGAGCCACTAGGCCTGGCTTGAGCTTCTGAAACCTCAAAGCCCACCCCTAGTGACACATTTCCTCCATCAAGGCCACACCTACTCCAACAAGGCCACATCTTCTAATAGTGCCACTCCCTGTGGACCTATGGAGGCCATTTTCGTTCAAATGATCATAGCTACCAAATAAAGTGATGCTATTAATGTTGTTATTAGTGTATTCATAAATTCCCTCAGCATACCATCATATCTATAGCTATCAAAATACATGATATGGGAATTACAAAGTTCCTAAATCTTAAAACAATCATGGCAAAAATTAGACATTTTGCTGCATTAATTATTTCAAAGTGGTCCTAACTCATTAGCTAATAATAAAATAAATAGCATCTGTGAGTTCTAATAGAGTTAATGGTCTGCCAAAGCATACTACTTGCAATCACCTTACAATTTTTAATGAGAGAATTAAAATGATGCTAATAACTCCCTGTTTAATTTCATTATTAGTTATTTTGTTAGATTTTTATTTTGTCAGGTACTGGGAACTAACTTTCCTCCCTCAGAACTCATCCTAGATGTGACTTGGTAACAATTTAATGAAGTATTTTGATATCTCACAGCCAGCCCGTTTCCTGTATACTCCATCATGCTTTTCTATAATGTCAGTTTCACCAAGCTAAAGAATGTCCTATATCCTTGGCTTTAATAATGCATTTATCTTCAAAATTCCATGCCTCAATGTTTAATCTTTAACCCAAACAAGCTGCATGTAAGGTAAAATGGCCCTTTGTTCTTCATTGTCATTTGAGAGTCTCATTTAGCTCCAGTGAAATAAATCAGAAAGCTAGGAGTGTTGCCCCTATACCTGTAACCCAAGTGCTCAGGAGACTGACACAGGAGGACTGCAATTTAGAAGCCAACCTTGACTACAGAGAAAGACTGGAGTGGGGGTTGACAAGGAGCCTGACAATGTGAGTTGGATTAAAGGACCTAATACAATGGAAGGAAATAACTGACTCCCTCAAATTGCCCCTGAATTCCACATATGTACAATGATACACTCGTGAGCGCATGCGCGCACGAGTGCACACACACACACACACACACACACACACACACACACACACACACACAAATGAATAAATAGATAAACAGATAAGTACTGTAGGAAGGAAGAAGAGAAGGGTAGTAGTATTGCAGTCATCTTGAACTTTGTCCTATTTCTCACCCTACCTTCTATGGGCAGACAAATTTCTCTTGCCAAAAATATCATTAACCTTCTGTGTGTCTTATATCTGTGACATAGAGGAGAAGATTTAAGTCCCAGTCACCTTCAAAGCTAAATCACTCTCTAATTCTGACAAAGTGTTGTTTTCCCCTGAATACAGTGTAGGGTACTTGATTTACACAACTATTAATGGTGATGTTTTTCCTTCCTTCTTTCTTTTCTTGTTTCTTTTCTTTTCTTTTCTTCCTACCTTTCTTTATTTTAGGCAGAGTCTCACTGTAGTTCAAGCTGGCCTCAAACTCACTGTGTAGATGATTATGGGATTTTTATCCATCATTCTATTTTCACGTGATGCTAGCAATCAAACTAGGTCCTTGTGTGTGCTAGGCAAGCACTCGAGAAACTTAGCTATATCCCTAGTCTATTGTGATGATTTTTCTAATGAGAAAAGAAATGCAGAGTCATGATGCCTATCCAGTGAACAGAAAACTTCCCTGGTTTGGAGAAATTATATTTCCCTAGCTTAAAATAACAAATAGGCATATAAATAAATTTTGGCATTTTTATCTCTTTCTACCACCACATATTCAAGTATATTTGTATAATAGATTACTTTTTAGGGTGTCTTTGATAACCAGTAACCACCTGCTTTGCTGTATTTTTTGGATCAACTCCCTCTTACACAAACACAACAATCTCCTAGCTGGTCTCTCCAGTCTATACTGACTTCTACTTACATCACTTCAGCCATTTCTTTCTATGATGCAACCTCAATATAGGTTGCTTTGCATACTCATCAAGTCCTCTTATCCCTCAGTTCACTAATTTTCCACATCAGTCAAAAGAAGAGTTAAAGACATCATATCACCTTATAATCACATCCATCATCTGACACCTGAAGTCCCTAACCCCATCCCTTGGATGTCCACCCTGAATCATCACGTTCTCTAGACACACTGATTTGCCATTTGTTCCTCAGAGAGAAAGATTCTTGTCTTAGGGACTTCTCTTCTGGTTGCTTCTCATTCCTGGCTAGCCTCCCCCTCCATTAAAAACCATCCTCATGTTTAATCAGTGCTACCCATCAAAGAGTGGTCTTTCACCCTGCCACTCCTATTTTTCCCAGTTGGTTGTTCCTCTTTTTCTTGGAAAGCTGATTAGCATCTAATACTACTAACATATTAAAATAAGCAAAGGGAGAAAATAATTGTACGTAGACAATAAATGCATTTTCTTCAGGAAACTTCCCTATGGTTAAACAGTCTTACTTCAGGAGATATTCAAGTAACAAGCAATTCAGACAGCTTGATGAAGTAGTGAGTGTTTATGACTATGTGGGACATAAAGAATTTGGAGCACAGCAAAGAGGAATAAATAAGACAGCAATGAGAAGGACATCCAATTCTGTCTGATCACAGATAATAAAATAACTTTCTCCACTTCCTGACATAGATGTATTTGCAGTCTCTACCCTAACACTGAATTACAGACTTGCATTTAATTAGATAAACGATTCTGTACATTTGCACTTCCTGTAAAATAAAAGACCATCATTTTGACCTTTTTAATTGACTTAATCTGCCAAGATTCTGACCAAAGACTGTAACATTTTGACACTACATTTTGCAAAAAGCTTTTATATATTGAAGCTTGATCAAATTGAATAATATATGTGCAGGGACTGGAAATATGTACTTTGCTTAATATATTCAAATTAACATAATTGGCCTAGAACCAAAAAGTGACTAGAAGAGTTACATCTTTTAAAAATTACAGGTATTGCACAGACAACTCTTTCATATAAAATACAAACAGTGTGTGTGTGTGTCTATAACTCCATCAGGAACTTATATGAATGAAGTCAAGTGATAAGAGGAATTGATGGAACCAAAAATACAAATGGTAAAAAATGACTAATAATTACATAGTCATTAGGACAAAAACAAGCAAATAATGTACACCATGAGGTAGAAAACATCTAATTAAACAGCCCCCAATGGCAGAAGGTTCTTTATAATATATATATAGATGAAAGAAATCTAAATGGAATCAACATATATCAAGGAGACAACCCCCCCACAGATAGACATCTCTCACCACCAAATGAAACCTACAGTGCCAGGAATGTGTTGCATCTAATTGAGTTTTGACCAAATAGATGTCATGTAAATCTCCAAACAAACCAGGCAATAGCAACCAAGGTTATTGGTTGCCCTACACAAAATGATGATGAGGCCCGATGGAGGAAAACAATATCTACATAACTGATTAAACATGGGAAAGTCAAGCTGATGCCTACCAAAAACCTTCACCCCTACTGAATTCTGTTTATGGTAGTGGAAGGCATGCTGGACACTGCCAGAGAGAAAGATAACACCAAAAAATCGATAAAACCTTCAATCCACAATGGTGACCTGCCTACAAGATACACTGAAGCAATAGTGGCACAAAAAATTTAAGAGTAACCAACCATTATCTTACTGAATTTAATCTTCTCTCCAAGGAATTCATGCCTGGCACTGATCTAATGGCCAAGAACTGGGACTAGATAGGTCATGGACCTAATGGAAAACAAAACACTACTGTTCTGATAAAGAAATGTATCATGACTCATACTACTATACCCATAAGTCAGAAGTGTCCTCCTTCTATAGAAGCGACCAAACACAGAAATGCACAATTGAACAATGTTGAGAGAGTGAGAGACCTTGGCACATTCAGTCTTAAATGGGAGAACTTGAAGTTCTCCCCTGAGGGTTCAGAGAACTTTGCAGAAGAAGAAGCAAAATGTAACAGCCAGTGGAGATAGACTAGATGTTGCCAAGTAAACAAAGCCTTCCAGACCCAGCAGGACAAATGCACATGTTGCCGCTTACAGAAACAGTGGCAACATGCAAGGGGCCTGCACAGGTCCAGCCCAGATATGGTCACAGAGGGAAAGTTGACATGATGTTCATTTCCCAACCAAAAGACTACTTCCAATTGGAACTGCTCACAAAGGAATAATTAGCTTTCTCCAATGGAGTCTCACTGGGTATACTAACCATGCTTAGGGGCAGGTCCCATGCCCAGGAGTGGACAGACAACTCAAAACAAACTCAAATATTTTGGAGATGGTTTTGCTTCATAATGCTTTGTTCGGGCATTTTTAACCACACGGGTCTTTTGCTTCCAGTTTCTGGTTTTCTGTTTTTATGGATTGTATGTGTGTATGTGTGTCAGGGAGGTGTGTGTGTGTGTGTGTGTGTGTGTGTGTGTGTGTGTGTGTGTGTGTGTGTGTGTCTGTGTGTGTGTGTGTGTGTATCCGAGTGTATATGAATTTTTTTCTTTGTTTTTGTTTTTCTTCTCTGTGTGTTTGTCTTTTTGCTTTGCTCTATTCTGATTTGTTTGGGCTTTTTCTTTTTTACTGTTTGATTGTTTTCTAAAGAGAAATAAAGTAGAATGGGTGGAGAGATGCAGAGGGTCTTGGAGATGAGTGAAGCAAAACCATAATCAGAATATATTTTAAGAGAAAATTAACTATTTCCAATTTGAAAAAAAAGCCAAACTTGGACTTCAGGTTAAACTCTAGTTACTGCTTAGCCTCTGGTTCAATGAAGTATACTAAGGAAGGAATAGAGAGAGGCAGGGAAGGAAACTAGGTAGAAATTTTGAAGTACATTGATAGTATTTATAAATTATCTCAAGGAAGCTATGAGTAAGAAAAATGGAAGGCAAATAAAATTCATTCACAAATGCCCCTCTAGGGTACTACGTTAAGGTAAGCTCCATATGAAACTCTAGTGCACTTCCTCAAAAGTTGGTTTGGAAATTAATAATTATCAAGGTGCTAAATCTAATCTCAAAAGCAGGGCGCAAATAAGCAAGCAAAGCTTGTAAGAGGTATGTTGTAGAAAAAAGCATGAACACGTAGAAATACAAAATGACCCAGGACTGAGAATAAAGTCTGCACACCACTTCTAACTCCGTTCACATCAATTGAAGAGGTTTGCATCCTTCCAATTGTGTTTCCCTTCCAGGTCTCCTTTCCATCTTCATAGACTAGGCATTTTATTGGTGACATCATCACATAGGATCACCTGACAACTGATCTCTTGGGTCTTTGGCTTTGTTAGCTTTGATTACTTCTCTTCTTCCCCACAAGGTTAAACCCTGAACTTTGTCTCTTCATTGCAACAACAGTACGTTAAACATCTCCACTTTAGCCTTTCAGTCACTGACCACCATGTGGTTTCCTTCCATTTCCCTTGTACCGGCATCCTTGATGGTACTCTGTATAATTAATCCACCACTGTGTCTTGGCTGTATCCTTTCCCACTACCCTCTTATACTCCACACTAGGACAAGAGTTCATCATTACAATTATTGTTCATGAATGCATTCAACTCTCTCTTTTCTCTCTGACCCACCTGCCTGGCCAAACACCACTCCTGATTCAACCATATTGAGTGCTTTCTCAATATAAGGAATCAATTACAGACGTAAAAATGTTTATTGATGGATAGCTGCACTTCCTTTTACACTCATAAACTTTAATCCCAAATTCATTTTGCCCAATTTCTAGCTTACATTTCATATAGTTCCCAATGTCCTCCAAAAATCATGTATCCTGTGATGTTAACAATTTTTTTACCTATTGATAATTGAAAAAAAACATGAACACCATTTTTTTCATTCTCTGACCTCCAACTATGCTTACATCACAGTTAAGAGTGCTTTCCCTAAGTTACTTAGCCTAGAACATAGATCTCTATTTCATCTCTGATACGTGCATAGCTTGTTTCTACTGTTTTTTTATCTACTGTTTTTTATGGCTCTACCTTTCACATTTTGTTTCACTCAGCACTTTGGTTCTATGTACTTATGTTTTATTGCCATTTTTATTTAGTGCAGGATTTGATTAATGACTGCATACATTCTAAATGGTGTCATTTTGAAATTTATATTTGTTCAAATTCATGTCTAATCAGTAAGCCTATGTTTTTGTTGTCTCTGCTTCAGAAAAAAAAGTAATATCTAAAGAAAGCTGTAAGAGTCCCACTTTTTATGGTCAATGGAACCTGCAAAAATAGGGAGGCCAGGGAAGGGGAAGGAGGAGAAATTTGATATGGAGTGTTGACCTGGTAGGTAAACTATTACAGTGAACCAAGCTAGGGTCAGTAATGGGAGATAGAAATCGACTTTTAGATTTACTCCAGTATTGGCATTCAAACAGCTCACTCTAATACAGATGAGAAGCACATAGCTAAGTAGTAATATACAAATCATATGTTACAGTAAGTCAATCAAATCAGCAATGAAATTCATTAATTAAAAAATAAGATTGAATATTATTCTCAAAGCCCAGAGTCCTTCTTATACTTTTATTCTTGTTTTCCTTCTGTTTTTCTTCTAACTCATTTTTGTTCTAGCTTTTTTCTTTCCCCTACAGATTATATACCTCTGTAAAATCTTTCAGGCAATATAAAATTACAATGTGGTTACATTCTGTTTTTCAAGTGAATGATTACAATGGATACAAGTTTAAAAAAACAGTCTGTTTCCATATCCCTTAAGTGATTAAACACTTTATGTATTATAAGTGAAAAACCAATTATCTCAAGAACCTACATACATTCTTACCCAAGTAGCTTGTTATAGATTAACAGTGTGAAAGCAAGCAAGATATTCTTTTACTGGCAAACTGAATTTTGAAGTTACAAAGAAAAGACCAATCACTTTATTACTTATCTTGAAAGACAATCTTATAAGGAATCTTAAAGGAATACAAATCTATACTTTCACATATTAAAAAGAACCAGTAAACTCTATTTTAAATCTTTAGGGTACATATCCACTCATCAATAGTTTTTTTATATCAAGAGACTGAATACAAAAATGGCTACAAGGAATTAATCATCTCTGACCATCAGCCAATCCTAGCAAGAACTATATTTGCTTTGTATTTGTTCTTAAAATCTTAAAAGAGATCCTCATTCAACTATGCACATTTCTAAAACAGTTAGATTGTCTTTATGGGGTTTTAATCTCATAGCTATTTGACAAATCATCTACTCTAACCTTAAGTTGTTTTCAAAGTGTTTTTCAGCTATGGTGCACTCTGAAACCTGTGAAGACACCTCCCAACACTAAGATTAAAAGAATTTAAACTAGCTGGACTACTGGGGCTCAATCATTTTTCTTAATCATTAATGTAAGGCACAGTCTACATGGCTCTTCAATAGAAACTCATGTGTTCTAGCTGTGTGATGCTTATTTGTTTTTTTATCATCAAAACGCTATTCAAGCTAACATTTTATTATCAATTAGATAGTACAGCTTAGGAAGAAATTATCTTCATAATAATCCACAGGTAAAAATGACCAGTAGAACAGGATGTTTCCATGAGATAAACACACTACATAAAAGGCAGTAGGGCTCTCCCCACACCTATTCACATCTTTCCAGATACCAGAAAAATATGGCAGCAGCAAACATGTGAAGGCATAGCAAAATAAAAAGACATTCTGGAGTCTGTGGTCTCTGGCCTTGTCTAGTTGAGATTCACCCACCAGGAATTCACCTCTTGGTTGCCTGACATCCTGAAGTCAACTGCTATCAGGGACTCCTCTGACATGGCCATCAGCAAGGTCTTTATAATATAGCCCAGTACCTCACACCCAACCACACACAGGTTATGAATTGTTGAATGTATTTTGTCAGTGAACAAATATATTTTGAAAAGAAAGCACACCAATAAAATTTTCAAATACACCTAATAGGGAAATATGTTCATTCTTGGGGTTTCCAGAAGGCGTTGACTGCTTCTGCATAGTCTTCTCCAAACTGACAGATGGGTAGTAATGTCACACTTCTGAATCTATCACCCATTCTGGGCAATAATGGCCATCTCTTTCCCCTCAGTTTCTCAATATTGATAAGCTGACTTTAGAGGTCACATCAATTCCTATCTCAATGCCAGTCCTCAAAGCAACCAGCCTTCGTGTACAACGATAGCCCTGCAATGAGGTAGTCCAAGAACCACATCCAGCAGAAATGCTGATCCTGATTACTGACTTAATGAACAAACTAGATCCACACTACTGAGGTGTGCAAACAAGGGGATGCTTAGTCATGCCACAGTTAGCTAGTGCATAAGTTGAAAAGCAGGTGCTAAAAGAAAGAAGTTGACCAAAGGAACTTGTCTGCAATATGTATCTCAGAACAGATAAAGCTTTTGGGGGCTCATACAGATGTTCTTTATAGTTGATTTGTTTGAAGATTTATGAGTTGTGATTAACGTATAAAAACCTGTAAGCAGTTCTTATACACAACTTGATTAGTTTGAGGTAAGTATAAGTCCATGAAGCTATCACCATAGTCAATGAGATTAACTGACCCAACTCCTTCCAGGCCTCTTCCTATGCTCATCTGAAATCAAGCATATGGGTGTCTCATTACCAATCCTCCTATACTGTCAATGTCTCTCACTGTTAAAATTGTGATACTATGGACATTACCTTGTACGATCTTATAGTGTTTTGTACATCTATCATGATGATGCATGCATGTTAGAAACCACTCTTACATCCCAGTAACTTGTTTCCACTTCAGTGCTAAAACCAGACCAGGGTCCATCCTGCCTTGGTCCCAGCAGGACCTCAAAGACCACCAACAAGGAGACCAATAATTAGTCTTTTGGATACCTAGTTAACTAGTCCATAGATTCTTTTTTTGTAAAGTAAATATTTATTAATTCTTTAAGGATCTCATACAATAGATTTTGGTCATATTCAGCCTCGTTTTTCAGTTCCTCCCAGATCCACCCTCTTTTGTATGTGTTTTTTTTTTTCAGTTGAATCCAAGTTGTGCTTGTTCTTAGGTGTGGTGCCATCTACTATAGCATGGTCAATCTACCATAGACCACATCCTTTAAAAAAAAAGCCTCTCTACAAGTAGGTATAAATTGCCAATAGTTCCTCAGCAAAATAGAAGAAGATACTTGAAGATAGAAGAACCTTTCATTCTCCTGTGTTGGTAGGAGTGATAGAAAACCATTGTAACAGAAGCAATCTGCAGATTCAATGCAACTCCCATCAAAATTCCATCACAGTTCTTCACAAAAAAATTGAAAAATAAGCTTAAATTTCATCTGGAAACAGATTCTTTTTCTATATTATTTCAGGGTCTCCTTGCCCCACTTTCTCACTAAATGTGGCTGGAGCCATTTAGTAATTCGGCTCAGATTTTTGTATCAAAGTTTCAGGGATGAATAGTGAAAATACCGTTTTCTTTCCACTCTTAAGGCCTTGGGTCTTCTTTTACAAGCAAAGAAGCTTTTCTCTTGGGAACATAGTTTGTGGTTGGAGACCCATGAGGGTGGAAACTGTGACTAATACTTTCTAATGCAGGACAATGATCCAGTCATAGCTCTAAACTGGCATAAACTCAGGGCAATCTGAGGCATCATTTCCTTGCTTCAGGATCTTGTACTCTCCACCTGAGACAAGGAAGCAGAGGACTTTTTAAAAAATTGCTTCTGTAGGGAACATATGTAAACTTTAGTTTGACTGACATCCTGTTTACACATCTGTAAAAGATGTATTTCAATCTCAAAAGATTATGATACCTTAAGTTCCTTGGCAGAAATAAACACTAGCAGGAAGATACTGATTCTTTTTTTTTCTGAAAGATTTATTCACTTTGCTTTATGTGTATGATGTTTTCCTTGCATGCCAATGTGTGCCACTTGTGTGCCTGGTGCCTAGGGAAGTCAGAACAATGTGTTGCATCTAGAAGCAGAGTTACAGATGGTTGTTAACTACCATGTGGGCACTGGCAATTGAACCCAGGTCCTCAGGTCCTTAGAAAGAGCAACAAGTGCTCTTACCACTGAGCCACCTCTCCAGTCCCCAGTATACTGATTCTTAGTAGTTCAAATTATGAATGGAATAAAAAAAAAGTCTGAGGTTCTTTCTCCTAGAAAATTATCATTAGTCACTGGATTTAAACTACTCATTTGCTTTTCCTAATACAATTTCTCCAGTTACTAATTTTCTCCTGTTTATATAATAGTGGTTTCCTTCTTGTCTTAATTGTGAATATTACTGTAGATGTACTAAATAATGGTATCAAAATTCTGCTTTCCCCATTAAAGGTCTATAGCATATGAATAAATAATCAAATCCTATTGTCCTTAATGATACCAATAAATAATATTAAAAGCCAACTGTAATGTTTAAAAACCTATTAATATAGGGTTTGGGTTCTTTTAACAAAAATCTTTTTATGTGCCTCTAATATTCATTGGTATAATCTAACTTGTCAGGTTCTTTGTTTTTTGTTTGTTTGTTTGCTTGCTGGCTTGCTTGCTTGTTTTGAAACAGAGTTTCTTTGAGTAGCTCTGGCTGTCCTGAGACTCCCTCTATAGACCACGCTAGTCTTGACCTCACAGAGATCTGCCTGCCTCCGCCGCCCAAGTGCTGGGAATAAAAGAATGTGCTGCCACTACCCAGCCAATAAACTAGTATTTTTAAACTAGCTCTTTTGGATCTTAAATTACAAACATTTGTCTGCATAATACATAGTAACCAAGTAATTGTGCTGTGCAAAAAAAAATTTTTTTCACATTAGTTTTTTGGGTTTTTTTTTTAAAGAAATGATAGTCAGGGGGCTGGAGAGATGGCTCAGCCATTATAGGTTAGGCTCACAACCAAAGAAATGATAGTTAGTTGCTGAAGAGGATGTGGAAAAAATGCAAAAGCCAGAGAATGGAGAGGAGGGCTGTAAAAATGCTGTCCTATAGTCATGACAAGTCTGCACACTCATGAACTGAGAGAGCTCAAATTTAACCTGAACAAGACCTACATAAGATCAATAGAGCTAAAAGTCCAGCAGGGGGGGATGAGAGGGGTTCCCAATTCTCTAACCCTTATTGAAGAGCTATTAGCCTGGAAAAGCTGTCAGCAGAGCCATTCTTCTCTAATGGTGTGGTCACTAAGCAGTTTCTCAAGCACCAGTGGCTATCGCCACAACCATATATATATATATATCTTAGTGAGCAGCAACAAAGAAGGAGGAGGGAAGAGGACTAAGGGAGGAGGAGGGAGGAGGAAAGTTTGGAGGGGATTATGGAGGGAGTACATTGAAAGTTGTGGGAAAAACCCGGAGTATGTATATGAATATTATCTTGTTGTGTACATGTATGAAACTCCCAAAGAACAAAAAAAATCACATATACATATATGTGTGTGTTCTATGTAATATATGGAGAGAGACAGGAACAGAGTGTCCACATTCAGTAGCCCCAAAAGCACACTAAAAAAAGGTCAAAGAACTTTTAATACACACACACACACACACACACACACACACACACACACACACACACACACACACACAGAGGCACGCACGCGCATCTAAGTACCGTGACTGACACTCTAATAATGTCAGAAAACAGTCACAAATTTATGGGCAATAATAATTAAGGTAATCACGGATGTGACCCTTTCACCTATTTTCTTTGAACTAGGTGGACTTTCATGGTGTCTTTTGTACTTTCAAATCACTATTAGTTTTCAGGACTGGAGGGGAAGACCCAGATGGTAGATTTAAGGAAGATTCAAACAACTCAAAATGTGGAAAAGGGAAGTTTATCTGTCAGTTTGAAAGAACTCAAAAGACGTTGTGATGCGAAGCAAAATTATCACTACTATTAATTGCATAGGCATATTAAAAAGACCCCAGAATGTGACCTCCTCTAAAACAGAGAATGCATGGTGAAAATGTGTCTTAATCTTCTACTCTGCACTTAAAAAAATGTCAAGTATATCTATCACCTCAATTAACCATAGGAAAAAGCTGTCAAAATCTAATTCCTTTTCTGACAAGGCATTTATTCTGAAACCAGCAGAGGGAGAAATAGGCAGTTGCACTAGAAAGAGACAAGTGTCACAGGGGTCCCAGTCACATCGGGAGCCTTCCATGTGCATGGTGCTGATTAGAACCCTGGTGAGTCTACACTCCCATGCTCAGGGATTCTTGACTCAGCCAGAAAAAACTAAGACTTTGTGGTCAGGTTAACTTGGAGTTGAAACTGTTACAAAAGGAGTGTTAGGAGCATTTTTCTTTAAGGAATTGTTTGAGCACATACAAAGATGAATGCCAGTGGTATTTTATAAGCATTTTGCTTGTGTTTATTATTGTAAAAAATGAATTGTGGGAAATGTTCTTACCAGACTAACGCTACCATAATTAAAGTTTTTTTTTCTTTTTTTGGTTTTTCGAGACAGGGTTTCTCTGTGTAGCTTTGGAGCCTATCCTGGCACAATCTCTGGAGATCAGGCTGGCCTCGAACTCACAGAGATCTGCCTGCCTCTGCCTCCCGAGTGCTGGGATTAAAGGTGTGCGCCACCAACGCTGGCCCATAATTAAAGTTAACAAGAGGTTATCCAGGCATTCTGCTATGTAGAAAATATTTATTGTGTACTTCTAAACAAACAAACTAAAAATGTACTCCATGGAAGAAGGAACACTCCTCCATTGCTGGTGGGAATGTGAACTTGTAAGACCACTTTGGAAATCAGTATGGCGGTTGCTCAGAAAAATGGGAATCAATCTACCTCAAGATCCAGCCATTCCTCTCTTGGGTATATACCCAAATACTGCATGTCCATACAACAAGGACATATGTTCAACCATGTTCATAGCAGCATTGTTTGTAATAGCCAGAACCTGGAAGCAACCTAGATGCCCCTCAACTGAAGAATGGAAAGAGAAAATGTGGTACATTTATACAATGGAGTACTACTCAGCAGAAAAATGCAATGGAATCTTGAAATTCGCAGGCAAATGGATGGAACTAGAAGAAACCATCCTGAGTGAGGTAACCCAATCACAAAAAGACAAACATGGTATGTACTCACTCATATATGATTTTTAGACATAGAGCAAAGGTTTACCAGCCTATAATCCTCTTCCCCAAAGAAACTAGAAATCATGAATGACTCTAAGGGATAAATGGACCCCAGGAATGGGAAGTGGCATAAACTCCCGAGCTAATTGAGAGCATGAGGGTAGGGGAGTGGGTGCTGCCACAATAAGAGCACAAGATGAAGAGTAGAGGAGAAGAAATGGAGGAGCAGATATATTGAGTTGGGGGAAGAATAGAGGAGAGAGAGCAGGATGAGAGATACCATATCAGAGGGAGCACTATAGGTCCAAGAAGAGATCTGGAACTAGAAAGATCTCCAGAGACCTATAAGGATGACACGATCTGACAGTCCGGGCAGTGGAGGAGAGGATGGCCTAGAAGCCCCTCCCCTAGAATGAGAGTGATGACTACTCTCTATGCTATCCTAGAGTCCTCATCCAGTGGCTGATGGAAGCAGAGACAGACATACACAGAAATACACTGAGCTGAATTCTGGAACCTAGTTGAAGAGAGGGAGGAATGAAGAACAAAGGGGTCTGTACCAGGTTGGAGAAACCCACATAAACAGTTGGCCTGAAAAAGGGAAAGCATATCGACCCCAGAGGCTCTTTGGGAGGCCAGTACGGGACTAATCCAGCCCCCTGATCATGGATGCCATCGGGGAGGCCCCTGCACTCCTGGGAGCCTCCAGAGGTGGACTGGCTTTTTGCCCTGGTGTATGTGGGGGACTTTGAGAGCCCATCCCACTTGAAGGGATACACTCTGTCTCTGAACACATGGGGAGGGACCCAGGCCCAGCACAGGAAGATTTGGTGGACTTGGTGGAGCCCCGGTTGGGGGCCCTACCCTGCCTGGGGAGTGGTGGGTGGATGGGGTGGGGGGTAGGTTGGAGGTGGGGGAGAAGGAATGGGGGTAAGGGAAGGGAGAGGGAGAGGGAGAGGGGAATTACATGTGAAACAAGCCTGTTCCCTAACTTGAATTAATAATAATAAAAAGAGAGAAAAAAATGTACTCCATGCATTAGGATGTACAAACAATTACACAATGCAGATTTAGCCTGGCTAGATGACTCAGAAAGTAAAGGTGCCTACCCTAAAACCTGAAGATGTGAATTTAATCCTCAGAACCCACAAAGTGAAATGAGAAACTGACCACTACAGATTGTCTTCTGACCAGAACATATGTGAATACAAATACACACACACACACACACACACACACACACACACACACACACACACACACACACACCATAAATAATACATAACATTTTTATTGAAAAGAATTTTCTCTGATTATGGTTTCCCTTCCCCCAACTCCTCCCAGATATTCCCTACTTCTCGACCCACCTACCCAAATCCACACCCTTTTTTTTCTCCCTCTCATTAGAGTACAAACAGGCAACAATAGTAGTAAATTACTATTACTATTACTATTTTTATTTTGTTTAGATTTATGTACATGTGTGTTTTGCAGGTATGTTCATGCCAGTGACACATGCATCCTTGGTGCCCACAGAGGAAAGAAATGGACATCAGATCCCCTTCAACTGGAGTTCTGGATGCTTCTATACCACCATATGAGTGTTGGGAACCTAATCCTGGTCTTCTGTAAGAACAGCAAATGCTGTTAACCACTGAGCCAACTATCTAGCCCTAATTGTTTACCTTTAAAAATGAGACAACAAGCAATAAAAAGGAGAGTTATTCATTTTACTAATAAGTCTCCAGGATTGGAAATTTGCATAACAGCATACTAATTTTCAATTTGTTCTGCTGAGAAGCATGTCTTTAAAAAACAAAGGCATACCCTATGATTTTAAGTGGTATACTGATGATATTTTTATTGGAGTAGCTGTGTGTATGTTTTACAGACATGTAAAAATTAGAAAGAATATGACATCAGCACGCATAAATGTGATAAAGAACTGTTACCTTGCTTAGGAAGGTGAATGGTCTTGTTGTTGTTGTTATTGGTGTCATTGTTGTTGTTTATGTAGTATGTGGGGGAAAGGGAACATGTATACATGCATGTGGATAGTGTTTTTTTCGATGAGTCTACACTTCATTTACTGATAAAGTGTCACTCACTTCAACTTGTTTTGAAACCACTTTGTTCAGGAGATTTCCTCATGTCTCTGCCTCCTGTGGCTACAGGTGGTCCCAAAGTTTAGTGGTTTTTTAATGAGGGTCCTAGGGATCCAAACTCTGGTCTTCAGACTTGGGTGGGTAATGCGTTACTTGCTGAATTACCCACTAAAGAATCGTTTCCCCAGCACCTGAGGCTGATTCTTTACCACTGATAAGCCATATACTGAATCAAGTTTACAGACAGACACTATGTAGAAAAAAAAGAGTTTTCTTTTTTTTTTTTCATGTTTCATGGCTAGGACAGTGGGTAAAGTCATCAGACACAGCCGCAACTAGGTGATAGCAATAGAAATGTAGACAAGCAAGTGAGTGTTGTAGAAACAAAACAGTGAGAATAGATAGACTTAAATGAGTTAAGGCAGAGATAGAGGAAAGTTGGAACTCAAAAGAAATAGTGAAGTTCTCAAGTCTAGGTAGAAGGGCAGCAGTGACATATAGTGAGAAGCAGATGTTTGGGAAGAGAGATGATGGGTTTCATTTTCAAAAATATTGACTTTGAGGTTAATGGCAAAAACTTCAAATCAAGGCATCCAAAAAATCAGTGGGAAGAAGGGCCTGGAGCTATACAGGAAAGTCAAGAGTGAAGGTTTATAAATCAACGGCACATTGTTAATGATTAAAACCACGATACCACATCAGGTTGACATTGGAGCTAGGATAGAAGAAAGAATTCCTCAGAAACACCTCTCTGTAGGAGGAGAAGCATCTGAGGCTATGGTTGAAACTGAAGACAAGAACACAGAGATGCGGGTGAAAAGTCAGGACACATCCATAAAAGCCAGAGTACAGAAAGGTTCCCAAAGGCCAGGCTGAATACCAGTATTAACTGCTGCAAAGTGGTTAAAGAGGATGAGAACTGAGAGGAACCACAAAGTTTAATACTAGGAATTACTAGCAAGCTTGGAATGAAAAGCTTGAGACATGCCAGAAACAGTGTCCAAGCTGGACAAGAAGGTCAAGCATTGAGGCTTTCTCAGTAAGCTTAGTCACAAAAGGAATGAAGGAAAATATGTTCACTGGAGGAGATGGCAGGGGAAAAGGAAAGTCCTTGTTTGATTTTGCTTTGAAAACATTTGTAGACTGAAAAAAATATAACTAACAAAACAATAACTGAAAATAAACACAAAAAAAAATAAAAACTTGATTTTTTAATCTAGTAATATGTGTGCAAAGCATGTGTTGTCATGTATTAGCTGAAATTAGTTAAGTGTCCTAAAAGAATCGTAGATCTTGGATTTTGAGAAGAAAGTTTTATCATGAAAGAAAAAAACTAAATTTGTTGAAACTCTACAGAAAGCTAAATACTAAAGTTAGCAGTTGAAAGTGGCTAGTTTTGAAAGGCCTTGATAGCCATTCGCTTGCTCAAAAATTATTTGCTGAACAATGTGTCAGGTATACCCTGTTCTAAAAGCTGGCATTATAGAAATAACAAGAAAGGTGGATTCAAGACGGACAAGACAGTTCACTGAACAGCAGTACCTACCAGTATCGTCTACGATCACTGAAGAACTGAGTTCTAAACTCATGGCTCACATGACTGAAAAAAATTTGAAAACAGCAAGTTGTTCTCTGACCTCTACATGTATACCATGACATGTGTGCCCCCACATGGGCACATACATACATACACACACATATATACATACACACACATGCATGCATACATACATACATGTAATAAAAAAGAAAGGTAGGAGCCTGAATTTATTGAGTGTGTTTTAAAGTGAGGAGAAAGAAATGTAATAAACAAAAAAGTAGCAGAGGTCAACATAGAGAACACAACATTTATAGAAATGGAGAAAATGGGAAAAATAATAATTAATAATCAAAGTCATTTTAAATACTGAAATGGCATTGGAGAAAATTAAATTGTACAATAGAATATTATATGGCTGAGGAGGCATCTCTTTGGTCAGCCAGAGAAGGCAAGGAAACTTCACAGAGTTTGTGTAACATAGATGAAACCAAAAAGTGACTGAGCCCACTACATGGAAGGAATGCTCCATGAAATAGAAAACTAAAATACAGGTGGGTGGATTGATAGATACATAGATAGATAGATAGATAGATAGATAGATAGATAGATAGATAGATAGATAGATAGATAGGACTCAAAATGACAATGACTTCAGACTGAAGGGAAATTGACAGAGAAGTAGTATCACCCTCAGGAAAGAACAGTGTCTTGAGTGAACAAGGGTGTCTGGAATGAAGAGTTGGGTATATGTAAGAATAATCTTGGAAGAGTTACAAAGAATTAAAGAATATTGAATAGAGAGACACATTGTTTATTGTTCTCTGATGCTTCTAAATGACTAGTTGACTGCAGCCATCAGTCCAGGGCAGCCTTTATTCCACAGCCTATATTGGCCAGAGGATCCCAGCCAGCTTTCCTGGGAAAACATGTCTGGACACTGATAACTCTTATCTTCAGCCTGGAGTTCTGCAAAAGAGACAAAGCTATCCCAAGTGATGTTTCATTTGGTCATTGTAGACACATTTTTCATTCAGTACATGCAAATTAGCATTGTTCAAAACTCTTTTATCCCATCCATAAATTCATTCCTCTGGTTTTCTCCATTGTAATCATTTGCCACATTTAGTACTGTCTAAAACTAAGACTAGTGGACGTCTTTATTGGTCTGTCATGCCCCAGAACTACCAATGCTCAACATGTACTATCAGCATTACATCTACAACACTTTATTTAACTCACTGTCAATTTGATGTACCTGATTAGAACTGGCTCTTAACGAATTCCACAGCCTCAGCCTTGGCCCTTCTGTGACCCATTCACTAAGCACCAGGTAAACAAATACTTTCCAAAAGACGTAGAATTGATTTTACTTATTCTTTAAGTGTTTGATAAAATCCAATTAACAAACCATAAATGTCCTGCATTTCTCAGGTAAAAGTTATTTTATATTTATCTTCTTATTTAGTCCCTCGGAGCTTTGTGCATGGTAGACACGTGATCTATCAATGAGCAATATTCTCATGTTGGAAAGGCTTTAATTTAGTTTTTATTGATATTAGACCACTTAGGTTTTCTTTTTCATTTAGAATTGGATTTTTAAAAATAATTTTGTCTATCTCACTGGTTGGTAGTGGCACACACCTTTAATCCTAGCACTAGGAAGGCAAAGGCAGGTGGATTTCTGTGAGGTCAAGGCCAGCCTGGTCTACTGAGTGAGTTTCAGGAAAGCCTCCAAAGCTACAGAGAAACCCTGTCTTGAAAAAACAAAATAATAATAATAACACCAATAATAATAATAATTTTGTCTATCTCATTAAATTTTTGACATTTACTACCACAAAACTGCTTGAAATTATCTCTTGTTCTTTAAATTTGATATTTATATGGAGACATTCCAATTTTCTCCATCCTTGTTTCATACCATATTGCCTTGAAGGAAAAAAAACTGAGGCTAGAATCTAACATAGTTATTATTTGCATAAAAAAATATGTCTTTGCTCATGAATATCTTGTATGTATATTCAGAATGCATTTAATAAATATGGGTATTGGAAGCAAACTATTAAATATTTGTACTACATCTGATCTTTATTATTATTGGACATTTTCTAACTTTTCTTAATATGTCTGTATAGATATTATTTTATTGTTTTCAAAGTTATTATTTTTAGTTTTTAGTTATGCATTTGTGTAAGTTAGAGTATATGCACAAGTGTGCAGGTGTCCTTGGAGGAATCAGACACCCTCCAGCTAGGATGATAGACAGCATCTGACATGGATGAATACAACTGAACTCTTGTCTTCTGCAAGAGGAGCAAGCCATCTCTCCAGATCCAGTTGTTCCTCTTACAGGACTTGTTTGGCTTAATGCAGCTTCTCTTATTCATTATTGTCTGTTTCCACTGATGAACAGTTAAAATAACTGCTTCTTCCTGTGACTTAGATTGACCTTGCTGTCCCTTTTCCTAGCATCTTGAGGAGTGCACAGTGACTTGAATTCATCCCTCTTTTCCAAGAAAAAATGCTGTTACAGATTTCCTTCTTAGTACCAATTCTCAAAAATTTTAGTGAGTTGCATTTTTTAATTTTATTCATATTAAGATATTCTCACAGCTCCTTCTATTTCTTTTTAACTCAGGATAATTTAGAAGTATGATCACCATGTGTCAAATGTATAAGGATTTCCCAGATATCACATTGATTCCTAATTTAGTTCTACTGAGGTCAGGGGACATACATTCTATGACTTCAATCCTTTCAAATAAATTAATAGTTTCTTGTTGTACAGAGTACAATGTCTTTTGTAAACTGTACTGTTTCTGTGTACTTCTGAGAAGAAATGTACTCTTGTCAACCAGAATGTTTTATGAACTATCATCAAGGTCAGATTATCAAACAATATCAATTAATTTTGTGTATCACTAACAAGCTTGTTCTGTGAAATATTGAAGATTAATATAAACTGCAACTATAGCTGTTTATCCATCATCCCTTCTATCTTAGCTTATCTTTTTGGTAGTTCATACTTTTTATTAAAATTCGTTCATACAATGGATTTTAATCATGTCCCCTCAACTCATCCTTGATCTTTCCCAACTCCCTACATATCCAACTTTATCCCCCTTTGTCTTCTCTCTCTCCCTTCCCTCCTCTCTCTCCCTCCCTTTTTCTCCTCTCTCCCTCCCTTCCTCTTCCTCTCCCTCTCTTAAATTAAAAATAAAACAAAAAAGCATGAAATGGAAAACAAAAATCTAAAATTAAGGAAAACAAAAAGCACACAAAAAATACAACTGAGTTTGTTTTGTGGTAGCCAACTACTCCTAAGTAGAAGGCCTGCCCTGGATTGTGGGTGATAATACCAAATAACACTCCACTGGCAAAAACTGATTTTTTTTCCTTCCCAAATGTGGTCCCACCTCTAACCATGAAGCTGTCTACATTATCTTAATTTAACTTTAAAGTATTTTTACAGGTTGAAGTCATGTTTATAATTGTTATGTCTTCTTATATTGATCCTTTTAGCAGTATGAAATGCCTATGTTTGTCTTTACTAATAACTGCTAAGTCTACTTAATTCAGTGTTAACACAGATATTCCAACAGAAATGTATTAATCAAATCAAAGTTATTTCACTTTCAGCGAACATTTATAGTGAACAAATGAATCATGGCTTTTCATCTGTGACTGATCCTATGATGGCCATACAGGTTTAACACTTCCCTAGTCGGATTTGTCTCAAATGGGCTTTGTTCCCTTTTCTCTTTATGTTGTCTTCTTTGTGTTAAACAACTATTTTAAATTAGACTTTTTTTTCCTTATTAGCTATAGGCCCATTATGATAGGTAAGTTGATAAAGTATCAATCAAGCATGAGAAACTGAGCTCAAGTCTCAAAACTCAATATGACTACTTCAGGGTTGGTAGCCCTTGGTTGTAATTCCAGAGCTGGGCAAAGAGAAATAGGCAGGTCCCTGGGACTTGCAGCCCAGCCACTGTGACCTATTTGATGAGTTGAAGGCCGATAAGACACCTTATTTTTTAAAAAGGAGAAGAAAAAATGAACTAATGTGGACAATGCCGAAGGGTCAGCAACTGGCTGCCACATACATGCCAACAAAGTACACACACACACACATACACACACACACACACACACACACACTTACATGTGTGCACATGTATTTACATGCACACACACACACACTTACATGTGTGCACATGTATTTACATGCACACACACACACACACACACACACACACACACACACACACACAAACACACACACAAACACACAAGAAGTTCCATTTGGGTATATTATTTGTTTTCATTTCTCTGTTAAAATGGCATTTCTGTTCAGGCATTAAAACCATTTTTCTGTCTGAGTCCACTTTCATTTGCTGAATAAACTCAAAAGCACTTTTAATGTCTGTGCTAATTTCACATCTGAGCTAATTGTGATCAGATTGCATTAGGAATTTCTTCCTATACTGGCCTCCCTGACAGCATCTGGGGTCGATGTGCTCTCCCTTGTTCAGGCCAACTGTTCCTGTGGGTTTCTCCAACCTGGTACAGACCCCTTCGTTCTGCATTCCTCCCTCTCTTCAACTAAATTCCCAGTTTCAGTTCAGTGTATATCTGTGGGTGTCTGTCTCTGCTTCCATCAGCCATTGGGTGAGGGCTCTAGGATAGCATAAAGAGAAGTCACCAATCTCATTTTAGGGGAAGGACTTTTAAGTTATCCTCTCCAAAATTGCCTGGATTATCAGATCCTGTCATCCTTGTAGGTCTCTGGAGATCTCCCTGGTTCCAGATCTCTTCTCGGACCTATAGTGGCTCTCTCTGATATGGTATCTCTCATCCTGCTCTGTCTCTTCTATTCTTCCCCCAACTCAATATTCATCCTCCAACTCTATTCTTCCCCCAACTGATCCAGAACCCTGAACATGGATGTCAATAAGGAGGTCTCTGCACTCCAGGGAGCCTCTGGTGGAGGATTAGTATTTTTCCCTGGTGCAAGAAGGGACTTTGAGAGCCCATCCCACTTGAAGGGTTACACTCTGGCCCTGGACACATGGGGAAGGGCCCAGGACCAGCACAGGAAGATTTGGTGGACTTTGCAGAGCCCCCGTTGAGGGCCCTACCCTGCCTGGGGAGTGGTGGGTGGATGGGTGGGGGGTAGGCTGGGGGTGGGATGGGGTGAGGGGAGAGAGAGGGAGAAGGGGCTTACATGTGAAACAAGCTTGTTCCCTAACTAGAACTAATAAATAAATATTTAAAAAAAGAATTTCTTCCTGCACATGAATCCACACCTCCTTTTATTTCTATGACTAGCATTTTTCCCCTGCAAAGTTGTCACAGTAGGTAGGATGCACAGGCTACCACAGTGAACTACATCAGAATAGGTGAATAAAATGATAGACATTGATTTTCTTAGTTCTGATGGTTATAATTTAAAGATGAACATGCTGACTAATTTGATTTCTGGGGAAGGCATTTTTGTGTCTTACAGAGGGCCATTTTCTCACTACTTGGATGTTCTTTCCTCTATACATCTGCAAGGAGAAAGAAAGTGCTAGTTTCTGTTTCCTAAGAGAAACAATCCTATAGGATCAACATTACCTGTGGCTGTCATCAAGTAACTGTTTCTTTCAGAGAAATAACTTCTAACTCCAAGGTTCAGTGAAATACTGCATTTCAACAGATATAGAGCAATGGTCAATGTTAACACATTGGAGAATTAACTGGAAGGAATGGAAGAAGTAACACCCTGAGTTTTTCATGACTGTAAGAAATAACCCTGAAACTAGAACTGTAGTGGAAGTTAGGACTTCAGCATGAGAAAGTGTGGATAGATGAGGCACAAGCATCCTGTCTATAACAGGTGCTCTGCATTAGACACTGAAGCCCTTCTCTTTTTCTTAGGATCATTGGACTTGGGACCTTGTAAGAGACTAACTCATGTGAACTAATACTACAATCCAACTTCCCCATGGTATGGAAAGAGGCTCATATCACTGCCAAGCTTTCTTGGCTTCTCGTTACTGCCGTTTTAGCCTGACACCCTGGCGGTCTCTTCCATGCCTATTTAGGCATTTGCCAAGGAATTCAGCCAAGTTTACACTAAAGATTATGAAGTTCACTCTTTTGGTGGTTTCTTGCCTGTAGCTCTCCCCCCCCACCCCATCCGAAAATTTCCAATTGGTCTTCTATCCCATAATTCTGTGCTCTGATGAATCAATCTAACAGGCTTCTGTTTTCTGCCACTCAGGTTGTGTGCAGACTATAAGACTCCCTCAACCAGGGAGAAACTCCAACATCTCACCAGAAGCAGTCATATCTTTCACCAACAAATTCACATCTCTCTTCCTGATTTTTCATGATGTTCTCTGGATTAAATGCACACATTATATACACTAGTCAGTCAGGGATATGGATAAATATTATTCTCAGATTTTTGGATTTCAGGTTGGTGGGTTTGTTTAGTGTCCCTGCTTATAATATTTTACCATAGATATCCAATGATTCTACTCCTCTGAAATTGCATCCTTCATATTGTCAACAACAAAAGCCACAACTCTTACCATTCTACTTCAGATGGTTAATATTTCAGTAGGAAACTGGACCTAAGTCAGTGCCTATTCTTAATTTCCAGGCTGTTAGAATTATTGATTTGATTATTTTCCAGTATCTGAAATTGTGTTCTGCAGGAAGAATATCTAGACACACACACACACACACACACACACACACACACACACACACACACACACCTGGTTTTGTACATACAAGCACTTAAGATTACAAAGTATAATTTTCTTTCAAATATATAATTCAAAATCAATATCCTATGAGATTCTCCATAACCCATACTGAGCCTCATTGTCTAGCCTCATTTGTTTCTAGTCTTTTTCACTACACTCCAGTATCAGTACTTATAATCAATATTGGACTTATAACCAATAACCATTTTCTTTCTTCCATTGTTATGTTGCCTGACCATCTTCTTTTCCAAAAGCTTGAATTTGTTTTTATTCCCTTCCTTCTGCTTTGTAAGCCATGAGTCTCTGGGGAACTCAAATACATCAGAGGTGGAGCTGACTTGCCAAGGGAAAATGTTCTCCTATCCTCCAGGTTCTATCTCAGGAGTGGCACCCTCAACGCTTCCGTATCATTTGAGAGGTTCGCAGGGCTTCTGAGAAAGTTGCCACCACCTCATGAGGTACTTTGGGGCAGTCACTTCCTGGCCTTTAGAATATGAATGGCAAAGCTCCTGGAACACATCTTCCAGTTAAGGAAACTGGATGCAGTGGATGTTCACTGGGTACAGAAGAAAAGTGAACATAAACACACTGGCAAAGGAAATTTAGCAAGGACAGAAGAATTAAAAAAAGTAAAAGCAAGTTCCTAGCTGTTATTCTCATTCTTTACTAGCAAGAATGCCATGTTCAAGGTAGACACAGTATCTTGTTACTACTGTGTCTCCAGTACCCCAAATAGGCCCTAGCAGCTAGTAGGTCTTCAACTGTGGAGTTTACTGAAAAAATAAATTACAGACATCCCAACTTGTCTAGAATGGATTTTAACAGTAACACTTTCTCCATTAAAATGGAACCCCTCCCTAAAAATAGATGATAAAACTATTTACTTCTAAGAAAAAAATGTTAATAATGTCGTGTGAAGTCCATTTTGTTTAGCTCATCACTTCTTTTCCTCCTCATCATGCCTTGGAGACTCATGCTCTCCAAGATACTTGTGTATGCATTTTCAGAACAGAAAGGGTTCTACCACTTGAAAACTAATTTAAAGGTCACTGTTTCCATCACTCAAATTCCTGGAATCCAATCTGTTTACTTGGAAGAAAGACAAAATATTATCATCTTACCATTCATTAGTCAAAAGACTTGCATTTTTAATAAATGCTATCCAAGTGAGCTTTTGGGAAAAGGCCTCTGCAAATTAGCACTGGATCATATGCCCATAAAACCAAACAAATCATGTTGATAGCACAGAACTGCTTCATGCCATTAGCATTCAGCAGCATCAAGTGGATAGTTCACAAGTGAGGAAAAGGCTAGCGTGTGCTTTGTTAGTATAAGGGTTTACATTCGCCTGATTAGACTTAGGAATCTGCTATCCACAGTCTTGCCTGAAACAAAGTTAAAGGCCAGTTCTTAAAAACTGAGACTCGGGGCTATTATGGGAACATAAGGTAAGCAATGCGAACTTTTCTCAGAATATCAAAAACTTTTTTTCCATTAAAATTGCAAATATTGCAAAACAATAAAGCATGAAAAATAAAATTCACCTGGCACTGAGCCACTCCCCTCAATGTCATAGTCACAGCATCCTGTCTGCTCATGCTGCCTAGGACATCTCCTAAGCCTTCATTGAGGGAAGCTCGGAGCATGGCTGGCCTTCAGAGCATGCCTGGCCTTCAGAGCTTGCCTGGCCCTGGGAGTACAGCTGGCCTTTTCAACTGGTCCTTGGAGCACTACTAACCCTAGTTGCACAGCTGGCCCTCTGAGTACAGCTGGCCCTGGGAGCATGACTGGCATAGGAAAATTCAGCTTCCCCACTTCAGCTGTCTGACTTTCCTCCTCCTCCTCAAGTCCTACAACATTCCTGTGAACTAAATGTTCCTCAGGCTAGACTCTATGCAAGACTAATTATGCCTCTAAGATCCTTCTCCTTGACATCGGAGCAGACAACCTGTAGAACTCTTACCTTTCCCTTTCCCCCCACTTCGGTAGAGTCACCACCCATTTCATTTTCTTAATCCTAGAGAACGGTGATCACTTTAGTACCTCAATTAAAATAACGAACGTAGGAGCACAAAATTATGACTTGGGGAAATATTTTGCTTTTAGTTTCAAGACTCAATTCAATAACCAAGATACAAGACTTCTTGCTGACATGAAAACATTAAGTGCCTTTTTAAAACAAAGTTTCCCACCCTACTAATCTGTTGTCTTATGGGTGGGCTTCATACCAGGCCAGCACAATTTGGTTTTCAGTCAGCCCAACTTGGTGATAGAACTTGGTGACAGCATGACTCCCAAATGTGAAAGTAGCAGGATGTCACATACACTGAGCTGGAATGCCAGTGCTGGCCTATCACTGTTACCCACTGAAGCATCTAAACCAATGTCGATGGCCACCACAAGAAATCCATGTCCTGGCACCAGTTGATCTGTAGCCCCTCCTCAAAGGAAGGATTAAACCAGACCCTTGAGGATTTATGGGTTTTTTTTTCAATTTCCCAGTGAGGAATAAATGCTACAGAGCAGAAAACCCACATTAAACAAAGCCAGAGTAAGAAAATATTGCCAAAATGCAGGAACCTTTGGACTGAATTCCACACTGTAAACCTGTGGGGTACAACATGGAACTGATAAAGCTCACCTTCCCGGTGAATAACAAGCCTCTTTAAAAGCATGCTGCTAGTAATAATAGTGGAAATATGCTTTTAAACTTTAAATTGTCACATGACAGTCTATGGGATGGCCTGAGTTCTATCCTTGAGATACAAAAGGTAAAAAGAGAGAATTCCCACTATTTGTCCTCTGCCCTCCACACATACTCAAGCTGCACATGGACATACACAGACATGCATACATGCATGCATGCACATGTGCATGAACACAAAGACATAATTTTTATTTAACGTAAAAAGTAACATGGCATCTTTCCATAGTGTCTCCACCCATGTACTCAATAAGAAACTCAGAAACTTGATTGCACAAGCTTTGGCACACCAATGTATAGCTGTCCCTGAAATATACTGAAGATTCCATCAGTGAAGTGTCAGATCAAGGAACACATAGAGACCAATTCAAAGATTCTAAGTCCCAAATGGTAACACTAAAAATATCCCTGAGGAGGACCCAGGATTCCTTCAGCAGAGATGACAAATAATGCACAGTAGAGAAGCAGGTATCTCCATTTATAGTCAATGACAGTCAGAAACCTGACAACTCCTATTTCCCAATAAAATGAGGAGCCCAATATTGGAATTATGAATTTCCTGAGGACCAAAAGAAACCATTCACACAAAGAAGTCCATGACTGGAAAAGAAGGCTCACAATTAGGGACTGTTCATGATGAAAGCCTGGTCTAGGAAATGTTCCCAATAAGTACATAAAAGAAAGCCACGATTCCTTTCTAGCAAAACCTCCAGTGAGGTTTGACTTAAGAATAACTTTGGTGTAGACTGCCACCCATACAAGAGTCAAGCATCAACCAATCAGGACCACCCTCATTTACATGGCAGGAACTGCATGGTGGAAACCCTTACTGAAAGAAAGACATCTTCCATATAAATTTCTCCAGAGTGAGTGAGACTGTGTGTCATGAAACTGGAAATTGGACCCTGAAAAGAGGAAAAGAGATTTCAAAAAAGGTTATGAGGAGAGGAGCTGGCAGCCAGATGATTCTTTTATGGCTGCCCTTGCCCACTTCTTCCTGGTAGATACTGGATAAACTTATTTTTCTACTATGGTCTACAATGAGTGGATCCATTCACTCCTTTACCAAACTCCACCACATCATCAACAATGGCTAGTTACAAAAATAAAATTTTATTAGTCTAGCCTCTACCTCCAATTCAGTCATTACCATGGGTGCACTCAATGTCTATGAAAGTGAATCATCAAAAACTGCCCAAACATTCTCAAATGGTCAACTCCAATTGCATTTGCTTCAATTCTACTTTCATCACCCACTTAAGGTCCAGCATCACCCCCAAACTGCTCAGTCTCTGGCATCTTTAGCATTAATATCCGGCTTTCTGACCACAACGCCCAATTCTTCCAGCTCGCTTGCACATTTTATCCATTCCCATTTTAAACTCATTGGCAAGATAGTCAGTGGTTACATGTGTGGGCTCTTAAATCAGGCTGCTTAGACCCACATCCTCCATCAGTCACTTCCTAACTGTATAAATTTGGGCAAAGGTCTCAATTTCCTCATCTAAAGAAAACGGAATTATGCTTAACCCAAAGGATGCCCATACTTACCTAATGTGCTTGTTATGAGGGAACTAAGAACATCCAGAAGATGAAACACAGTGACAGCGCTGTACACAGTAGGCTCTAAATAAATGCTGCCTCTTGCTTACTTATTTACTCCTGCATTTATTAATTTTCTTCTTATTTTTCAATAGCCAGCCTAAAATCTGTGTTTTATTGTTTTTTTCCTTTTCCGTATAATACTGAAAAATTCAACCAAATATCTTCTCTTTCTGATGCCAAGACTTTGAAAAATGATGGAAAAATATTTCACCATAACAATTAACACAACCATAAATTGAATATTTTCCACAGCAACTGTACTGTGTCTATTGCTCCAGAGCCTTTCACTTGTCAATTACCAACAATAGCTCTAAATAATAGCCATGCATATTGCAATCTTTCACCATGTTATTCAAACATCCTCTATTATTCCCTTTCTATGAAAAATTTAAAATTATACTGCTTCCAGACTTTTTCTACACCAATTAATTACCTTATCCACTGTTTGGTTTTTTTCACAATCTTTCTCAGACTTTAGCAGACTCTTCAGAACACTTACTCAACAAGGAGATAGCATAAATGGGAGCCCATATAAAATATCTTTAGATTTTTAAAACTGTAAATCAATCTAATAGAACCTTGTTATTCAACTCAAGATGTGGCAACACCGACCAGATCTATTATCTTAGATAAAGTGATACACACTCCCTAAAGGACAAAAATAAGAGCTGTAAAACAAGGAAGTTTGAGACAATGGATGCCAGTCAATAAATGCCAGTGGTCCCAGAAATATGAGGTGAGTCATACAGACTTTTCAGCGTACTAACCTGAGAGAGTTCTCAGAGTGGAATTCAGGAAAGAAGCAGCCCAGAGTCTCCCTGAGTTGAAGGATCAGAGCTTGAGGACGCAGCAGACTGTGCCGCTAGAGTCCATGAACAATTTCAGAAAGGAGGGAAACATTTAGAATCAAAATCCTGAAAGTCGACAGAGGGTCGCCTCAAATATTACACAAAGGAAAATGTGTACATGTAAGGGGAAACTATCCAAAGCTGTGGAGAAAGCCTCGGGGAAATGCCTGGCACTAACACAAAGTCAAGAAGGGGCCTTTTGCTCAACGGGTAGACTCATCAGTGATGGAGTACATGCTCGGGAAAGACTGTCTGAGAATGAGGAAAACTAATCCTAGACCGGATCATATAGTCCTGGATCAAGTCATACAAGGAAAAGCCAGAAGCAGCAGCTTAATTAATACATTTAAATCAACTTAATTAATTTGCTTAAATAAACCCCAGAATGAAGCTCAAGAATAATTGTAGGGCCTTCTAACTTCTGAACTAGAAGGGTAAATTCTCACTAATGGCATCCTGTGTTACCAGGTTGGTCAAACCTATCAACACTCAAGAAACATGGCATCATGAGAAGAGGAGTAAATAAAACAGAACTGAGCTAGAATAAACAATTTTATGTTAGAATTATGAGACCAGTAAAGTGTTTATAATTCTGTTGTGAACTAGAGATAATGAAGATATAAAAAGTGAGGCCCAAATCTAATTTAATGTAAGGATTAAAAATGTCATAAGTGATATTATCAGTTATCAGTAGATGAAACATTATAGGAAAAGATTAATAAATTAGCAACATAATTAAGAAAATGTTAATAATAAAGGAAGAAAACTAATATAAAAATTACACAGTATAAATTAGCTGTGGGAAACATTAAGAAACCCAAACACAAAAGTGTGAAAGAATATTTGTGAAACACCCCAAGCAACACCAGACTTCACATTCTTTTCAAAAGCAGAGTGTTTGCCAAAACAAACCACAGTCTAGTCATAAAACAAGTCTCCAAAACTCATAAAAAAGTATATTATTTGACCACAATAGAAATAAATTAGAAATTAATAAAGTTATCTGGAAAATCTTCAATTACTTAAAACATTACACTTGTCTAAATAAGCCATGAGTTTAAAAAGAAATGAAGAAAATTAGAGAAATATTTTAAAACCAATATGGCAGAAGGTCAACGCCAACCAAAAACTGCACCTTAAGTCTTTGTAGTTTGAAAGTGAGGAGAAATGTTTGAACTGAGAGATTCTTAGTCATTCAGCAGATATCAGTCAGATTCCTTGGAATAGGTACAAAATCATTAGACAGGCCATTTTAAAGTCTGACTCTGTGAAAATGTTCTATTTTTCTGGAACTCAGAGCAGTGCAGGCACATATGTATTCAACTCACTCCCATCACAAAACAAACACCAACTAAGCCTGTGAACCAATTTTTGTTCCTGTTGCATTCAGTCAATGTTTTGGAAACTAGTATCTATACTTTCTCTATCATCATTTTAGAATCTGCCTTGATCCTCCACCATCTACCAAAATCATTCCACATATGCCAACAATAACCCCTTCATTCTCAGCTGCTATAAAGACACAAGAAATATCTTGCTTTGCCCTGTTCCATGCCTACATTATGATCCTCCCCTGTTCACATCGTCCCCTTCTTAGGCATCCTTCTTAGCCAATGTTTTCTTCTCTGTCCTGTTTATTCTCCCTAAGAGCAGTTGCCTTTCTGCAGCTGCTAGTGGACCAGCACTTCCATTCCATACAGGACATTTAAAAAAAAGCCCTGCAAAGCCATTTTCATCTACTGTTGCAGTGGTATTCTAATCTCCACCTTCACTTGTACCTTACTGGTCCTTCCTAAAATGTCAATTCGACCCAAAACACATTTCTCCACAAGATCAGAGCAATCATTACCTTCTAGCAGGGTAGGTAGCATCATTTTCCTTCAATTCTTGCCTACTTTTTAGCATCATTTTCCTTCAATTCTTGCCTACTTTTCTAGCTTTGCTTCTTATATCATTTGCATTCTATATTTACAGGTGACACCCACCCAACCTAGTAACCATTCCTCCGCCTGAGTTCTGTATTTACAGGTGACAGCCACCTATCATGGTCACCTGCCTCTACCTGACACAACTGCCCTGAAGTTCACTAGCTCCCAAATTCCTCAACTTTCAAGACTCTCTTCATCATTTAAATGAAGCTGCTATGTCAGTACCACCTACTCTGTATCACATGCATAGTCAGAAAATACTAGTAGCAACTTTTCTATAAGTGTTCATCATCCCACTAATTTCAATATTATAGCCACCTACATAGTAAATAATATTGTTCCTATTTGATTAGGACCATAGAAATACCATTACTATTACATATTCCATAATGCTTTTAAACGTTAATAACTCTGTTTCAATAAAACTTCTCATAATATTAATAGTTCCATAAGTCCCTCCTACTTGTCCACCATTGGCCAGGAGAATGTTTCTGTTTATTGAGGGCTCTCATTGGTCCAGGCCGGCAGTAGGTGCTTCTTAGCATGTACTTCCATAGCATGGGAACAAATGTCATACAAAATTAGGCACAGGAAAGAAATTGTGACAAGCAAGGCATAAAGTTATATCTCATGACAATCTCTAATGGTAGACAAATATTAATAAGCAAACCATACCGCAGAACTACAAAACTATGACTAGTTTCAGTGACTACTACAAAATTCTCTTTATATTTGTTTCCTTTTGTCTAGCACATTTTTGTGTACTAAGTAGCATTCAAATGAGTGTGAATAAATGATGAAGGCCTTTCCAAAATAAAAGTATTTGCAGGGCTAAGACATTAGGGAATAAAATGTTGACACTTGAAAGGAAACTACCTTGATATAGAATTTACAAGGCTACTAGAATTTTTTCCAAATTTCTAAAAAATTTTAAGATGTATTCTTTTTATACGTAAGTCCTCACCTCAGTGTGACATTGAATCAAGACTGATAAACTATCCCGAAGACCACCTGATTGGATCTCTCCAATAAATGTGTGTGGAACTTGACAATGGATCCCTTCTATCTGATTTCCCATTCACAAATGAAAGATTAGTCTATGAACTCACCTTCAAATTAGACATTTTGGTAAAGTGTCTACCATATTATAGAATATAGAAGTCTTCATGACTCTTTAAAATCTCAGGAGTATGTTTCATATTATCCTATCATCCCTCATGTGTAACATACATGCTCAAAAATAAGATAATGTCTTATTTTTGAATAAATTGAAGCCAACTCTTCCCAAGGATGCTTTCTCAATTTCTCTGTCATTAAGGGCAGTCGGAGATTGGGTGAAGACATTAGCACATTAATTAGTCCAAAATTATCTATATAGATGTCAGTTTTAAAGGTACATATTCTTAGATAGCCAGACAAGAATGAGAGAATAATTGTGACTGAAATAATTTTTTTAAAATGGAATTATAAGAAATTAGCATATATCCAGAAGCTTTTTCCTGAGCCAAACCACAGAATCCCAACTGTTGGATCCATGGCAAAGGGGGGTGCATTAAAAGCACTGTTATAAACTGTTATATTGTGGAGAGTAACAAAATACTAAAGATCTTCATATTATATAAATGAGTACTCAGGGCTTGGTATAAAACTTCAATAAACACTTGGAGAAGTAGATAATGGGCTTAGAAAAAAAACAGCACTACAAAGGATGTCTCCACTGATGAAAAATTTAATGATGTCTCACTGAATATAAGATTTTAAAATAATGAGTATTTTAAATGGACTCAGTAGGTATTAAAATAAGTGATCAATATGCTTTAATAATTAATAAAATAACCCTCTAATGGAAAAAGCTTGGAATCACCTTATATTAAATTCTGCTTTCTCTTGGATATAAAATGATTAGTACACTGCATTTAACATGGGAAATGACTGTTATTAAATAATTTTCATTATCCAATATAGCTTCTCATATAATTATTTTTAAAATAATTAACTATACAAAGTTATACCTTGGTAAGTTACCCATCAACATATTAACCATGTCCATTATCAAGTGGAGGAATGAAATTCAGGTTAACAGTTCTGTTGCTTTTTGTAACCTATGTCTGAATTTTCTTCAAGCAATGGAATTATTTTGAGAAAATATGCTAAATAAACATGTTTAAAGATATCAGTCTACATTATTTGATTGAAGAACTGTTTATTTGTATAAGGTGTAGCTTCCCATATTGGTTCCTTTTATATTGTGATAAAATACCATGAATTACCATTTTGTTGATTGGTTGGTTGGTTGGTGTGGGTTTTGGGATTTGGATTTGGCTTGGAACACACTGTTGTCTATGTCTTTAAGTGGTTTCCAGCTGATACTAAAAAGTCTAAGATGAACACAGAGGAGCCTTTTTTTTCCTTTTTTCTTTTTTTATTTAAATTAGAAACAATCTTATTTTGCATATCAACCCCAGTTTCCTCTCTCCCATCCTCCCCTGTCCCCCAACTACCCCTTATCTCATCCCCATTCTGCTCCCCAGGGAGGGTGAGGCCTTCCATGGGGGATCATCAAAATTCGTCACATCATTTGTGGCAGGGCCTAGGCCCTCTCCCATGTGTCTAGGCTGAGAAAGTATCCCTCTATGGGGAATTGGCTCCCAAATTCCATTTGTATTCTAGGGATAAATACTGTTCCACTACCAGAAGCCCCTTAGATTGCCCAGGCCTCCTAACTGACACCTACATTCAGGGTTCAGGGAGCCTGTCCAATGCTGGTTTCCCAGCTGTCAGTCTGGGTTCTATTATCTCCCCCTTGTTCAGCAGAGACCCACAGCTAAGCACTGAGCTGAACTCCTGGAATCCAGTTGTAGAGAGGGAGGAGTGATGAGCAAAAGGGTCAAGACTAAGCTGGGAAAACCCACAGTCACAGCTGACCTGAACAGAGGAGCCATTTCCAACCACCTGTTTATGAGAATGTTCTTATACAAATATATATTTTTTCAGGAAATATTTAAAATGGTTTATTTTTAAAACTAATTTGTATATTCCCACTTCTCTTTCCATGTGATGTCAAATATTGTTGTCTTATTTAGATAAATTCATAATTCATAGTAAAATCCATGGTATGTTTCTAATGCTTATTTACATGCCACTTGAAATAGAAAAGCAAATGGGAATATTTTCCACCATTTCTTCCGACTCCATGTGCATGGCCCCTGAGATTTAACTGTTCTTTTGAACTCTAAGTGAAGTAGGCAATACTCTGCTCACTGATAGCATTTTGAAGATGTCTGACCCATTATTGCATAAAGATGAGTGTTTCACTTAATAAAGCCTTACAGTAACACAATTTGTTACACCATAATTAAAGATGGACACATCTGTTCCATTTTAATTCAAACCCCTTTGAACATAATTACATAAAGCTGCAAGAAAGGAATTTCTCAGTCTTAGAAATTTGCAATAAAAAAAATTCATTCTGTCCTCAGAGTCTACATGGTCAAAGGACAATTTGTAAAATGAAGTCAAATAGATGTCTCTCCCTCTGTATCAAAGCATGCCATAAGCTAAAGCTCCAGATTAAAGTACTCTTCCCCTCTGAAAGCCACAATTAGTTAAGGAGAAGGAGGTGAAGGGCAGACATAATGTATAACTATTCCATCCCTGTGGTGAGGCTATACATTTATATCTTCTCTTAGCCCATAGATATATTCTGTAAAGCAAAGAACAACTATTAAAGATAGAAAATAAAATAAATACAGGAACCATTCAGCCTTTGTTACTTGAATTTTCCTAATAAATATTCAGCTTTATGTCATATTGGCTTCATAGGGGAGCTACATAACAGTATATACTTCCTTGTAAGAACCAATCCATCATAACCAGAATATTTTGGAACTTAAGATATCATATGTAATAAAAGAAAACAGAGGTTAAAGAGATAGCATTTCAAAATGAATTCTAAAAACCCAAGAGCTTGCATTGAATGGAAAGCCATGAACACAAATGTCCCAGAAATGCAGGCTGTTCCTCTGTTTTATTTACATCTCTGTACCCTGAAGATGGCTTAATGAGGAGATGCAATCAGTAGTAGCCAAGCCGTGAGAACTGGGAGGGAACGGGTGGCAGTAAGATTTATATAAATATTTGCAGAGACTGGGAAGAGCAGATGCTCCTCTAATCCAGACAATGTGTGCACACTTGATTTTAAAATAAAATACAACAGTTGAAAGCCAAAATGTAATTAATCAGAGGAAATGCTTTAATCAGCATCTTCCAAATCTTTAAGACTGCTGAAAAGATTAAAGAAACATAAATGGAATTAAAATATAATATTTGAAAGGAAATCAGAATTAGTCTATTCAGATTTTTTTTATTTCAGATGGGGATAGAGTATGGAATGAATATGCATTACAAATTGCTGACAACTAGTGAAATTTTCTGGGTTTAATGTACTAAATAAATCACCTAAGACTTACTATATAATTTACAACGTGGTAATGATATCTCTCCCTTCATCATTAATTTATTATGGGAAATGTGTATTCTTGCCCTTATTGCCTATAGATTTAAAACACCTATCTTCCTAACATAATGTGAGACCATGTTTAAATAAATATTGATTTCATATTGATAGGTTCCATGTATAGATTTCTATGTTTAAAATGTTTGCATGCTAACAATTAGTATATTGAATCCATGTAGGTATGCAATTTGTTTTATATGAAACAAAACAAATGTGATTAGCTATGAATTCTGGGCTCATCTGTTCTACACGCTAAGCTAATGTTTTCTGCCCAATATTTGATGAGCTGCTCAATATGATCCCATAATTATTGGTAAAGCTCGGGGAATAAACAGAGGTTTTTAAAACAATGTCTCAACAAAATATAAAACACATGCTTTAACTGAAAGTTCAAGCATATAAACATTTAAATCTCAAAGCACTTATCCTTTCCATCAAGAAAAGTTTGTTGGTGATGAAAATTGCTTCATATGTTTTAACAGAATATGATAAACAAATATTAAAAGGATGGTGACCTTGTGTGTGTGCAGGGGCAGGGGTGATTGTGTTGATTCCAAGAATACCTTCAAGTACACCTTGAAATCGGTTGTAACACCTATCAAAATAATCAGTACCTGTTACATTTCTACCACAAAGTTTCTAGCTCTTAGGATTGATCAAAAGTCATAAATCTTCAAAGTTTTATCTTGCAAAAAACATTAGAGAACTTATCCTTATGGAAATATTAGAAGCCAGAATTTCTTATTGTGTGCCATCCTGTAAAGAAATGTTAATAACAGAAAAGAAAACTGATTGATCTAAGAGAGCTCTTCTAAAAGCTAGATTGGGAAAATAAAGCTGCCATATAGCAATTTCTTCTGTTTTCTGTCATAAGACACAACAGCCTACCAATTGCTAATGTATCCCCAAAGACAGGATACACACAAACTTCATTTAAATGAAATCTCTTCAAAATCCAAAATGGCATGTTAGTATTGGCAATCTGGCTTAACAATACCAAATTGCTTACATGGTTTTATATAAACCTCTACTCAAAAAGAAATAATAAGTAGAAGCTGAGAAGATAACAGTTCTCAAAGTACTTGTGGCAAATATATGAAGACCTGAATTTGGATCTCCAGATAAAGCTACCTACCTACTCCCCCAACACACACACAAATAACAGGTGTGGTGGTCCACACTTATAATCCTAGCAGCAAGATAGGCAGAGACAAGACGATCTCTAAAGCTCAGTGGCAGCCAATATCATCAATAAGGGAGCTTTGGGTCTAGTGAGAGACTGCCTCAAAAGTAATGTGGAGGGTGATAAAGGAAGATGAGAGACACACAGAGACAGAGACAGAGACAGAGACAGAGACAGAGAGAATAAAAATTACATCAGTGTAAGAGTGACTATAACCCAAAACATTGTTCTGAAACATACCAAACTTCATACTTAAATCTGAAATACATGATTATCTGAAATACCTGATCTTCTGAAATACATGATTTTCAAGAATGAACATCGTCTTCAGACTCCGTTATTCTTATGAACAGAGTCAAAGCCATTAGGTCTTCATACTTTGATGCTATAACTACTAAGCTTCAAAACAACTCAAGGTTATCTGATTCCTACTCTGGGTCAAAATTCTGGTGCTGATCAAAGTGAAACTAAAAGTTAAGACACTTCTTGCTTACAGATGATAATAATGAGGTAGACTGGATGAAGTACCTATGCAACATCAAGAGGTGTGCGCTGTTTGATGTAGTTATTCCAGTCTTCATCATTTCACATCTGACAGTGGGGAAACAGGTGTTTGTAGTTGCCCCTTGAGTTGCCTAGAGCCACAAGAAGTGCATTGCAAAACGGAGATCTAGACTCAGAAACTTCTCCTCATCAAATACTAGGATTAGTCTGCGCTGAGGGATTCCAAGACAAGCATCTTATTTACAAGCTTTTCACAATTTCTTTTATAATGTGTCATGTCAATTATGGCTCAAATCATCATTTAATGTATATTTTACTAGCACCCTCCCTGGGGAGCAGAAAGGGTATGGGATAGGTAGGGTATTAGTTGGGGGGGCAGGGGAGGAGGGGGGGAGAGGGACCTGGGAGTAACATGTAAAATAATATTCTCTCTAATTAAAATAAAAAATAAATATCACTGAAAAAAAGAAAAAGAAAAAAGAATCTGTTTAAGAAAATTTACCCAGTTATCTCCCTAAATATACTCTATTTTAATATAGATTTTTTTAAATATAAAAGCCTTAAGATGACTGGTTAGTTTAATTAAATTCCCTATGGATTTCTAAAGTTAATTGAAAACTAAATATGCATCTATAGAAGCTTGCAGCATGAGAAGTAGTATCCACACAAATTCTGGGACATTTACAAAAGATTAACAAAACCTGTTGCAATACACTAAATCTTCTGATCTAGCACACATTGGTTCCAACGGGTTAATTTTAAAATTGGCAAAATCTTTAAGATGGGGTTTTTTAAAGCTCTGTATAGTAATTAGGTAAAGCGAAGTTTCATATGTACCAGTGAGCAGTCAGTTAAGAACCCTAGCCTGAGGTAAAGCTGCTCAGGGGGCACGAAGTACAGTGACACAAAAGTTGTACAAGTAACCAGCCACCATCTGATTGGATTAAGCCCACTCCATGAGATGTCTAACACTTCTAAGGAGGCCAAGAATTTGAGATGAGATAGGCCATGGGTCTAGAAGAAAACTGAATACCGTCATACTAAAGAAACATGGCAACAAAATGACTCCTAGTGACATTCTACTATAACAGCAGATTGCTGTCTTGCTCACCACCATAAGAGAAGCTTCCTCTTGCAGGATATGGGAATCAATAGAGATCCATAACTGGACAATGTGCAGAGAATGAGAGACCTTGGGACACTCAGTCCTAAATGGGATGTCTTTACCAAACCCTTCCCTTCAGAGCTCAGGGAACTCTGCAGAAGAAGAGGCAGAAGGATTGTAAGAGCCAGAAGGGATAGATGACAGCAAGGAAACAGTGTCTTCCTGACACAACAGGACTGATGGACATAGGAACTCAGACTCTGGTAGCATGAACAGGGTCTAGACTAATTCAAGTCAGATGGGTCCCAGTGCTGAGAGGGTAAGTGGACACAAGTGTCCACCTCTAACCAAGAAGCTATCTCCAACTGACAACTTGTAAAGAAAAAAATTAGTCTTCTGTAATGGAGTCTCTCACTGCATCTATAAACCATACTTAGTGGTAGGTATGTCCCATGCCCAGCAACTGATGGCCAACACAAAATAAACTCAATGCTCTTTTTGTAGATTTTTTTTTCATATTGATTTGTTTGGGCTTATTTTTAAAAAAAAACTTCCTGGTGCTTTGCACATTATATATTATGGCTTTCCAATTTGTGTTTTTATAAGTTTTGTTATTTGGGGTGTGTGAGAGTGTGTGTGTGTGTGTGTGTGTGTGTGTGTGTGTGTGTGTGTGTGTGTGTGTGTTTGTGTTTCTAATGCTTTTTCCTTGTTTATTTTTCTTTGTCTGTTTTCTAAAGAAAGAAGATGTGGAGTTAAAGAGGTGGGGAGATGTGGAGGATCTGAGAGGAGATTAAGGAAGGAAAAGTATGAGCAGAATATATTATATGAGAAAAAAAGTATGTTCAATTAAAATAAAAAGAAAGTTGATGCAGTTACTTACACTCTTGGGCCTATCCATTACTCTTTAAAGTTCATGGAAACCACCAAAGTCTAATCACACCCAGCTTATTGATTGGCACTTGAGTTTACAAAAGATTAAGAACACTCCACAAATCCCAAGTGCACCAATGATTTTTCTCATAGTAACACTGGATCACAGTGCAACACAGATCCAGGAAAGACATGGTCCTCACATGTGTGTCTTTTTGAAGAGTAAAGGAGTTTTCAAATAGCAACTATTCTTTGAGAATGACAGTCAATCACCATAAATCACAAGTCAGTTGATTTCTAGGAGTCTCTACATAGAAAACACACAATTTTAACAAAATTGATCAAAACCATACACCTCAGAAGCAGTATTAACTAATGTTTTCCCTTCTAGTCATTTCCCTTCTCCGCATCTTAGCCCATTTGATCACACTCCTAAATACTACTCCACACTTCATGGCAGGCAATTAAGATTCCTTAAGTATTCAGAACATACATCTGTGTACCCATTTCTTGTGAAAGAAGAAAAGAAAATTACTTAGCTGTAATTCATAGTCTCAATGAGTCGTAATTACAGCTCTAAACCTCTTGAACCCAAGTGCTTCCATGGCACATTTGAGATAAAATATTCCATCCAGCAAGTTTAAAGCCATTCAATGTCCTCACAAATAGCAGAATGTATGCTCAATTCTTCAGGTTCAATGTATATCTAAATATATCTGCTTTCTGTTTCAAGATGGAAAATGGTGAGTAAAGACAGTTGCAACAATGGCTCAAAGGATCAAGGAGAAAGGAACAAAAAATTACTTCAATAGATCTAAATAAAGTGTTTCTCCATCTAGGAAAATAATGGAAAGTTCTCACCCCCATAATTGGGAACTGTTCTGGTTGACATTCCTTTTAGCAAAGAATTATATGGTTTGTCAATGTTCACAGATTTACGAAGAGTACTAAATCAATGCTGAAAATAGTTTAAGTGTGGATGATTCAGAATTTCCTCCAGAACTTTTTTCTGCTCTGGGCTTTATCATTACACATATATCAATTCTCATTGCACATGCTATACAAGGTGTATCAGAAATAGTCGCATTTTTGTACATACTTTAAACTCTTCCTTTAATATCTATGGGGAATTTGTTCAAAGATTGCAGTAGATATGAAGTCTGCAAACTCCAGCCTCTTACATAAAATAGTGCAGCACTTGAATATAACCCATGCACATCCTCCCAGTGTCATTAACACATTTGTAGTTTATACACAATACCTCCTAGAACAAAAATGCTATGTTGATGGCTATTTCACAGTATTTTCCAGGGAATAACCATAAGAAAACTTTGCCTGTTTCTATTCAGAACCCAGGCAGTTTTTACAGATATCTTGACCTGTATTTCCCTAAAATACAGATGCCATGGAACTATGGCTTGATGTTAATAAATCCACTTTTAATCTACTTAATAATAACAAAAGCAAAGACTGAAGCAAGAGTTCTTCACTGACCTGCCTTCAGTATATTCAGGACCAAAAGACAAACAATAAATACAAGCCCTCATATATGAACACACACATAGAATGCAATGCTCCACAACAGAGATATAGTTAGTGTGACAAATTCTGGATAAAAGTGAACATGTTGTTGGAAACTTACCACCACACTGTAGCTGCCGGATGGTTCTTTTCATCCCTATAGCTGTGAGTGACCCCAGGATATTCACTTAATCACTGGTAGTGATGCTTGTGTGGGGGATCTCCATTACCCCATTGCTTTTGTACTTGATGCCAAGGGAGCCTTCCTGTCCTACCCTCCCTGATGGTAGATGAGGGTGTGGAGTGTGTGAAAGAGGCTGTTTCCACTCCTACCTCTAGGTATACTTCACAATGGGCGATGAATTCCAGAATCTTGTGTTAGACATTGGAATGTGTGTTCTCATGGAAATAAAAGCCTAGGTAACTGAACCTTCTCAGGCAATAAGTGATACAATCCAGTCAGGTTATTTGGTGCATGTCAGGGTAAACAACTTCTAATCACATCATTCTTATTAAAATGTATATCTAGCTTTAAAACAACTACAAGAGCAGTTTTGGAAATACATCTTAACCATTATTTGAGAAACATTTGTACATTAAAAAACAAATGAATAAATTGAGTCACTATATAACAAAATCACTGTTTTATATAACTTTAGTGAGCATACTTTTCAATTATTGCACTGAAAAATGATCAAGTCATGAAAATTAGAGTCAACACGACATAAATGTTATATGAAATATTAAGTCCCTAATCTTTATGAATAATTTTTAATTTTGGTTCAAATGGCTGCTTCAGTTTTTGCTTGTACTTATTGTTCACAGATCTGATGGCACTAGACAATACTCTCTACCATATTTCTCACTTTTATTTAACTCCATTATAATAACATAACACATTAGCAAAAACCTGTCATATTATTCTCATTGTTCTCATTATTCAATACTTTCTTTCTTCCCTACCTAAACAGAGTAGAATTCTTTGAGACATTTGTCTTTATTTGTTATTTCCAATTCCCATCTCCTTATTCTCTCCAAATTCAACTCTGAATAAACTATAAGCCCATCATTCCAGCACATTTGTCCCTGACATTATTTTTTTTTAATTCCAGATTGCTCAGTTCAATAGCCAGCCCTCTGACTTTGACTTTCTAGCAACATTCGGCACAGTTTGCATAAATTTTCCTTTCTAGGACATCTTTCCACTCTTGGCTTTACTCCTATAATTCTATCACTTCTACCTAATTCCTCAGGTCCGTTCTCTATAATTTTTTTCTAATTCCATTAGTACTTTCACACACTGAAGTTGTTATTCCCTTATCCTTTGATGTCTTTGGTTTCTGACAATAAATCAATGATTTACCTCAATCATCTTTTCCAAGTATGTAATATTTACTTTTCTTTTGATATAATCAAGGTTCTACATTGCTGTTTTTTTTTTTTTTAAGTTTAACTGTGATTAGTCAAACACAGGTTGATGTCTATCTAACTTGGTCTGTGTGTGCTTAGACTTTTGAATCCATAATATTCAGTATTACAACAAATTTAAGATGTGTTCATCCAATTTTTTCTTCTAGTTTTTCTACCTCAGTCTCATTCCTCTTTTCCGAACTCCTGTGCAGTTTTATCAAATCTTTTTATTTTTGAATAAAATGTTAAATTGCTCAATGTTCTGAATCTTTATTTTCTTACTTTTTCAAACTCAAAACATATTTATTATAATTTTTTCAAGGTCCCTAATTTCTATATTTCCATTCTGCTATTAATGTATCCATTGTTTCCTTCAATTCAGATGAAGCTATGTAGGCATAGACTTTCCATCTGATTCTGTTCCATATTTTCTAGTGACATCATCCATGTTAGCAGTTACAAACATATTTTTCTCACTAACTACAATTAAAATAATGACTTTTCATCCTTTTGAACTGATTCTGAAATCTGGTTTATCTTGACATGGTTTCATTTTCCTAATTCCTCATTAAGATCTTCATTATGGGATTTCTGATTATCTCCTCACTCTCCTAAAATATAATGCTCTAGAGATTTTATATTTGATTCTTCAAGCATCAGTTATTTGTTTATCAGATATCTCATTTAACTGAACTCTGACTGTAAGCCCTGCTCCTCCCAAATGTTCCTCCAAAACTCAAATGTTAATGAACCTCTGCCCCAGTTCAGGGTGTTCATTAACATAAATGGACCAAGTGTTAGCCTCAAATTTAGTAGCATCTGTATACAGAGACCAGTCCTCCCTTTCTCTGCTTCTCTGTTTCCCAGGTCATTGTTTGTAATCTGTGGTCATGCCTAATTCTGTCTTCTAGAAATATTAAGTCTGTTAAGACTTTAGACACATTTCAAAGAAAGTCTTAAAGATAGTATGCAAGCAGTTTCAAAAAATGATTGATTGACACAATGATAGTATATTAATGACCAGTGTATTAATTTCTTAGAGTTTTTGAGCAGCTCCTTTTGGTATTTTGTCTGAAATGTATAGCCGTCACTTGTAACATGATATTCTATCACATGACTGGTCAAACACAGTAAAGAAGAGTCCGCCCTCAATTCAGTCTATGGCTTTGCATATTGTGGCAATGCGGGAACATGCTTCAACTGATATGTTCAACATGACAGTTAGATGTGCAATAGGCAGCTGAAATGTAATGTACCCAGCTCATTGATTGCCTCATCATTCCCAAAAGCCTTCTTCATCTCAATGGGTCCTACCCATGAAATGGAGATTTCTCTTAAGAAAATTGCAGGCCTCCCAGGAGTAGGGGAAGCTGTAGCCACACCTACTTAGGGGCTGGCTACAGGTGTGCCTGACCACGCTTTTGAGAGCGTGGTCAGGGTGACATAGAGTGATACTTGCATGGGACTGCATTTTGTCTTTTGGTTTCACTTTTGTACTAGCTGAACAGATTGTTGCCTCGCCGGCTGGCTAGGTTACTCTGTAAGTAAGCCTTTTCCCTATTAAATACCCTTATATTTCTACCTGACTCATTGGTAATTTGGTAAATTGGTAATTTCCCACTATATCTGGTTGTCAGGAGTGGGATATTGGAAACCTACACCCCATTTGGGACAGGCTGTGGGTCCCACCAGGCCTGTGGCCTTGGCTGGGAAAGGTCCTCTCTTCACAGGTGTTCCCGGCTCTGAGCCGACCCATTGCCACTGAGCTGCTCCCAGCTTGGAGACTCACACAAACCTCCTACGGTTTTACCACTATGCGCTCAGGACCAGCTTGAACTTCTGGCTACCCATACCCAGAGGCCCTCAGCCCTTGAACAGAGTTGGAGTAGGTCTTGGCTTTCAGCAGGGTCTATGCAGTGACCTTAAAGCCTCACCTCATTCAGTGGTTGCGGCTGCAAGGCCTTATACTCTCTAAGATAAGCGTGGCCGCTTTTGGGACTTCTCTCCACAGCTGCCACTCACCACTGCCAAATGTCAAAGACTAACTGAACACCTGTGTCACCCACTGGTCAAAGACAGTTACTGCATCTGGAGTAGAATCAGGTAAAATTATAGCAGAATATTTATCATTTGCTAAAATTGGTAATATTTTTGCTTATTATGTGAATTCACTGTTTGAGGAGGATGCTAATTTGCCAATTACTGGCCTATATGCCATAATGGCAGTTAGCTTGCTGGTACAAATAGTATTACTAGCCAGAGGACTCAGGAATAGGGATAAGTATAACCTCACTACCTACTTACAGGAAATAACAGCTTTACACAATGAGGTTTTGGAGAACAGATTAGGTCAGACCACAATTGTGCAGCAAGTGGAACAGAAATTGGATGATAAGCTTGGCTCTGTGTCCAATACGCTAAAGACAGAGCTATCTGTTACCCAAGATGAGATGCAGCATATTTATGCCATGTCTGAGGCCTTAGAGGCTAGGCTGTCAGAAGACCATGACGAGCTAAAAGATATCTGTAGCCAGCTAGAAACTCAGATAGGCAATGTTACCCAGAAATTAGATGCCCAGGTATCGTGACTATTCTTCTAAGGTTGTTACTCATACAACATTAGTGTACCCAGCTACCATGGTAGAAAGGCCAGCCTCTAAGAAACACCCTCATGGACGGATGGCTTATGAATGGCAACCTATACAGCTGAATGATCTTAAGAATATTAAAGAATCAGTTGTCTCATATGGTCTCCATAGCCCATACGTAAAACAGCTATTACATTCATGGGCAACCTTTAACAGGGTGACACCCACAGATTGGGAACTATTGGTAGCAGCTGTACTTGAGGATTCATGCCAAATCCAGTGGAAGGCATTAGTAAGGGAAGAGGCAAAGCTCCTTGAGCGTCAGGGCATAAAGGAAGGTCTTGAAGCCCCTCTAGATAAGCTTCTTGATCAGGGTATTTATGCTGACCCACAGGTTCAGGCTGAATATGATGATGATATACTGTCTCTATGGAGGAAAGCAGCATTAAGTGCCTGGGATAAGCTGCGTGAGCCAGGAGAACGCCTAGAAGCTTATACCAAAATATTACAGGGACCTACAGAACAGTTCCAGGACTTCTTACAAAGGTTAACTAGGGCAGTAGAATTACAGGTAACAGATCCAAAAACAAAGCAATCAATTATATATACAATAGCTTATGAAAATGCAAACCCAATATGCAAAAGAATACTTTTGCCTTTAAAGATCAGATCAGCTCCGCTAGAAGAATGGGTTTTGTATGCAGCCAACATTGACTATAATGTGCAAGATACTGGAGCTTGGGTAGGAGAAGCCATCTCCAAAGGTTTAAAACGGCAACAGGAAATTAAAAGGTCTAGAGGTGAGGATGTAAGGGCTTGGCAAGGAGAAGCACCTTACAGAAGTCAACATAGGTACCAAGAGGCTAGAGGTTACTACTACTATGAACCAGAACCTTGGGTAGGACGAGACTTCCCCTGGAGACTACGAAGGCACCAGGAACCTAGATGTTTCAACTGTGGTAAAATGGGACATACTAAGAGAAATTATAGAAAAACGAATTCTAACAATGCCTCATATGGAAGGCCACTGCCTTCTGGATTGTGTAGAAGATGTGGTAAGGGCAGACACTGGACCAATGAATATAGATCGACCAGGGACATACAAGGAAACCCGTTAAGGTTGGGAAACCCTGAGGGGGGCCTCAAGAAATTCCCCACATCGAGAAAGGTCGGGTCATTCCCGGTAGCAGTGGGAGACAATCTATCATAGGACCAATAGATAGTTCTTTGCCTATTGTGAAAAATGATACCGCTCTAGATGGTAGTTTGAATAGTGATGAAGAATCAAATGTGAATGGACAAAAATGAGAAACGCATATTTTGGCAAGCTTCTATTAATGATAAAAGGCCTCAGTGGAAAGTGAAAATTAATAATAAAGTTATTTCTGGCTTAGTAGACACTGGGGCGGATGTAACTATTATTACCCAAAAGTCTTGGCCTCAGAAATGGCCTCTTAGAGAGGCAAATGTACAATTTTTAGGAATTGGAACTCTATCTAGAGTTCGACAGAGTGTTAACTCAGTGGTCTGCATTGGACCAGAAGGACAGAAAGGGATACTGAAACCATATGTGGCAGATCTAGCTATAAATCTCTGGGGTTGTGATCTCTTACAGCAATGGAATACTCAGATTGATATTCCTCCAATGTCAGATATAAATTGTGTACAATCTTTAGATAGTAGGAAAGATCTGGTAAGACGCTATGGAAAACTGTTACCAACCATCCATGCTGTACAGAAACTAGGTACAAATGATCGACCTTCAGAGGAGCCAAAGGCTCTGCCATTGAAGTGGCTTACAGATGAATCAGTTTGGGTACGACAATGGCCTATGATCTCTGAGAAGCTAGAGGCTTTAGAAAAGTTAGTACAGGAACAGCTAGACACTGGACATATAGAGGAATCTACCAGTCCTTGGAATTCTCCTGTATTTGTTATCAAAAAGAAGTCAGGTAAGTGGAGAATGCTGACAGACCTGAGAGCCATAAATAAGGTAATTCAACGAATGGGCTCTCTGCAACCTGGAATGCCATTACCTTCCTTAATACCTAAAGGATGGCCTATTATAGTCATTGATCTAAAAGACTGTTTTTTTCACAATACCATTACAGGAAAATGATAGAGAAAAATTTGCATTTACTGTACCAACTCTTAATAATTCACAGCCAGTTAGGAGATATCAGTGGAGAGTTTTTTCACAAGGAATGCTAAATAGTCCTACTTTGTGTCAACACTTCGTACAGCAACCTTTGGAAATAATTCGTAAGAAATTTTCACAATCTCTTGTTTATCATTAAATGGATGACATTCTTTTATCAGATTCTAATAATGAAACTTTGGAACTTATGTTTGAAATGGTGAAGGAAGTTCTGCCTCCTTGGAGGTTACAGATTGCCCCAGAAAAGATACAAAGAGGAAATTCTATTAACTATTTAGGTTACAAAATAGACTTACAAAGAATCAGACCTCAAAAGGTACAAATTAGGAGAGATCGTTATCAAACTCTTAATTCTCTTCAAAAATTATTAGGGGAAATTTTTCAATTACAGACGATTATTGGTGTAGAAGGACATGACTTAAAGCATTTAAAATGGCCCTTAAAGGTGATAAGGACCTAAAAAGTCCTAGAATATTATCTGCTGAGGCAGAAAAAGAGTTACAATGGGTAGAAAACAGAATATTGGATGCACATAAAACTTGATTTAGACTGTATTCTGGTTATCTTGCCATCCAGAGAATACCCTTCTGGAATTCTGATGCAAAGGGAAGACACTATATTGGAATGGATATTTCTGCCACATAAACAGAATAAAAAGTTAAAGGCATATATAGAAAAGATTTCTGATTTGATTTTAAAGGGAAAATTAAGACTTCATCAACTGACTTGAAAAGATCCAGCAGAAATTATAGTACCTTTAACTAATGAAGAAATTTCCTCCTTATGGAAGGATAATGAATATTGGCAAATAGCTCTTACTGACTTTTTGGGAACAATTAGCAACAACTATCCCAAAACTGACAGAATTAAATTCATAAAAAAGACAGTCTGGATTCTTCCACGTATTGTAAGACAAACTCCCATTTCTGGAGTTCTTACCTTCTACACTGATGCCAACAAATCAGGTAAGGCAGGTTATAAAGCAGGTGAGGTAAGTAAAGTAGTACAAAGTCCATATACATCTGTACAGAAGGCAGAATTATATGCAATTCTCATGGTACTTAAGGATTTTACAGAACCTCTTGATATAGTTACTGATTCTCAATATGCTGAGAGAGTCGTGTTACACATTGAGACTGCAGAATTTGTTCCTGGTAATACAGAATTAACCTCATTGTTTTTACAATTACAGGAAACAATCAGAAACAGGAGTAATCCTGTATACATTACACATATCAGATCCCATACGGGTCTGCCAGGCCCATTAGCACAAGGCAATGATGAGATTGATCATTTATTAATTGGAAATGTGCTAGAAGCCTCAGAATTTCATAAGAAACATCATGTAAATAGCAAAGGCTTGAAAAAGGACTTCTCCATCACTTGGCAACAACCCAAGGAGATAGTGAAACACTGTCCTACTTGTTCCTTTTATCAAACTCCATTGCCAGCAGGTTGTAATCCTAAGGGCATTCAGAGAAATGAGGTTTGGCAGATGGATGTCTTTCACTTTGCAGAGTTTGGAAATTTGAAATATGTGCATCATACTATAGACACATTCTCAGGGTTCCAATGGGCTACTGCTCTTAACTCTGAAAAAACTGATTCTGTTATTATACACCTGCTAGAGGTGATGGCAGTTATGGGTATACCTGCACAAATAAAAACTGACAATGCTCCAGCATATGTCTCTACAAAATTGGAACAATTTTTCAAATATTATAACATAAAGCATGTTACTGGTATACCACACAATCCTACAGGACAAGCAGTGGTTGAGAGATCTAATAGAACACTTAAGGAGATGCTCAACAAACAAGCTTGGAAGACTAAACCCCCCAAACATAGGTTGCATAATGCTTTATTAACACTAAACTTTCTTAATGCCAATGAGAAAGGACAAACAGCTGCAGAAAGACACTGGACTACGGAAAAACTGCTGAACTCAATCAGCCAGTATACTTCAAAGATGTACTAACCTCTGAATGGAAACCAGGATATGTGTTACGTTGGGGTCGGGGTTTTGCATTGGTTTCTACAGGAGAAGAAAAACTTTGGATACCATCAAAGTTGATGAAGATTCCAGTGGAAAAGGAAAAACCTGCTGACGAGGACAAATGACAGGTATTCTACTAAGGTATATCTCATAAACTAAATAGAAACCTCCCAAAGGAAAGGGAAGTGTTTTGCTTTTATCTTCACAGTAAAACTCATCTCCAGAAGGCAAAGGACACTGCATGGGTAGATACTTAAGAAAAAAAGGTAGCAATAACCATCAAACAAAAGGAATGTGTCATACAGTAAACTTTTCAGCTGTCTCTCAGAAAACTCTATTTCTCTTCATTTCCTAGTCCCTATTCAATTAAACCAATGCTGGATTTAGAGGTGGATTTGGCTTTCCTCCTCTAAAATCCAAGCACGTTATTTAACTAAACTTTAGTGTTTCTGTGTTGTATCAAGAAGCCAATTGATGTAATACAGAATAAAAGAAGAATTTGGGGACTGTCTTTGTCTTTTCTTGGATCTTTCTCTCAAGGTGTACACCCTCTCATAATTGTTATGCTCTCATGGTTGCATTCCCCAGCATGTGTACATACACAAGCAAACATTTCTCTGCTAACTGTTTATGTTTGAGTCCCACACAGCCAATGAAGACCTGCCTGACAGCAATCCCTGGACAACCTGGAAAGAAAATGGGCCACACCTCCTTGACTGCACTGGATCCAACTTGCTCCATTTCTATGGACACTCTGGCCAAAGCTTCAGATACTGACTTCAATCAAGTTGAGGATTTCAATCGAGATCTTCTATCAAGAGAATCCCATCTAACATGGACTGGATACAATCCATTCAAAACTTTTACTACACTAACATTTTCTTCCTACAGGACCCCACATGACTATCATTGTCCCATTTCAGCAGGAAGTAACTTGGAGGATGCTATGCCCCCTTTCCCCATTGTTGTCACTTAGGACAGTGTATATACCTAGTTAGGCATAGCTTCCTATTGTTTATGGTTGGGATTAGAAGGAGGTAGTCAGGTTTGGACACCACTTTCAGATGACTTTAGGGTTTAGTTAAAATAGATAGTTAGGATTTGACACAAGCAGATTGTTTATCTTCTTATATTTTACCTTTATGATTGTTAATTTTGGATACTTTACACTGTTAAGTTTTAATCCTCTTTTAGACTAAAATGGGAATTGTAGGGGAAGCTGTAGCCACGCCTACTTAGGGGCTGGCTACAGGTGTGCCTGACCACGATTTCGAGAGCGTGGTCAGGGTGACGTAGAGCGATACTTGCATGGGACTGTGTTTTCTCTTTCGGTTTCACTTTCGTGCTAGCTGGACAGACTGCTGCCTCACCGGCGGGCTAGGTTGCTCTGTAAGTAAGGCTTTTCCCTATTAAATACCCTTATATTTCTACTTGGCTCCATATTGGTAATTTCCCACTATACCCAGGGTTATCAACTGAACACAGAGTAACAAGTTAGGGCTGGGTCAGGCAATCTAGTTGGAGGAAAAGAATCCTAAGAGCAAGCAAAAGTGTCAGAAATGACCCCACTCCCACTGTTAAGAGTCCCAAAGAACACCAAACTATACAACCATAACATATATGCAGACGACCTAGCTCAGACCCATGCAGGCTCCTTGAAGGTGGCTTTAGTCTTTTTGAGGCCCTGCATAGTTGATTCTGTGGGCCATGTTCTCCTGGAGATTTTGACCCCTCTGGTCCCTGCAATTCTTGTTCCCCTTCTTTCATGAGGTTCTAGAGTTTCAAGGTGAGAGACCCGATAGAGAGCTCCAATTTCAGCCTAATATTTGTAGGCCTAACTCTTAGCAAGCTTATCAGTCTGGCCCCCTCTCCTCCTAACTCAGCTTAATAGTTCAGAGATTATCTGGGTAGAAGCAAGGAGAGTTTAAAGCGATACAATAAATACTTTTCCTGCCTAAAATATAACACTTTTCAATTTAAAATAAAAGAATTTGTTGCATTCTGTTTTTTTTTTTTCTTGCTTTAAGTCCCCTAACTTTTTTATTTGGTTTTATTTGTTGTTGTTGTTAGTTTTCAGTATACAGTCAATGACTAATTCTTAGATACCTAAAGTGGAGAGAAAGGGGTTTTAATACTCAAAAAAGAAAAGAAACAAAGCATAAATGTAGAAGAATGAGTGTAGGAGAGAGGAGTAACATGAGACTTCAGTGAATACTTCCAAATGTTCACAAAATTTAGCTTGAATCCCTATTATTTGAACAACTTACAACTGACAATGTTGTTTAAAAAAATCATGTAACAAAGGTAATTTCAAAAATGAAAACATATAATTCCTCATTTCTCAGAAGATGGATCTCCACAGTAGCATAGAACTTAACCAGTATTTTTAAGATAGTAAGAAGCTAGCCATCTGACCTGCTGGCTCTAAAGGTCTGAAGAATTAAAGAAAAAAGCAATCAAAATGAGGTAAGAGTGTGAAGTGTGAAGGACTTCCTGTCTACTCCCAAGGATGGCTTAGAGACTCAGGAACACACAGAGCAGGGAAAAAAGGAATTACCACTCTTTGACATAAAGTGCTGGGAAGCAACCAGCATCATGTAAAGCCAAAATCTAAATGAAGAAATTCTTAGCCTTAATGAAGGTCGTGTGTAAACATACAGAGAATTCCACACCCATTTTAAAAGGAAACTTGGGAAATTAAGTTCCACACGTGATTAACTTTGTGCTTTTCACAGGAAGGAAACTGCCTATATCCAAAGTAATATTACTTAAAACTTAGTTTCTTTTATAATTAATGAAGCAATTGAAAGTGATTTTCTTTTTTATTGCAGGGGATTAAATTTAAAAAAAATTAAGTCCTCAGGATATTTGTGTAGACTTTCCCTTTGCCAAGCCCCGTCTCCCAGTCCCAAGGCTGTGCTCAGCTGGAATTGCACCTCCTCAAAAAGCCTTCAAGAGTACCCTGAATGAGACTGTCCAGTCAGCCTCGCCCCTCTCAGTCACCATCTCCACCGTCTGTAGAATGTGAAGTTATGCATTTGTTTGTGTATTGTTATCACTTATGTTCTGTATCAGATTATAAACTATGAAACACGCTATGACTTAATTGTAATCCCTCAAAGTTTACAGCTGGCTTCATCCAGCACCCTCCTGGGATACCACAGCCGGTGGCTGCTCAAGTCAAATGGTATGATATTTGCACATCTGTGCACATCCTTCAGTGCACATCTCAAGATTAATTGCAGCACCTGATACAATGCGAGTGCCGTGTCAATAGTTGCTATGCTACACTAGTATATTAAGGGAGTAAGCACGAAAGGAATATATATGCATGTAATGCAGATGAAATTTCATATTTTGGTTATCTACAGTTGGTTAAACCTGCAGACATAAAAAGCACCACTTTAAAGGCCTGATGTTTTATACAGAATATTTTAAATGATACACAGTACAGAGCAAGTGATCAGTTAAATACTTTAAAATAAACAAAAATATATAAATATTAAAATAAGCAGTTAATTTCCTTGGAAACTTTTTGACTGAGTTTTCTGGATGATAAATACACTAACTAGCTCTTACTGGTCTCAACTTGTTCCATTTTCCCCCAGCTCTAGAGCTCCAGATCTACTGTTGTTATGGCCACTGTATGGCAGAATGAGTTCTGGTCAACCTGGAACAGCACAGTCATTATAAAGTGGGTCCAGAGGCTTAGAGGAAGTTTATCAACATAAAGGATGTGTGGCACTCAACCAACAAGCAATAATGAAGTATGCAGTACTCACCAGGGAAAACTCACTGAGGCCAGCAAGTTCTTGTAGACAACTTGTGTTAATTTTTCCAGAACACTTGCGTCTGTCCAGAGGTAATCTGTGTCTGTAACTGGCAAAGAAATATAACATTTATGGAGAGATAACAGTGGGCATTTTGTTTCTATTACTGAGGAAATTTGGCAACACAAAGACAGATGTCAGAACGTCACACCTGTGTCAGAGGTGTCAGCAGCTTTTTTGCTGAATCAGCCACTGTAATTTCCAGGTACTAAGGAAACATTTCTCAACTGTCAGCAGTTTTCCCATGAAACATATGGACTGACAACGGCACCTTCAAGTGGAATATACAACACTAATATTCTCCATCAATTTCCTGTGATAGAAAATAAGCATAAACCTTTGATATAAGGACACAGAGAGCATTATAAACCATATAGTCTCTGCCACAATATGACTTCTTGCTGTCACTGTACTACAAAAACATCCTTGAAAATATGTGAATAAATGAGGAGGTTTCTGCTACAACATGAGTTAAAACAGGGAACAAAGGGAAACAGTGGGACTGTCATGTTGGCACATGCTTGTAGCTTAGAAAGAATCCTAGCACTCAGGAAGCTGAGATGGGAAGGAACATGAATTCAAGTCCAACCCAGGCTATATATTGAGTTCTCAGCTAGCCTAGGCTTCAGAGCAAAGTTTTACCTCAAAAAACCAAACCAGTCTTTAGAAGCACACAACAGGTTGATTTGGCCTAAGAGACTCAGATTGCTAGTCTCTTGGAGTAATACACAGACTCAGAATCAAAGTCTTATTTATAAAAGTTGGCATTTTCATGGAGTAAATGCTCCCAACATTGTTGATTTCAAATGACATAGCAACTCAGTAGAGCACATGAATAAATGTTTACTGCCTCCTTTCTTTAAAAGTCTTTTCTTTCTTATCTGCACATAAGAAACTGATGGAGAAGATTAAGGATGCATATGAAACTTGAAAAATGGTGTTGTATGTACAGGTGTTATGTACGAGGACTGTAAAACACTGAAAAGCTATTCTTTCAGTGGTTGAAAATTAAAGCGTCTGATTCAGCAAAAATGCTGTTCACACCATTGACAAGGTGGCATCACTTGCAGGCTTAGTGGAAGGAGAGTGAGCACATCATCTCTGTCTAGTCTGTACCCATCATGTAGAATATATACCAAAGCCTAAGAAGTCTGGATAACATTAATGGATATCAAAAGACCTGGAAAGTGATTAACATTTGTGTTTGTGTTAGCTTTGTTCTTAAGAAAATTCATTATTTGGGAATTTATGTGATTTAAGTGCATCTCAAGTTTTCAATGATTATGTGCATAAACTGGCCCATTAAATCACTTTAAATCCGCATTGCATTGATGGGAGTGGATGTCTGTGTACCACTAACTACATCTCCTTCCTTAAAACCCACTAAGTCCTGCATCTCAGACCACAACTGGCTTCTCTCTTCTATAGCATGATTTTCTTTCTTCTTCTGCCTCCTCTGAGTTCACACACAAAGCTTCTATCTCTTGCTGAAGTCAATGTAACTCTGTTCTTCTGTCCTAACATGTAAAAAGCATTCTCTTCCAAAGAGCTCTGCATGGCTGAGCATGCTCCCTAATGTGAATGAGTGAATAGCTGTGTCGTCATCTGGATTCCCAAAGAGGCTGTTTTTTATAGACTTCAAGGTGTACATTTGAGTTACCACCACTGTTTCATGTATGCTGAGCTTAAAAGAGTTTCAGTTTTATAGACCAGGCTCTTATCTTCTAGTCAAGATATTGCCACCATGGTGTCATCCACATCAACATGAAATTTTAGGCTCAATTTCTCTTTACACTGTATACTTCCTTGTCAATATTTCCTATTAAACTATTGTACTTAGATCTCTCTATATCACATTTTCACTCTATAGCTCATATCTACTTATAACAACACTCTTAACTGGTATCCCTTTCTCCAGCCTTGTCATTCAAGTGCTTTTTATCACATTCAGGAACTCATTTATTCTAAATCCTAAACTCCTGGTTAAGAACCAGAATTAATTCTCTTGCCTATTTCACTAAATCTACATGTCATATTTTAGTTTAAAGAGTTTCATAATCTAGTTAAATTTGTCTTTACTAAGCACTATTATTATTTAATAATTCCCCAAGTCCATAAACTTCTTAGATACTCTACACTTGCATTTAATTTTTTATTTGGGTGAATAATAAATAATGTTAACATAATATAGTTGATATTTTATTCTTAACTTGATTAAAACTCTATTAGCAAACACAAAAAATGTGTTTCTAGAAGAAAAGAAAAATACAATAACTTGAAAATTTTGTAGAAGTCATAAAGATGATAAATATAAAATATTCATCTACTTATGTGTTAGACTGAATAGGTAAGCTAAGTTTTGAGGACTATGCTACATGTGACAGGCAACAAGATAAATAAGTCATATTTTCTATCTTCAGAAGGCTTCAGTCAACTTAAAAACAACATAACAAACATCATTTGGAGTAGTCTTATCCCAGAAAGTCTGCAAATGTTGGTTGAAAAGGCATTAAAACCTAAAAGTCCATATACCATTGAAAGAATTATTTAAAAGAAGAACTGAGTCTTTATTGTAAAAGTCTTACCTTCCTTAAGGGATGTACATACTCAGTAGTAGAATACTTACTGTCTGCAAGATACTGAGTTCAATATCCAGTTCTATAAAAACAAGTCAACTAAAAAATGTTCCCTTCATCAATCAAATTAGATAAACATAGACAGATATCTCTTGTATGTGGATTCTAGCCTCAAACAAATAATAAGCATTTCCAGGTAGAAGGAGATATAGGCAGAAGTCAGAAACAAGAAAGGGACACCAGTGACAAGCGGGGAAAGGAGGGACTCTAAGGGAAGAGATGGAGGAAGACTATAGAGCAAATACAAAGGGAAAAGAAAGATGCAGGAGCTTGAAACAATCAATCAAAATGAATAATGGACAAAACCCCATATGGAAATGTTTGTCTTTGTAGCTAAGTTAAAGATTAATAATAATTTTCTGTACATTTAATTCTCAGCAGAATTAGACTTAAAAGAATAATAGAAAATAGCTTGTCTAATTTCAAGTTTAATAAGAATTTTCATATCTCCTTTAATATCATTTATTTTTGAAAGAGAAGCAGATTGTGGGTGGAGAGATGACTCAGATGGCTTAGATTGTTAAGAGCCCTGGCTGCTCTTCTAGAGGACCTGGGTTCAATTCCCAGCATCACATGGCATCTCACAACTGTCTATAATTCCAGTTGCAGGCGATCTTATGACCTCCTCTGTCCTCAGTATGCACAATGCACAATACATGCATACACATGATGGGGGGTTGGTGGGAAACAAGGAAATGGGAGGGATGGATATGTAAATATGACTTGTATGTAATTAAAGAATTTAAATAAAAAAAGAAAAGTTTATTTAATAGAATAGTACTGTTGCTCTTGGAGACCCACCAGAAGTTGACGGCAAGACCCCATTGTTGAAAGCACCAACACTTGTATCATGGGACATTGACAAATCAATGGGCTACCTACCAGCTACTTTTCATAGTGTCAGAAGATGCTATGTAGGGGGAAGCTGGGGAAGAAAAATAATCAACAGTCTTACCCAGCATTGGACCTTGTAAACTATAATGACTGATCTCACAAGATACATACATTGCTTCAGTAAAGCCACAAAATTTATAGGAATAGCAAACCACTTTCTAATTTGATTTAACATCTCCTCCACCTGGTGGCACTTATATATGGCATTGTAAACCTGTCCAAGAACCTGTACTTAGGAGGTCATTGGCCCTACAGGAAAACCTATAACTACTATTTTGCTAAATGGGCAAGGTTTCTAATTACCCTGTACATATGTATCTTTGTATTTATAAACTGGTGCAGCTGTCAACCCTCATCAGAAATGTTCTTTTTACAGTGGACAGTGGTTATTACAGAGGTTCACACCTGCTCAAAGTTCAAGAAGCCCTCAATGTGAAAACTGCTTCACACCTTCAGCTCCCAAATCTCAGAAAACATCCTAGAGAAGGAGATGTGAAGACTACAGTAGCCAGACGTCAGGGGCCAGGGACTAGTGCTGGCATCTGCTGGACTTGAAAGAGGCATTGCATTCATGACCTCACAGAAATCAGGGTTGTTTGAACAAGACCAAAGCAGCCCACTTTCCTGCACAGAGAGGCAAGTGGCTCCCCTGCTGAGGAATTACTGGCAGTTAGTGGCTTCTGGAGTGGGGTGAGCCATTTTATTCAGGGAGTAGCTCTTGGTTCTTCATGGAATGGTCCTGCACCCATGTACTACTTAAGGGGAACACGAATTAGACTCAGTAGGTTATTGAAGAAAAATGGTAAAATGGATCATAAAGCTAGGTACTGTGGTAGGGAAGTGGGGAGAGTTGGGCACAGAAATGTGAGTAGATGTGATCAAAACACATTATATGCATATATGAAATTCTCAACGAATAAATAAAAAAATCTTTGAAGAGAAATAGATTTTTGTAAAGCAATTTTTAGCTACATAGTCTGTGTAGCAAATCAATAGTACTGCTTCCAGGATAATATACATCTTTATATGTGATTAAAAAATCTTTCATCTGAATGTACAGAAATGCTCTGTATTTTATTTTTTAATGTGAATGTGTGTTAGCATGTATGCATGTGTGTGATGGGGATGTCCTTCTGTATATGTTTCTCCTATTAGTTGATGAATAAAACACTGGTTGGCCAGTAGCCAGGCAGGAAGTATAGGTGGGGCTACCAGATGAGGAGAATTCTGGAGAGAGGACACAGAGAGTAGCCACCAGGCAGATGCCATGTAGCTACTGGGAAGGTAGGCCTCCAGGACATTCTCTGGTAAGATAAGACCATGTACAAATACATATATTAGCCAGACATTGGTGGTGCACACCTTTATTCCTAGTACTTGGGAGGCAGAGGCAGGTGGATCTCTGTGAGTTGGAGGCCAGCCTGGTTTCCAGAGTGAGTGCCAGGATAGGCTCCAAAGCTACACAAAGAAACCCTGTCTCGAAAAACCAAAAAAAAAAATGAAAGAAAGAAAGAAAGAAAGAAAGAAAGAAAGAAAGAAAGGAAAGAAACAGATTAATGGTTATGGGTTAATTAAGAGAGAGCTAGCCAATAAGAAGTCTGAGTCGTTGATCAAACAGATTATAATGAAAAAACAAACAAACATAGTACAGAAATGGAAATTTATCATTTTTAATACTTTTCTTTATTACCTGCATAGGCTGATTTTGATCAAATGTAATCTCTTGAAAAATTATTGTTACATAGAATACTAGAAGACATTAAAAACTTAATAAACATTAAGAATTATTACTTAGGGGATAGGGAGATGAGAGCATTTAAGAGCACTTGTTGCTTTTGCAGAGGACCTGGCCTCCATTCCCAACACAAACATGGTAGTTTACAACCATCAGTTACTCCAGTTCCAGAGAATCTACGCCCTCTTCTGACCTACACAGGCACCAAGCATGCATGTGATGTACAAACAAACACGCAGACAAAATACTCACACATGAAATAAAATGAATACATCTTTTTTACAAGTTAAGAATTACTAGACAAAAAGGTGGAAATGTTATAGAACAATCTTTTTGTACACTGTGAATATGTGTTGCTCTCATTGGTTTAATAAAGGCCTAAATGGCCAATAGCTAGGTAGGAAGACGTTAGACAGAACTTGAGGACAAAAAGAAAGCTCAAGGATGAAGTCTCAAGAGACACAAGGAGAAGGAAGATGAGCATGCTGTACTGAGATAAAGTACTGGCACACGATAGAGTATAGATAAGAAAAAAAAGTTAAGAATTACTATTTAGTTGGCATCTCTAAAAAGTCCAAGCTCCCAGTCAACCCATTGGTAAAATAGTGGGACAACAATGTAGTGTTGGGATTTTTCCCCCTCAGGGAAAAAAGCCCTTCTAAACAAATTTAAATTTCATTTTGAACAGCTCTCAAAATAACTTAAGTGGTGATCAGGACTGATGCTTGGAACTGCACAAACATTTTTAACTTCATTAGAGGGTAATATAAGACAGACAAAATTTCTCTATCACGAAGTAATGGTAAAGGATAAATTATTAAAATCCAGAGTATTTAATTCTTGACTTATATTTTAAAACCAAATTAAATCATAGTTTTAAAAAATGAATGCATTTTAATGATATAATATAGATAGTGTTTATCCACCTGGATTTCATAAAATTCTTAATCTTCACTGTTATATTAAGCTTTAAATTACCTTCATTGCTTCAAGGGGATTAAGAAGAAATCTGTCTTCACTCTTCCATTAGCTCTAGATAGACATTAAATCTCCCTCTTGGAATTAAACGTCTTATGAATGTGTAAAGACAGAAAATGAATTTTTCAGTGAACATTGTCTTGAGTAACTTTGTGTTTCTAATGTGATAATCTTTATGTTATCTTTAAACCACTTAACATTACCTTCAAGCTGAATGAGAAGTTGAACAGAGCTCTCTTTCAGTCCCAAAGTACCATGATCTCAGCCTGCAAGCTTTTCTTAATTACCTAAGGAGTACATAAGATTTTTTTAGCTGAAAACAACATAGATATCAATTCTTTTCTTCTCTTTTATCCACCAAGCACTCTGTAGAGTTATCCACTAGGTACTCAGTACCAAAGCTCATGATAATTTTCAGTGACTGATGCATTGTCAACCCTTGACATGTAATGTGACAAGTCTTACAATAAAACCCATCACGTGGCTCACAACTAGTTTTGAAGATAAATGTTAAAAGTTGCTCTGAAGTTCTTATTTTAAAGACATAAAAATAATATGATTCTTAATTTGTCAATATATTGCTGCTATGTAAACAAAGTGAAGGCAAAGAATAGAACCAGAAAAAGAGAATGTCTGTCAACACAGACTTCCCATGACATGCAACACCTGAGTGTTGAAGAATTTTCAATTCTTAAATTCTTTATGTAGAAACCTGATGATACAGATGTTCCTTTAGCATCATTTAAAAAAAATGTGGTCATGTTCCTAGAGTTTGAGTTCCTTTCTGTGCTAGTGACTCAATCCTGTATATACTCCTAAGTGAGAGACTTCAGTATAAATGTATTCATTTGAGAAACACAAATTTGAATAAAACACTTTCCACACGACTGATATTTCTCTATTCCCCATAGACCTTATTTCCTTAGTCCTTCAAAACTTACCAGACTGAGAAGTATTCCCTGTATGTGCTGGTCAGGGTTCTACCACTGAACTACCACACCAGTCTTTGGCATACCCCTTCTGGAACTTCAGGACCACAATCATGTTAAGATTTGTGGGGAAACTGAAGCAGGTAAGTGTCACTAAATTAAAGTAGAGGTATCTGGTCTTCAGACTTGAGTCATCACAAACCTCTGCTAGATTCTCATCTCTCCTACTGCACAGCATGGCCAGAACTAAGGGATCATTCATGGTTAGAGGCCATAAATGCCTCTATTGAAGCTGCTGGTGACCCTTCCAGCCCAAGGCAACTGTCTTTGTTGCTCTTGCATTGCAGTAATAAAAACTCCGACAGAAACCTTTTAAAAGAGGCCAGGTTTATATTGACTTATAGGGCCAAAGGGATAGGGTCCGACATGGTGGAAAAGACATGGCAGCAAGTGAGAAAGACATGACCGGATGAACAAGAGACTGTTTGGTCATTCTGCATCCACACTAGGAAAGCAGAAAGAAAATGGGAAGTCAGACAGAGGTACAAAACCTTAAGACGAACCCTCAGTGACTAACATAGTTAGGGTCTCTATTGCTGTGAAGAGACACCATGAGCATGGCAACTCTTCTAAAGGAAAATGGTTAAATTGGGGTGGCTTATATTTTCAGAGCTTTAATCCATTATCATCATGGTGTGACATGGTGGCATGCAGGCAGACATGATGCTGGATAAGAAACCAAGTGTCCTACATCTTGACTGCAGGCAACAGGAAGTGGTCTGAGATACTGGGCATGGCTTGCACATATATGAGACCACAAAGCCCACAGTGATCTACTTCCTCCAACAAGGCCACATCTTCTCCTCTGGGGGCATTTCCTTTCAATCCGCCACAGTGACCTACTTCCTCTATTGAGGTTCTACTTCCTAAGAGTTCCACAACCTTCCAGGATACTGCTACCAGCTTCAAACCAAGTGGTCCAACCATGTGGTTAAAGGGGACATAACACATTCAAAACACAATAGCTCATTACAAACAATTCTAGCCTCCAATCCTTCAGACTCCTCAGCAATAAAGTGAATGTGGAGATTAAGTGTTATTCACCCCAATACCAGAGATTTACTTCCCAGCAATATTCCCTAATTCCTAAAGCAAGGAGAAGTCTGTGCAGTCTGAAATCAAGTTGCTACCCTCCAGTACAATGGGTTCTGTATGAGTCTGTATCTACAACAGGCATTGATTTCCTCTTAACCCTCCTGAGACTTCTAAACACAGGCTTTTGTAAAACATCCAGACCTTCTGTCTCCCTTCCATTCTACCGTGGCTGATTTGATGACCACACTAGAGAATAGCCTCCTTAGTGGACAAAAGGTAAACAAAAACAGAAGACAAGAAAAATACAGAATATCATTTTAAAACATCATCGGATACATAACTTCACATTTAATTTCGTGATAATCATTCAAAATATATGAAATTCCATAAGAATACCAACTGCTCTATTTGAGACATATTGCTTTGTAAGTAATCATTTTGGAACTAGTTATTACATCCTTTGTGGAGGTTGGCAAACGGTGGGGTAGAAAATCCTGGCATGAAAGTGTCCTTTGTACCATTACTTTTACGTCTCCACTTTTGTACTATAAAATACTGATTAAAGAAGGAAGGATGGTGTTTAGAAAAACATGCTCAACTAGTCTTATCATCAATTAAAATCCTAAGGATGTTCAAACTATTCTTAACTTAATTCAAATTTTATATGATCCTCACTATTATCAGCCTGTGGGTTTAATTTCCACACAAAGTATGTCATTTAATGTGGTGATTGTCTTTTCAATATTTTTGTCTTCTCTTGCTTAGATTTCCTCTGATTTTCATTTGATAAGCTTTACTCTCCTTAATATTGAAATGCATGTCTTACTTCCATCTTTAAACATTTACTGAGCTACTGCCTCATGTATCTTTAAACTTCACTACATAACTTGATTTTTAATAAAAAAATATTTATAGGCTAGCTCAAGACTGAATATGGTAGGGTGTTGCTTCAGCTCCAAATTTTGGGTTGCTGAGACATGAGGATCATGTGTTCAAGGCTAGACTAAGCTACATAGTAAGACTGTGCTAAAAAAAAGTTCAGAAAACAAGCAACAACAAAAATAATAAGTTTAAAAATAATAATAATAAATTTATAAAAATCACATTATAGACTATCTCTATGGATCCCTCATCCACATCACTTCTGATCATCTTCCTCAGAAAGAACTCTTTAATAAATCAGCCTCTTCATTGCTATATCTGGTGAGAACTACTCAGGTCTTATTTATTTTTAATTTATCCATCTCTGTCTTCCATTCGCCTATTAACCCTACAAGTCATTTTATTGGTAGTAACAAGTCTATAGGACCCACCATCTCTGTGTTTTAGTGTTTTAATTAAATACAAAGATGAAGGGAAAAGGCAGTAATCCTAACAGAATTTCCAGGAAGGAAAATGCATTCTCTTAAAAGATAAAGGCCTTGATCTTGACCTGTGACTAATTTGATATGCCTAGAATTATACTTTTGTTTATTTTCCTTGCCTCCTATTGCTTTGCTATTGCTTTTGCTGCTTGTTGATATTGTGAAATATCCTTCACTGGACCTTAGGGGAGACTTTTTGAATATTTGCTTGAAACTGATTTTCCACCCCTATTATTCTTGGAAATCAACTCCAAAATAAGAACAGAATACTTTATTAAATCATTCAAAATGTTTAGCTGTAACTAATCTTTGTCAGGTTTATCATGACACAAATCATCATATTATAAGATTTCAAGCTATTTTTACCTTGGTGATAATAATACTTTTGTGAGAATTTGCATGGTATGGCAACTGTTGTATCTTATGTTCCATTTTATAAAGCATGCATATTACATTTGCAATAATTTAAGAGACAGTATCAAACCAGCTTGCCTACATAAACACTTCAGAAAATAGTCCAAGGGGGCAAAGCTTTGTCTCATTATTTATGAAGTAGTATTTTCATGTTTCTCATCTGATAATCCTTCATGTGAATTTATTATGTTATCTTGAATTTCATAACATTTTGAAACACTGAAAATAAAAACAATAATGTACAGGATGTTTAGGAGAAACAAAAGAGATGACAGAACAGAAGATTTAGGATTTTAACTTTATTATTATTAGTGTGTTGCTTTTAATTTGGGATTAATTTTGTATTTTATGAGTTTTCTACAGTTCACTCATCTACTCACTTATTGAAGGATATGTGGATTCTATCTAGTATTTGACTCTCATGGTTGACACTGCCAAACATCCATGAACAAAATTCTCTAAGCAAATTTTCTTCTTCCTCATATAGGAAGGGCATGTCTGAATTTTAAAAAAATGTCTGAGGTGTTTTCCAAAGTGTTCTGCTCCCAATGGCATGCCAGACAAGCACATTATACAACTGAGCAGTCCCAGCCTCTATGTCTATTCTTTGTCTTAATATAACACATGTCAGCTCTGTATGTCATAGCTTGAAACTGATGTATGTGAGCTGAACTCAAGGTGCTAGCGGGGATGGTTTCCTTCTAGGGGTTATACATGATTTTAAATTCTGGCTAAAGACAGGTTGTGTTTGCTACTCTCCTCTGGTTCAGAAATATAGAAACATTAAAATCTCAATGTAAATTGGTTATCCAAATAAAAAGATCGTCAAACATTTAAAAAATAGAAGTCTCATGGTTATTTATTTTAATAGTCTTTAGCAAATAAAATAACCATGGGATGGAGTGGAGTGATGACTCAGCAGTTAAGAACACTAACTGCTCTTCTAGGCAACCCAGATTGGAGTCCCACCACCCACATAGTGGCTCTCAACCAACCATTATACCAGTTTCAGGAATTCAGTGCCCTCTTCTGACTTTTGTTGGTTCCAGGAACACAGGTGGTGTAGAGATATACATGTGAGAAAAACATTCATGCACATAAAATCAAATAGATGAATCAAAAGCTTAAAAGGCCATTTTGGATTTTTGTTTTTCTTTTCTGCCTTTAATTCTCCAAAATGTGCATAACCACAGTTGGCCTATGGTAACATGTAAGGAAACCCAGAGAGGCTGCAGGAAGGTGGTGGCATAAGTTGTTGATTTGATGCCATTTAGAGCTGTCCTGGAAATTTTCTTTCAGTGGTTTTCATACACACACAAAAAAAAAATGAATTTTATCATCTTGCTTACAATCCTTGTGCTGCATCATCCACAGAGAATCAGAGCCAGATATGCAGAACCCAGAGCACTAGGCTACCTCTGTCTCCAGACACGGCCCAGGCTCCCCCATCCAGATCCAAGACTGTAGGAATATTACAGCTTCAAACTGTTTCAGGCTCTTTTGTCTATCCACTTCTCCCTCAGCAAGAACTAATCTTCTCTCCTGGAAAGTTCCACCGGCACATCCCTTATGTGCCTGCTCCATGCCTACATGGCCCTTGGAGACCACACTGCAAGGCAAAGTTGCTTTGTTTTGTTTTGTTCTTCCTTCCACTCCAGGATGTTGCAACAGCATTCTCCCTGTTGCCTGTACTTATCTTAGTGATCAACTGTAGTGTCCTGTGTGACCTGATAGTAGTAAAAGGATGAAGACAGCGAGATTGTGATCCACTTGCTCCTGCAATTAAGCTGATAGAGTCTAAACCAAATGTTTATTAATAATTGAGATGTCATTGTTCAGCGATAACACGGAAATGTGAGGTGCCTGTAATAAAGGGGCAAGCTATGGGCAGACCAGAGCGCAGCACTGCCATTTAGTCATATGTCTACTGTGGTCTCCATATGCTGCTGTTCTCTAGTAGCCCTCAAGATGCTTAGTATTGTCCCTGAGTCCCACTTGGCTTCCCATGACTGCTTTGCTGGTTGGCTCCCCTTAAAATCTGCCATCACAATGCTCTGCATTTACCACCAAGGAAGACAACTCCAGCAGTGCAATACTAAGAAATCGGCATGATGTAATCCTATTTAGTTCTCTTCGAACTTTATTCTGATGTACAAAAAAACAGAAAATGTAGATGCTGACAAAGTGGCACTATGATTAGAACCTTTTGTCCCTGGTTCAGTAGGTTTAATGTGCCATCCCTAGGGCTGTGATCCAACACAGTCAATTCATACTCTAGCTCTCCATGTAGAACAGCCCATCTATGAGCCAATGTCTGTGAGCCGGGTGCCTATTTTGTTTACTTTTGTCCTCTTAATTCTACCTATAGGTGTAATAACAGAAAACATACCCTTGTGCTCAGACTGTGCACAGTAAATGACTGAGTGTATTCTTAATCTGACCTTGTTTGCCCTGTCCTTAGGTAAAATGGTGAAACATATGCATAATCTCCCCTTATAATGAGATCCAGAGGTTTATCATAATTATTATGTTTACTGACTTGTTGTGTGGAGCAACTACATGCCACAGTGGGGCAGAAAAGTCAGAGGGCAGCTTTGTGGAGTCAGTTCCCTCTTTCCACCTTGCAAGTCTCAAGCTCAAACTCAGGCACTCAGGCTTGGCAGCAAGCACTTTTCAGCCCTGAGCCATCTCAAAGGCTGGGTGTTTGTTTGTTTGTCTTGGTTCCACATCCTCACCACATCCGTAAACCAACAAACAGCTTAATGTTCCCCAGAGCACACTCTTCGTGACTGTGTATCACGAGTTTCCTGGCTCTTTCTGTGTCATACTGGTCACCCTGGCTTGGGAGCTTCCCATGTCCTTTTTGTACCAGTCATGATCTTATCCCTGTTTTCTGAATTCAAGCCACACTCACAGTTCTGGGTTCTCTGCAGGATGGTAGGTATGCTCAGTGTCTCCCCATCACCAACTACTACACTGATGCTGCAAACTGACTGCTGCTCTTCTACAGCCAAACTTTGAAATTTACTGTTACCTGTGACTGCCTGAGCTCACAGAAACAAGTGAAGATTTCCTTTTCTTTTCTTTCCTTTTTTTCTTTTAATTTTTTATTTTTAAATAGGTTCTGGAATCCAAATTATTTTGATTTTTATTGAAAACAGATTTGTCTATTCCTCTCCATCCACTCCTCCCAGTGCTCCTCCACCTCCCTTCTCCCCAAGAACCACTCCTCCCCTCCCAATTCCCTCTTTAGAAAAGAGTTGACCTCCTAGACACAATGACCAAACTGGACAAAACAAGACACAGTAAGACAAGACAAAAGCCCTCATATGGATGGAGGATGGACAAGGCAACCCAAGGGGAGGAAAAGAGTCCCAAGAGCAGCACAACAGTCACAGATACACCCACTCCCACTGGTAAGAGCCCCACAAAAATATCAAGCTAACAACCATAACAAGTATGCAGAGGGCCACCTATAGACCCCTGTAGGTCAGGTGCTTGCTATTTCAGTTTCTATGAGCCCATTGACCCCCCCCTCCCTGCTTAGTTGATTTGGTGGGCTCTGTTCTAATGTCTGCTCCTATAGCCTTTATCCCCCCTCTTCCTTGGGGGTTCCCCAAATCTTCAAGGGGAAGAACCCAATGGATACCTCCAATTTAGATTCTCTCTCAGCATCTTATCTGGCTGTGAGTCTCTGTATTTGCTCTCATCTGGTGCCAGAGGAAGCCTCTGTGATGAAGACTGGACAAGGAGCCAATCTGTGAGTATAGAAGAATAACATTAGGAATCATTTCATGTATTTATTTATTTATTACTTGCCAGTCATGTTTTGTTCTACCCTAAGCCTCTGGGCTACCCAGTCTCCAGTTCCTGGCTGTGCAGGCAGTATAGGGCATGGGCTCCCTCTCATGGAGTGGGCGTCAAGTTAAACCAAACATTGGTTGGTCACCCCCAAAAGTTCTGTGCCACTAATGCCCCAGCACATCTTGAAAAGCAGAAAAGATTGTAGGATGAAGGTCTTATGGTTTGGTTTAGTTCTTAATTCTTTCTTCTTCCATGTGGGGACATGTTTATAACTGGCAAAAATGGCAAGATTCAAAGAGATAAATATACTAACCATAAATGTGCGGTGATCTTTTGAACTTTCTTATTTACATATATTTTTAAAATGAAGACTAATGAAGTATTTCTCTTTGTTCTTAGAGAATCTCCCTCTGACTATCTTATAATGGTCAATGGAAATTTTTTCTATTCAATAAAATCTTCAGTTCTCAGTTTTAAATTTCACAATGTGAAATTAACTATTTTTCTCATTTTAAGTGACCAGTTCAGTAACAGTATGGACATATACCGTCACCATCCATCTTTAGGACTTTTCGTCCTCTCAAACTGAAACGTATACTCATTTAAAAAACATTCTTGCTTCTTTCTTCCCTCCACTTGTGATAAATCTACTCATCTCTATAGTTAAGATACTTTTCATATAAGTTGAATCATATTATATTTGCATGCTTACTTAATATAGCATTTGGCTATGAAATTTCGTCCATTTTGTAATACATTTCATATTTTCTTCCTTTTAAGGTTATGTAATAGTCCATGGTTAATGAATACCACATTTTTATTTAGTTTTGGGGTATTTTATTTACATTTCTCCTTTCCCTTTCCTGCTTCCAAACACTCTCATATACTCTTCCATTTTCTTTCAAATTCATGGCCTCCTTTTTAATCAATTGTTATTGTAAGCTTGTATATATTTGTATATACATATATATTCCTAACTACAACCTGCTGAGTCCACACCATGTTACTGCATGTATATTTTCAGGGATAACCATTTGGCACTGGCCCATCAGCTGGTGGTCTCATCCCTGGGAAGGACCCCCTCTCTCCTACTCTCAGCTTTACTTACTTGCCTATAGTTCTTATATACCACATTTTTATTCATTCTTCCATCTATTGAAACCCAGGTTAGTTTCTAGCTGTTGTGAAGAAAGCTGTTATGAAGATGAACATACAGATCATGTTTGAATCTGAGCTTTAACCATTTAGATATAGGCACAGTATTGGAATGATTGGATCACATAGAAATACTGCTTACTCTTTTGAAGAATGATCATACTCAAATTCATCCTTTGATCTACCATATCCCAAAACATTTCTCTTCACATTAAGTATATCTACTTTAATATAAATAATGAGAGCCAATGTGTTATCTGTGGAAATTACTCCCCAAATGTACCATTTTAAACAATAAAAAATGTGCCATATAGTTTCTTCTGGTCATGAATCTGAGCATAGGATGTCCTGTGGTCTGGGGGTGGGGGGTGGGGCTGTTGTCAGCCAAAGTCATCTTGTGTCTGTTCAGGAAGGTACAGATGTATTGCCAAGTTCTCATTATCATACCAGGCCATTGTTCTCACTAATGCTGTGGCCCTCACTAGGTGGAGTAATGGCAGAAGTATCAGATCCTTGCTGCCTGGACCTCACACAGGACTATTTTCAGTCATATTTTCTGCTCAATCTGTTTGAAATCTAACATCCGGAATGACACCTCATTGCTCCTGCTGTATTCTAATTGCTGAGTGTAGCACACACTGGTGGTACAGTATAAAAAGGAGTGTGAGTACCAAGAGGCTATTGGGTATGGTTAGTATCTGCCTACCAGATAAAAGAGTTACAGTGCTTATGTTTTCATTGCTATAACCTGAAACAAACAAGAACAGGCATGACTCAAAATCTAGATAGTGAGTGGTGGAGTACCCTTTCACGTATTAATATGATGCTCAAAAGCAGAGAACACATAAACTGCTACATTCTAGGCTGGGATAGTTTTAACAACTATATATTTTTAATTCATTTTTATCCTACATTTAAAAATCAAAATCAAGTTTAAAAATCAAAAAATCAAATCAAATGCCTCTCCAAGAAAGTATTAGGAAAATAATAGCACTTACTGAATCCTTTTGTGGATTTCCTGGTATTCTCCTGGAAACTGTCATTATATGACATATGGCACTAGATAATATGGTTGAAGATAATGCAGTCTATTTTAAGAATTTAACATTGGTTACTGAGAGGCTTTTATGCATTGAATTTATAAAAGTAAAATGCATTGGATACATGAATGTTCTTTATTCTTATGGTTTTTTGGCATTATGTAGATTTTTAAATAGTATTAAGAATAATAAGGAAAAAATCACAGCTTTATTAAGCATGAAAAGGTTGCTTAGTAGGGATATTGTGATGTGGCATTATTTATTTAATTCCGTGTGTGTGTGTGTGTGTGTGTGTGTGTGTGTGTGTGTGTGTGTGTGTACATTTTTGGAGAGGATGCTATTGTAAGACACTATTCCTGGAAAGACATGAAATGAACAGATATCTACCACCCTAGAAAAGGAACTTATAGAATGAAACAGAATGAAATATGGATATTACCAAAATCCAATGTGTTGAGCAAGTGAATTTATTAAGGTTACTTATAGAAGTATGGGTTTAGGGGTTACATATAAGAACAGAAATGATTCAAAGACAGCTGCATCACCAAAGTCCACCACCCCAGCATAGATGACCACTCACTAAAGCTGGAAATTTCACTATACCTCAAGAAGTTAAAAAAAAAACCTCCTTTCCAAGTAGCTCAGTTGGACTGAGCTTCTTCCTAGCAGCTCAGCTTGCCTGAGAGCATTCCTGTGCAGGATGAGGAAGACTAGTGTATTTAGTCAGTTTCAGAGACTTCCTGAAGTTTTCAGCTTGCTCACTTCCTGAGTCTGATAAGCTTCCCTGCACTATGTTTTATATCAGAGGACATTGCTATACACAGGTACACATGTGTGTGTGTTGATATATGTGATTGTATGTACATGTGAAGGTCAGAGTCCAACCTCAGCTCTTATTCACTTTTTCGAAACAGGCCCAAAACTCAGCAAGTAGGCTACACAATCTAGCCACCTCCTGAGTGATGCAATTAGAAGCATGGGCACTATTTCTGGTTTTTTGTTTGTTTGTTTGTTTGCTTGCTTGCTTGCTTGTTTGCTTGTTTGTTTGTTTTGTTTCAATATAAATTCTGGGAATTGACTAGGGTCTTACTGAGCTTTATATCCAGCCTTTGTTGACTATTAAATAGTAGATACTATTTCTAGGGTTTTTTATACTAGGGTTTTTGAAATGATAATTGAGTAAAATCCATAAAAATAGTTAGGTAGATTGCTATTACTTTGTACAAATGTGAAAGACATATTATTGGATTAATTAAAAACCTGTACCAGGCATGTCCAGCCTATGGCTTGTGAGCCAATTGTTTCCCAGGATACTGTGGATACAGCCCCAGACATTTACAGATGACAAGACCATGTCACAGTGCCAAAAGGTAGAAAAGCCTTGTGTGAAGAAGAAATAGAGGATGGAGTTTAAATATCCAGAAGCAGAGAAGATGTTATGATACATTGTTCAAATATTTTCTTAAAAACTAAGAATACATTCTCTAGCCAAACCACATCATAAACTATTTGGAAATTGCTGAACTTTGGGGATAGAATGGTTTTTAACAAAATACTTTCACCTATTAGTTAACTCAGATCAGCTGGGAGTGCCTATCTTGGTGAATGCAATCTTAGCTGTTAATAAGGTGGAATGCCAAGATTTGAGCAAATGTATGCAGTCCCGAACTAGTAATGGCTTCTGGTGATGAAGAGGGCAAGAGAAAACATTTTAGTCTTGGAGTATTTTTTGGGATAGTGATTAAAAATGGTTCCTTCTATTTCTCTTGTGCTGTACAGTGCAGAACACAGATCACCAGGCAAAATATTCATGTGCAAGGGATGCTGTAGCCATGCATGCTTAGGGGCTGGCTACAGGTGTGCCTGACCATGCCTGCGAGGGTGTGGTCAGGGTGACGTAGGGAAGATTTAAGAGTGAGGGACGCTGATGTGACAGCCCCGCTTTCGCTTTTGTCTTTGGCTTGCTGTACTGACTGCTGCCCCTCAGGCTGGCTAGGTCCCTCTGTAAGTAAGGCTTTTCCCTGCTAAATTCCCTTGTATTTTTACCTGCCTCCATATTGGTAATCTCCGTATTGGTAATTTCCCACATTATTCGTGGAAATTTTTTAAGGCTAATGTTGAATAGTCACAAGTGGTACTTTGCTGTGCTCATGAGGAACTCTAGAATCCCATACATCTCCAAAAGTTTATGATTATGCAACAGTCAATTATTCTAATGTTATTTAACTAAGTATAAGTTACAAAATAAAATCTTTTTTGTTTATTTGTTATTTGTTTATTTGTTAAATAAAATTATTGTGCTTATTTTATGAATCCAAAAAAAAATCTGTCATTTCTTACTATAGGGTAATATTCAGTGGAAAGATTGGAAGAACTGGAGGACTAGAATGTCTTCTATTAGATAACATCTTCTAGACACTACAAGAACCTGCACCATGAAATCTCAACACTATATCTAAACAGTACCTGCCTATACACACCAGAGACAATCAACATAGCAATGTGACTAGGATTTCCCAAGGTCCCACCCCTAAAAGAAGAGCTACTGGCAACCAATGACTGTTTGGAAATGAAGAATCTGCTTTATCCATGGATGAGCCCCTGATGGGCTATCCAACCACAGGGTCAGTCATAAACATATGTACATTAGAGCAACAATAATGAACTTTGATTGGTGTGTGTGTGTGTGTGTGTGTGTGTGTGTGTGTGTGTGTGTGTGTAAAACTGTAATAATTAAGAAAGGTCATATATTTGAGAGGGAATGTAGGAACAGAAGAGGAACTGGGGGTGAAAGGGGTAGAAATAATATGAATACTGTATTCATGTATTAAATTATCAAAAATTTACATTTAGAAACAACACAAAAAAGAAAGAAGAGTATTATGAAGGAAATCCAAAAACAGATGAAGTAAATGAGGGCCTGATAAGCAGAGCTCTAGAGCAATAAAAGGTTAAAAAGCTTTTTAAAGCCAGACAGTGGTGGCACACACCTTTAATCCAAGCACCCGGGAGGCAGAGGCAGGTGGAGCTCTGTGAGTTCGAGGCCAGCCTGGTCTACAGAGCGAGTTCCAGGATAGGCTCCAAAGCCACACAGAGAAGCCCTGTCTTGAAACACCACCCTGCCCTCAAAGACCCTTTTTAAAATCTCATGGCTGGTTATTCAGAAGTGACAAAGTTTGTAACTTCTAATAAGAAAAATAATGTGATAACTGTTGGTTAACTTACAAAAACTAAGCTTCTCCTGTCTTTGGCTTGCAAGCACGATGGGTAGCACTGTTTTCCTATTGCAGGTTGGTTTTTAGGCCTAATGAGTTCTAGAAATGCCTCTGTGTATACATAATGTTCTCTAGACTCCTCTAAGGCAGACATGGGACCCCTTACACAATTCATCAAGGTTTGCCACAGAGATTTTTCACATAAGATTTCTTACTACCATGACTTCAACAGAAAGCAGTTCCAGCTGAGATGTTACTTCTATCTACCAAAAAGGCCAACTATCACAGGATCATTTAGATTTTAAGAAAGTTAAATACTGTTTCATGTCTTATTGCTTCACAAAGATATAAAAGCATAATACAGTTGTAAACATGGGAGGGAGGGGTTTGACATGAAGTTTTTAGACTTCCAAGCACCTGTGGGCCTTCAGACCAGTATCTTATACTGATGAACATCTTTCTAATGAGAGGACCTGGGAGACGACAGAGGGCAACTCCAAATAGAGGGCTTAGGAAAGTGTGGGTCAGGTGACCAGAATTGTGCCTGTCTAAGCAGAGACAAATAAGTGAACATGATCTGGACATAGGGTGGCAAGAAAAAGCAAACCTCCCAAAATGAATTAAGTGTTCGCAAGGGTAACAATGCTGTTGAGACAGAGTACAGAAATCCTAGGATGCATTGCCCCTGTGTTTTGCGGAAATGACAATATAATTTCCTTCCCAGAGCAGTTAGAAGGAAAGAAGTCCTGTTTTGCAATTGAGAAAGTGGCTATTTTCTCCATATGCATTATTTGTTGTCCCAGTGATATATAGCTAATAAATGTGGTTATAAATATTTAAGCTATTAATGGCTGTGTTACGAATTATAAATAGCTCTATGAGCTCACCAGGCATTGTAAGTGATACACTCTGCTTCCCCAAGGAACCACGGATAAAGTCACAGCCATGTGATGTGCATTCACCAGTGACAGATGAGAACTATGTCAGTAAACAGATACTACGCTGGTTTTATTTCAGCCAGTAAAAATTGGTGGCAAGGCAGATATTATATAAACTGACCTCATCTAAGTGATACCACACTATGACTAAGAGAAAGTTTAATTCTTGTAGAATTAATTTTACACTGTAGTATCAAGTGTGACTTTTTAAAAGCCTGAGATGAATGTGAAAGAATGGGTTTGTGGCATTAGTTATTTAAGATCCCCGGATGGAGCATTGAGTTTTTCTACTACCCATTTCTGTCTTTCTCCGGACTTATTTTTCCCTGCTTATACATATAATTAAGCTATGGGGCAAAGTTAATAAATCATCTCAGCAGGTCACCAAAGGTACAGAAGTAAAGGCAGGACAGTTTCTGAGATGGCCATGTTGGATTGCTTAATTAATTTACATGACTTGTGTTATATACCCCTATTAATCTATCTGAGGATCACTTTTCTGCTTTAAAAAAAAAATAAGAAAACGAGGTCTAGAGAGATAGCACAGCAGTTAAGAGCTGTGGCTACTCATCTAGAGGACACAAGTTCAATTCTCAGCACCCACATGGTGGTTTAGAAGCATCTATAACTCCAGTCCTAGGAGATCTGATGCCCTCTTAAGGCTTCAGTGGGCACCAGTCATGCACATGGTACACAGACATACATGCAGGCAGAAGACTCATACCCATAAAATAAAATAAAATAAAATAAAATAAAAGCAATTTTTAAAAACCAAAATATAAACAGCTAAAAGTTGCTGTGAAATTAAATGCCTATATGTTGAGAGCTATGCAGTGAGAGCTACCAAGGACTTCAGGATGGTGATGGTTTCCATCTTCTAACTTGAGATAGAGGCATGTAAGAAGCATGGGATAATTTCACCATCCATCCTTTACTCACTGAGCTCTCATCAGTCTGTTGGTCTCCACGCAGGGGCATCTCTGTAATTGTCATGGCAACCTTGAAATATAGGCATTATCTCTCCATTTTACGAGAGTCGGAAACTAAGCCCAGAAGTGATGAGCTCAAAGTCTCGGGAATGTTATTAAATGGCAAAGCCAGAAGCTGGCTCCAGCCTAGTTCTGCTAAATTCCAGAACCTGCAAGAATTCCAAACCTCTAAAGACAACAGAGAGACGAGGAGGACAAAAGACCGATGCAGCCTCTTCATCACCCCAACCACACACACCCACGCCACGCCCCCTAATCCACTCAACCCTCCCAAGGAAAGTTACTGGAATGTGTTGAAACTCGGTGTTCTGTCTCGAAGATTACCCTAGATGATCTTCAGAAACCCAGAAGAAGAATTTCCCAGAATGAATGAGGGTTCTGGGATCTGTATATTTTCTAAAATGCGGTTTGTTTTCACAAAGTCAGCTACCTAATTGAATCCTTTGCTGTTCTCTGATTGTCCTCAGGCAAGGACTGATGGTAACACAGAGAAAGAATGTCTTTAGGTCTACAGAGGCAAGAGAAAGTGTCTAGGCCACCAGCGCTCTAGGTTTTGTTCATTATCCATCTTAAATATTCCCGCAAAAATAAAAGTGTATTTTCATATAGTTAGAGGATAGGTTTCAGGCGTTTTTAAGAATAAGTATCTTTAATAATGATAAATCACTTTGCAGTTAGCATTTGTTAATTCCTGTATTAAATGTGAACAAATAAAATTGATTTAATTCCCCAGTCCTACATAGTGGGCTTTGAAATAAATACGAAAGAGTTTATATTTCTTATTCTCATTTTTCTGTGCATCTGGGCTGAGAGCTGATATATCTGGACTTTGTCAAGCATTTTCCACAATCGCTTGGAGACTACCTATCTTATATAAATTCTCTTATATATTAACCTAGTCACATACAAGAAAAAGCTCTTCACATATTGTTACTAATGCAAAGCTACTTATTATGGTTTATGAATTATAGTTCTTGCCTTCAGATATACTCTGAAAGAGAACAACAGTAATTTGGAGAATTAAAGCTGCATTTAGAATTGGAAACAATCAAGGACATCCCACCATATACAATTATGTGAATGGGCTTGATGCAAAAATCTGAGACAGAAAGTTGAATGAGATCCTTTCCTTGTTTTTAACTGAAGAAAAATTTATAATAGATGAAAATTAAAATATTTAATAAATAAATTGTGCCTCCTTGACCCCTGCTCCATCTTATAACACAAAATTTTAGCATGTTGTGTGTATTTTCTAATTTTCACATTAAGTAAATTAGTTGACTCTATCTGAGCTGGAAGATGTTGCATAATAAAGCATTGTGTTGATTGATTGTGATGTTTAACTGTGCTTAACACTTATTTTGCACTTTATATCCTCAAAGCACTTCGAGAACATTAGCTAATTAATCATCATGTCACTGCAATGTCAGAAAGGTGGTTGAATTCCCATTTCTAAGATGAAGGAATTAAATAAAGTGGCTTATGACAATGAAAAGCCTTTGGAAGCTCACATATGAATACCTCTGGCAAGTTCTCCCTAAGTGGCTCTAGCGGGGAGTTGACTGTGTGTTCCTCAAAGAAGGAACACAGTGGACTCAATGGCTCTTCAAAAGATGATCACTCATTCTTCCAGTGTCCAATAGCATACACTGACACTGCCAGTAATTCCAGTAAGCTTTGGGATTCTCAGATAGCTCTCATGTGAATTAATTTTACCAAATATTTTACATTTTAAAAACATAACACTTTACTAACTAGAGATTCCCTGAAGTTTTTAAACAGACTTTTTTGGCCAGGCATTGGTGGTGCACGCCTTATATCCCAGCACTGGGGAGGCAGAGGCGGGCAGATCTCTGTGAGTCAGAGGACATCCTGGTCTACAGAGTGAGTTCCAGGACAGGTTCCAAAGCAATACAGAGAAACCCTGTCTCCAAAAGTCAAAAAAAGAAATGATTTGTTTTTCAGAGATTATCGGTCAAAAATGTTTGAAAACAATAATAACTACTGGAAAGGTTTTATTTCTTATTCTAAAACCAACCATATTAACCAAAATATCTAGGTTATTCTGCAAGCAGGTTATTCTTCTAAATATTAGTCAAAATGTAACCAATAAATATTTCCTAAATTTTTAAAGGAATGCCATTAGTGTTATCATTTTAATTTTGCTTAATATTTTTTTTTTTTTTTGGTTTTTCGAGACGGGGTTTCTCTGTATTGCTTTGGAAGCTGTCCTGGAACTAGCTCAAGTGGTTAACCACCAGACAATCAGAGCACACACCATCACATGCCCCCTGTTCCTTCTCCTATGTCACTGCATTCTAAATGCAGTCATTGTTTATTCCTACAGCTATTAATTATTTTATCTATTTTTGTACCTTCCTTACTATTTTTGTATTTTTTTCTCTCAGTATATTTTGCCAGAAATCTTCCTGGTATTTTGTAAACTGTTTTGTTTATTTCTGTTATTTTACAGCATCAGGTGTGTGTGTGTGTGTGTGTTTGTGTGTGTGTGTGTGTGTGTGTGTGTGTGTATGTGTGTACACACATTCCATGACTTACTAGTTGACTCTACTATTCAAGTACAATTGAGTTGTAACAGTTCAAGTACGGTATGATTATGAACATTTTTCTATGAAAGTTTTGGTGTACAAATTTCCAATGAAGTCTAGATGAAGTAGATAGGAATGACCCTTCTTACAAGAACATGTGTTTTACAATATTTATTCTAGAAATTACTAATTTACCAACCATATTTAAATATAAAATCAAGATTTTTTTGTATATGAGAATTGAGTTGACCCAAAACAAAATTTTTGGATGTAAAATGATTTCTTCTTTGTAAATACAGTCATCACACTGAAGTAACTAACCATTGTGAGTAAAGAGTTGTTCTGGGCCCTTGAATGTCTGCTAGTCTGTCTTTTCAATTAATATTTTATTAATAATATTAATAAACAAATACTTGTGTTATTAATATTAATGAGCAAAATAATAGCTTGCTCATTAACATTCACATCTTATGAAATAGTACAACTATACAATATATATTACATTACATACAAGCTATAATGTATAATATAATCCTAGCAATGTCAGTCTCCTAGTTTTTTTTCTTTTTAAAATTACATTAGCTTATTTATTGGGGAGCTGAGATATATATGTCATGGCTGACCTAGGTCCCAAGAACCTACATAATAAAATGGAAGGAAGTGATATAAATTGTCTGACTTCTACATGTGCACCAGGCCATGCTTGCTCTCTCTGTCGTACACACACACACACACACACACACACACACACACACACACACACGTTCAAATAAATAAATGTAATCTAAAACTAAAACTTATTGAATGTACACATTATCTTAAAAACTGAAGTTTCTATAATACAAAATTTTTCATGAATAAATATGACATAACCATCAGAATTTCATATGTATACTTAAATGTCACCAACAACATCATTACTGTGTAAAGATATGACATATTTTGTAAGATTTATTCTCCAAATAATATGCTTTGATACTTTGAAAATAGAATTTGTTAATTTATTTACTAATTATTTTGGTAGACAAAATTAAACTTTGCTTTTATGGATTTATTTTATGACCTGTCATCTCTGCTGAAATAAATACTCTGCTGAACCCATAGACAAGGAAGTTACAATATATGCATACACATTATACGTGCACGTGTGTGTGTGTGTGTGTGTGTGTGTGTGCATGTTGAGTGTATCCCTCATTCTTTTGCCTTTTCAAACACACATTGTGATACCTTGCAAATGGGATCCACTTCCGAACAGGAAGTGTTTGCATGCTTTATGTGTTTCCTACATTTAAATTCTAAATAGGAATACAGAGCATATTTTAAACTTTTTTCAGTGAGAAACTTTGTTTTATAATATGACATCTTCCACTTGAGATAACACACCAGCATTCACACGAATTTTGGAGTGCTTCATACTTCACCTATCTCAATATATCTATGTGTGTTTATGTAGGGGAAAGAGGAAATAGCTCCCTTAGAGGTAGAAAAAAATGTTGAGAACTAAAATCACTTAATTGCCTTCTAGCTCTGGGATGTAGTGAACTGTTACTATCTAGATAGTGACTGCTTAAGCCTGAAAGAGATCTTGAATCTTTCGGAGCATCACAAGACATGCTTCTCCAGTCAGACACCAGGTGCCTTGTTCCTATTACTTTGTAGATTCAAGGATCATACTACCAGTCAATTGTTTCCATATCCTAGCCAAGTGAAGATCTCGCTTAAATGTTCCATCCAAAGAGGATGGCAAAAGACATAGCAAAAACAAGTTATTACATAACTAAAAAATCCTTCTAAATTAAAATTATTCTTAATTTGGAGGCTTCATACTAAGCATAAATTCATTGATGCTACAGGTTTTTTTTGAATGTCTAGACATTTTATTAAACTTATGGCTGTGTGCCTTTCCATCCGCAGGCTCCGTGTGGTGGCGTGGAATAGTACAGTAGTTCATACATTAATCCCGAATGATGCTACAGTTTTGTGTATGTTCAATATACTGTTAGAAATAGGGGAAGACGGACAAGCATTTGCAGATGTTCTCCTTCAGTATTTACAGAAATACAGATCCCCCTCCACCCATCAAGGAATTTTCTTTTACAGAAGAGGGAAACCATTACAGAAAACCACAACCAATGAAAATGCAGATTTGTGTACCAGTCCCTACTGGTGCATCCACAACACAACTCCTGCACCTAAATAAGTCTTAAGATCACTGTGGAAGAGGGACCAGAAGGATTGTGAGAGAGAGAAAACCAGAAGTTTGCTATGAGATTGTGTCTCCTAGGAATGGCAAAAGCTATACCCATGAAGTATCACCAATGTGATTGGCCCAGCATGCATTTAGCATGGACAACAGCAGTAGTCATGATAACATGGACAAAAGAATAAAAAGTTGAACTTTTTCACAAAAATGTCAGCAGATTGTGTCTGCATCAATGAGAAATATTACCTTACCAAAGACTCTTGCTCTCCTCATTTCCATTTATATAGGAAATTGATTAATACTTAACTAATTGGGACTTGCAGTTGGGGTTAACAGAATTCACTTTTCTTCACTGCTCACCCACTGTAATTTAGACCCTTACTTCGATTTAAAGCTTTTATTATTTTCAAAGGTAATCATCTTCCTGTTGTTAGAAATAAAATATCCAAGTGCCATGCTAATTATAGCTTATTTGTGTCTCGCAAATTAGCTAATTAACATCGCTAGAAAGTAAATGTACAGCAAGCGAAATTTGAACTTCTGAATTGGAGTCAAGCCTCTTGTTCTGTACAAGGCTGAGAGATGTGTCATCCCCTGCCATTAGGTCATATACAGTTTGAAGCTAATAACTAGGCAGAGATTCAGTGTTGTGCATTAGGACAGTTTTCTCTAATGCTTCAGGACAGTTATACCTGGGAGCTTATTCCATCTGTGCCCCCGTAGATAGGTGAGAGTTGTGAGGATGTAGGAAGGCAGAAAGATGTGCAGGGCAGGAAAGCAATCATTTGAGTAAACTCACACAGGGCTCCGGCATTCACAACTGGCTTGAGGAAACTATAAAATCAGTCAAACTTATGAGTTTGCTGCATAATATATTTCAAAACGTAAGATGTTGACATCAATTCTTCAAGCTCAGAATACTTTATTTAGGTGAAAACAACTAGAAATCCAACAGCTTCCAAAGCAGCGAAAGTCAATTCCAGTACAAACGTAATCTGTGTGTAGTCAGAGAAAAGTGGACTCAGTCTCAGGCATACCTCCAGTCAGGCATCAATGTGCTCCATAGCACAAGCTTCCAGAACAAAGCTCGCTCAGGGTCTCTTGGACTTATTGAAAAGCTATTATTGTGTCTTGAATAATTCTACAGTCTCAATGTTCAAAAGCAAGAAAGTCCAATAAGAAATACCTAAAAAGAAATAGAACACAGAATATCTAATAAATGTATAAATAGAAAACTTAGTAAGTTAACTCAATGTTAAGATAAATAGCATAAACTTTAAAAGCTAAGGACTAAAAAACAATCAAATTTAGCTCACCCCATTCCTTTATCCTTGGAAACTCACTGGCCATGCTGGACATGAAATCTGGTAAGGAAATTGCACCCTTCAATGCTAGTTACTCAGTCATATCTCCAATTGGTGGCAGACCACCAGCTGCCAACCCTCCTTCCTCTCTACCCCTACTCCCAGGGAGGTAATCAATCCTCTCTTACAGCTTTCCTTCCTCAGAATCTTTTTGTCTCACCCCCTAACACCCTAGACACTGTCTCCCTGTGGAGGCCACAGCTGCTACAGAGTTAGATCCTCCTGGCAGACCCAGCTTTTATCTGTATCATGGATGCTCTCAGCTCTGCCCCAACTTCCAGTCCATCCCCATTCCTGCATGTTATCTCCTAACATCTAGAAACCAGTTCTACCCAGGATCCCTAGTGCTCACACATGACAGGGCCTCAGAAGCACACCCTACCAGGCAACCCATAGCCACCACATGATCCTACGGTCTAGAGATAGCAACAGAAACCAAGGAATGGAAAATCACCAGGTATCAATATTATGATTACAATCATAGCAAACCCAGATACTTAGTTGCCCATGTAAAAGCACAATCAATAACAGTCAGGATGATATGTCTCCACTAGAGCCCAGCAACCTTACTACAGTAGGCCTTGATAAAAGAAATTTAGATAAAGTACAAGACGTGGGATAAAAAATAACTATTATGCATATGATAAGGGACCTTTAAGAGGATATGACTAAAACCCTTAATGAAATCTATGAAAACACAACAGTGAAATAAAATAGAGAAAATTATTCAAGACATAAAAGTAGAAATAAAATCAACAAAAAATGAAACTGAAGGAAAACAGGAATCAAAAGTTTTAGGAATCTGAACAGGAACCTTGGAGGGAAGCCTCACTAATAGAACTCAAGTGATAGATGAAAGAATATCCAGCACTGAAGACAATATAGAATAAATGGATAACTTCATTTACAAATATTAAATCTAAAAAAATCCAAGCATAAAACATGCAGGAAAGATTGGACACTATGAAAATCCCAGATCTAAGAATAATAGGAATATCAGGAAAATTGGAAGCAGTCTACCACAAGATCAAGCAATTCCACACTTAGGCATATACTCAAAAGATGCACATTCATACAACAAGGACATCTGTTCAACTATGTTCATAGCAGCATTATTTGTAATAACCAGAACCTGGAAGCATCCTAGATGCCCCTCAACTGAAGAATGGATGGAGAAAATGTGGTACACTTATACAATGGAGTACTACTCAGCAGAAAAAAAAATCAATGGAAACTTGAAACTCACAGGCAAATGGATGGACCTAGAAGAAACCATCCTGAGTGAGGTAACCCAGTCACAAAAAGACATGGTATGCACTCACTCGTATATAGAGCAAAGGATTACCAGCCTACAATCCACACCACCAGAGAAGCTAGGAAACAAGGAGGACCCTAAGAGAGACATACATGGTCCCCTGGAGAAGGGGAAAGGGACAAGATCTCCTGAGAAAATTGGGAGCATGGGGGGAGGGGAGAGGGAGTTTAGGAGAAAGAGAAGAGGAGAGGAGGGGGTAAGAGGCAGACATGAGGGAACAGGAAAATTGAGTTGGGGGAAGAATAGAGGAGAGTAAGAAAAGAGATACCATAATAGAGGGAGCCATTATAGGTTTACAGAGAAATATGGCACTAGGGAAATGTCCAGAGATCTACAGTGATGACCCCAACTAGCAATCTAAGCAATAGTAGAGAGGCTACCTTAAATGCCCTTCTTTGATAATGAGATTGATGACTACCTTATATGCTATCCTATAGCCTTCATCCAGCAGCTAGTGGAAGTAGAAACAGACACCCACAGCTAAACACTGAACTGAACTCCTGGAATCCAGTTGCTGAGAGGGAGGAGTGATGAGCAAAGGGGTCAAGACCATGCTGGGGAACCCACAGGAACAGCTGACTGGAACAAGGTGGAGCTCATGGACCCCAGACTGATAGCTGGGAAACTATCATAGGACTGATCCAGACCCCCTAAACATGGATGTCAGTTAGGAGGCCTGGGCAATTTATGGGGTCTCTGACAGTGGATCAGTATTTATCCCTAGTATACAAATGGACTTTGGGAGCCCATTCCACGTAGAGGGATACTCTCTCAGCCTAGACACACAGAAGAGGGCCTAGGTCCTGCTCAAATGATATGACAGACTTTGAAGATTCCCCCATGAAAGGCCTCACCCTCCCTGGGGAACAGAAAGGGGTTGGGATGTGGGGTTGGTGGGGGGCAGGGGAGGAGGAGAGGGAGAAAGAACTGGGATTGGCATGTAAAACAAGCTTATTTCTAATTTAAATTTTAAAAAGGAAAAAAGAATAATAGGAATAGAGGAATGAGAAGAAACCCAGATCAAAGGCACAGATAATATTTTGAGCAAATCAAAGAAGAATATGACCCTAACCTAAAGAAGGAGGTGCCTATCAAAACACAAGAAGCATGAAGAACATGAAATAAACTAAACCAAAGATGAAATTCCCCATGACACATAATAATCAAAACACTAAATATAAAGAACAAAGAAAGACTATTAAGCGCTATAAGGGGGGAAGACCACATAACATAAAAGGCAGATTAATTAAAATAACACCTGACTGGTCAATGGAGACTCTAAGGCAGAAGGACCTGAGCAGATGTTCTATAGGTTCTAAGAGAACACAGATGGCAACCCAGACTTACATACTCAACAAAACTTTCAACTACAGTAGGTGGCAAAAAATTAGATAGTCTATGGTAAAACCAACTTTAAGTAATATCTATCTATAAATCTACCTCTATAGAAGGCACTAGAAGGAAAACTTCCATTTGAAGAGGTTAATAACACAAAAGAAAACACACAGAATAAAAAAAAATCTTGAGCCAGCAAAGGAAAAGGAGTAAAAATCCCACACTACAATAACAGAATGATAAGAATCAACAAATATTGGTCATTGATATCTCTCAACATCAGGTCTCAATCCCTCAATAAAAGGATGTAGACTAGCAGATTGGATACAAAAACAGGATCCTCTCTTCTGCTGCATCCAGGAAACACACCTTAACATCAAATATAGGCAGCATCTTAAGGTAAAAAGATGAAAAAGTTATTCCAAACAAATGTACCCAATAAGCTGTAGCCATTTTAGTATCTAACAAAATAGACCTCAACCCAAAATTAATCAGAAGAGATAGGGAAAGGCACTACATACTCATCAAAGCAAAAATACACTAAGAGGCTATTGCAATTTTTAATATCTATGAACCGATCCCAAAGGTAGCCTAGTTCCTAAAAGAAGTACCACTACAGCTGAAATCACATAGTGACTCTCACACAATGATAGTAGATTATTTCAATACCCCACTATCACCAATAGACAGGTCATGCAGACCAAAAACTAAAAACAAACAAACAAAAAAAGCCTAACAGAGAAATGCTGGAGATCATAGGCCTAAGAGATATTTACAGAACATTTCACCCAAACACAAAGAATATACCATCTTCCCGGTACCTGGTGGAACTTCCCCTTAACTGGTCACATACTTGGACACAATGCAAGTCTCACCAGATACAAAAAAATTTAAAAAAAAATGAAATCACACCATGCATCATATCTGGCCATCATAGATTAAAGCTGAATATTAACAGAAATAACAGAAAGCTTACAACACGTTCATGGAAACTGAACAACTCAGCAGTAGATGGCCAACACAAAAGGAACTTACTGATACTGTTTTCTTTTTGTCCCTCTTCTTTCCTTCTCTTATAGGACTTTTGCTTAAATAGAATGGCTTCCCATTTTGTTTTTAGGGGCTTTCTGTGCGTGTCAATGTGTATGTCTCTATATCTATCTGTGTTTCTTGTGTTTTTTATTGGCTCTTTTTCTGTTATTTTCACTGTTTTGTCCTATTATAGTTCATTTGTTTTGATTTTATATATTATTTTTCTTTTCATTTTTTCTAGATGCCTGTTGGTTTTCTAATGAGAGAAAGTAAGAACAGATGTGGATTTGGTTGGATGGAGAGGTGGAGAAGAGCTGGAAAGAGTTGGGGGAGAGGCAATCATAATCAGAGTGTATTGTATGGAAAAAACCTACTTTCAATTAAAAAAATAGAAAAAATATAAACAAAAAGAGTATTATTGAGAAAACATAAAATAGCCATTTCAGTCACATACGTAAATATAATAAGCAACAAATGAGCATGATGACAAGGGTCATTGTGTCTGAAGCCTAAGGTTAATTAGGTTTCCATCCTTTCCTGGAGAGTGGTGCTGTTAGCCTGAGCAAGTAGTTATATTGGGATATTCCACAGAAAGAAAGTCCTAATTTTAGTCAGTGGCACCAGAGAGCCCTTGAAGTGCAGAGTTAAGACAGTCTGGGACAAGCCAGTGACAAGACTTAGCACTAATTCCTACAGAACAGAAGCCAAAGGTGCTGTGACTGTGCTTGTTCATAAATCACAGGGATATGGCTCAACAGATGGGACAGGGAACAGAAACATTAGTGGCAGTACTTTGGTGAGGCATTCAAAGAAAAAGTTACACACACAAGGCAAAGAGAGTATGAAACCAGACCTTCAGTTCTACTACAGGAGTCTGTCGTAGTACATCCACCAGAATCACATGAGAGACACCGTGTCTATCCACCTCTAAGGACTCATACGTCAAAGAAAAAGCCAGCTTTTACAAAACCATAAAAGGGCATTAGGTCTTCTTTGTTTGTTTGCTGTTTCTTTGTAGGACAAAAGCAGGTATATTGGATAGCCTACAAGGGACAATGGTCTGGACTATGAAGAGTGAAGCCAGCAGCCAGGATTTTCACTTTTGCAAATATAAAGGCATTGAGTGAGATATCCGGCTCAAGCTTTTCAATGTTGACTCCACATTAACTGTCAGCATCCCTGGAGCAGCTTGCTCAGAGCAAGGGTCTCAGTGAGTCAGAGGTGACCTCCCTTTAATTATAGAAACTCCAGACAGCATATCACTCTAATTAGAGAAACCTGTGGGTGTATTTGTTGTGTGGCCAAATTGTTCTGAGGGTCCTCTTTTCTTATCGTCTCCTTTTTCTTATTTTTTGATCTTGTGCCTCTTTGAAGATTTATTGATTGATTTTGTGTGTATGCTTGAGTGCCTGCATGTATGTATGTGCACCATGTGTGTACAGGTGCCAGTGGAAGCCTGAAGAGGATATTGGATGCCCTGGAATAGGTTGTGGTCCACCAGACATGGGTACTGGAAAATAAATCAGGATCATTTGCAAGAGAATCAATTTTCAGTTCTCTAGTCCATCTGCCTCTTTGTAAGCACCTACCTAGTTGTTCCCCAAACTCTCCATCATTTGCGTGTACAATACACCACACACACCTGGCCTGTCATTTATCTTTCCTCTTGCACATATCCAGTTATGCCCTCAGCACATTTCTGAACAGCCAAAGACAATAGTCTTGTCCCAAACTGACAATGGCTTAAAACTAACAGGGTGCTAGTAGTAGCCTTCTAGACAGCATAGCTTAAGCAACTTGTTAAGGACCTAGGCTGGGAGTGGCACTCACTTGTGTGCAGAAAGCAGGCCCTACGTGCTCTTAGAATGGTGCCAAGATGAAGACTGCTCACCGTGCTTTGCAGTGGACTATTTAGTTCTTAAAAGTTAGCCTTCCAGAATATGAACAGCTTGTTCAAAGCATGTGTCTCAAACAGAGGGGAGTCTGTCCAATCATCCTGTGAAAGAATTGTTACTGGAAAGGGAGCAAAACCTCTTGTCTTTGGCCCAGCATCCCACAAAGTAGAAAACGGTTTGCTTTGATTCCATACCCAGGTCAATGGACCACAGAAGCCAAAATCAGTTCATTAAACCACGACCACTGGCCACAAGCCACCCAAGAGTCAGACACATTTGTACAGACCAATTCCTTCCCCCACATGCTCATTTTCAAGGCCATATGGGCTGGGGGAAATTGTGTGTCTCTGTTAAAGTGGTTTTCAATGTGTATGTGAGTTGGTTTTCATTCTGACATGATGTTTGATTGGTAAATGTAAAAACTAAATGCCAAGGAAAAGAAAAGCTTAGCTGCTGCAAATTTAAATGTACACAGAAAAGCTGCCACCATATTCAGAACTTAAAAGAGAACAAACTATGTTTTAGTTATTTGCACTCTATCCATTGCCTACATGAAGGGAACCCTGTTCAAAAAAAGAATGAAATACTCTTCCATGACAGTCATTGTATTCATAGGCATCACAGCAGGGTGGAACCATTGATATATTTTCTCCCTTGGCAGGTTGTATAGCTCTTTCCAGTACTATGAAAGCTAGTGTTCAGAGAGAAGGATTTTGGGCTAACAACTCAATCTGCCCAAGTTCTGTGTCCAAAGTACATGTCTAGCACGCATAAATCATGGGTTTAATGCTCAGCACCAATTTATCAGCCATGGTGGCCCATGCCTATAATCTTAGCACTCATAATTCCAGATGGGAACATCAGAAATTCAATATGGTCTTCAACTATACAGCAAGTTTGAGGTCAAAATGGATCCAGGTATGAGCGTATGAGCGTGTGTGTTTGTGTGTGTGTGTGTGTGTGTGTGTGTGTGTGTGTGTGTGTGTTATGATATATATGCATATAAATATATATTTATTTACCTAATTCACCTGTGTATCACAACTTCTCCAATCAATACCCATCACACATTGTAGACACTCATAAATATTTGTTGAATAAATAATGGTAGATAATGAGTACTGTCTTAAATTAACCCTCTCAGTTCAGCTCCTAAATCAATAAAATTCAAAAGATACTAAGTTGAAGCAAAGGGAGATAGTTAGATGTAGAAAGTTAGATGAAATAAAATTCCTCCTGGCAATAATATTTTGGCACATGTCTTACTATCTACATAGCATGAAACTTCATAGAACAAAGTGGCAGCTTGGATAATCTATGATAGCTGTCTAGCACTTAGGATAAATGTCAGAAGATAAAAATTCTTTTTATTCTGTTGAATGAACATTAATTCTTAGAACAGACCTACACACACTAAGTGTTAATCATTATTGAGCATCAATTTGATATGTGTATAGCTATTAAATATCAGAATTTAATAGACCTAACTAGAAGACTCAGAAACTGGTTATTTTAGCCAATGTAATTTGCTTGCTCACAATTCTCAAAATAGTTTTGGTAAAATGTTTCATGCTATGCATTTTGTATTGTATTTTACTCTTCCATACAACAAAAATACATACAAAAGAAAGCAATTTGGAAAATAGGGCCATTAGGTACAAGTAGCCTAAATGAGTTTTTAAGCTACAGATGAGGGCTGGGAAGATGGCTCAACCATTAAAGGCTAGGGTTCACAATCATTCTGTGGTTGACAGTTGATTAATCTATTACTGTTTGCAGAAACACATCTTTTTCTTTCTATTTTTTTCAATTCTTTTAATGTTCTTCTGCTGAGAACACACTCTCCCTTCTTTGAATATGCAACTGAACTTCAAGGCTCCACTCAGAAAGCAAATCACAAATGAAAATTTTGGCGAAAACTAGAAAGCAAAATAACCCAATATGAATTTATGTATAAATATACTCCAATCTGAATCTATATATGAATTTCCCCTGATACTTCTAGCTATTTGTTATTAGTGAATAGTGGGCATGTAAAGTTTGAAACAAGGAAACAGTATAAAATATTTAATGTGTGTGTGTGTGTGTGTGTGTGTGTGTGTGTGTGTGTGTTAATTTAAAATAACAATAGTACCAAACAACCTTTCTGGGTAATATTTTTTGAATGCCTCGGATAGAAAGTATTCTTTAGCAGGGCTCTGAAGAACATTGAAGATTCGAATGCACAGAAGCCAACCGTTTCAGATAGAAGATCATGAGAAATCTTCAGAATACAAAGAAGATAATTTTGAGCAAATCCTGGTAGGGAGATAGATACTGGTAGCAAGATAAAAAACCAAAGATGGGTTCACAATGCATCTGTTGATGCAAGTACCCCAGTGGCAAATTAGTTGGTATTCTGAGATACACTAGATTATTGTTAATTATTTTTGAGAATTTCATGTGTCCATGATGAAATATGGAAATATGATTATATCTACTACCACCTCCCTGTCTAACTCCTCTCTTAGACCCCTCAACATGACCCCTCCCAAATTCATGTATTCTTTTTCTTTTGATAACTCAGTAAATCCAGTAGTGCTGTCCATGTGTGCAGGACCACCAGTGGGAACAACACAGTGAAAAGGGACTTGTTTTTCAACCCCCCTAATGCCTCACCTTTCCCCTCCATCTCAATCAGACTGCTTCTATGATACAAAACAAATCCAGACAGAAGGCTTGCAGGAATCATTCTGAAGATAAAAATTTCCAAGAAACCAAATGCAACCAATAGAAATCTGAATTGAATTATATGAATAAAAGTCAAAACTAGTATAAAACAAAAATAAATATAAGAACTGGCACCAAATAAGCATACGGAAACTCACTAATAAAAAAGAGCTTTTTTTCAGGCAATAAAACTTAGCCAATACTTATGTGGTGGAAAATCTCAACCTCCATCCACTTTTCCAGAATTATAGGGTAGTTTTAATTACGAAGGCTCCAGAGCCTCTCCTCATATAAGGAAAATGCTACTTAAAGATACAGGGTATCAAATTCCACCTTATATAGCATAATGCATAGGAGTTGTTTTCATGGATTTTGTCATGAGGGAAATCCTTCCAAATGAATTACTTTCCAGTTTAGAATATTTTTTTCTGTGCATTAGGGACCAATTTTGTAACCTTCATACTTTGAGGGGTGGAACCCAGGACACTTTCATCTTTCAGCTGTCATGTTTCTTCTTCTACACTCTAACATTGCATGGAACATTGGTCTACTGCTCCTGTCTGCTCCCAAAAACTAAAACCGTAAGTGCATTTGTCTTATGTGAACCACAAAGTTCAAGTGTCAAAATCATTAAAAGGTTGGCAAAGTTGATTGCATTAGGGTAGAAATGCCTTAGTGTACTTGAGCAAAAATAATCATCTGCATTGTGCTTCTTGACTGAAATAATTCATGAAGGTTAATCAGTTCCTTAGTAAATACCAATATTGCATAATAACTATATCTACCAGATCAAGCAGTTTTTGAATCCTTTGTTTTCTATATTGATTTATTGTATAATCTCATAAATTAAATATCGGTCCCCAGGAATGGAAGTGGCATGAACTCCTGAACTAATTGGGGGCATGAAAGTGGGGGGGAAGGAGCTGCTACAATAAGAGCAAGAGAAGAGGAGTAGAGGAGAGGAAATGGAGGGGCAGAAATACTGAGTTGGGGGAAGAATAGAGGAAAGAGAGCAGGATGAGAGATACCATATCAGAGGGAGCCACTATAGGTCCGAGAAGAGATCTGGAACCAGGGAGATCTCCAGAGACCTACAAGGATGACACGATCTGACAATCCAGGCAATGGTGGAGAGGATAACCTAAAAGCCCTTCCCCTAAAATGAGATTGATGACTTCTCTTTATGACATCCTAGAGTCCCCACCCAGTGGCTGATGGAAGCAGAGACAGACACCCACAGATATACACTGAGCCGAAACTGGGAATTTAGTTGAAGAGAGGGAGGAATGAAGATCGAAGGGGTCTGTACCAGGTTAGAGAAACCCACAGGAACAGTTGACCTGAACAAGGGAGAGCACATGGGCCCCAGATGCTGTCGGGGAGATCAGTACAAGACTGATCCAGACCCCTGAACATGGATGTCAATAAGGAGGCCTATGTACTCCAGGGAGCCTCTGATGGTGGATTAGTATTTTTCCCTGGTGCAAGAAGGGACTTTGAGAGCCCATTCCACGTGAAGGGTTATACTCTGGCCCTGGACACATGGGGAAGGGCCCAGGACCAGCACAGGAAGATTTGGTGGACTTTGCAGAGCCCCCGTTGAGGGCCCTACCCTGCCTGGGGAGTGGTGGGTGGATGGGGTGGGGGGTGGGCTGGAGGTGGGGGAGGAGGGTTGGGGGTGAGGGGAGGGAGAGGGAGAAGGGACTTGAAACAAGCTTGTTCCCTAACCAGAACTAATAAATAAATTTTAAAAAATGTATCACATAGCTTGGTATGAATTATCAAAGGTCTACCAACCAACATTGAGATGGAACGAGTCTATAGAACAATAGTTTTACCAATTATTAAAGTGTTAAAATCTGCTTAAGGTTACATGAGAATTCATGGTAGCTTACATACATGTATTAATAAAACTATGAGGACACCTTGATTTAACTTAGTTTTATATTCCATCTTAGAGAACTGCACCTTGCTTTCCCTGGTACAACTATTATGCAATCCCTTAAACCTACCATACTGCCAGGGTGTACAGCAGGATATACCTTTAAAGCTGTGTCATGACACTCTGATGTTTGCCCCATGATGAAGTTACCTAATGGAGCATATCTTAAAACATATTTCCAGAAATATTTGTATAAGTTAAATAGTCATACCAACTTGTGGTGTTTTTACTTCTAATGTATTCATAATTTATAACCCACCCATATTAACATGTACTCTGAAACTTCTTGGAAAAATTACTAGAAATAAGTACCAATTTCAATGTATGATAATGATCTGTAGCCATCAACAACTTAGATCTATAATAATTTAGCTATTTAGGGGCTATGAGGGTAGGGACATAATTTGCAGTTAATGAGTAAAGATTGTTGTAGTGTATACCCTAAAAGTAGACTTCTCAACTCAAAACAAATAATTTAGAAATAGTGGTCAGAGCTCTTCTTTATTCTGGCAGGTGGTAGCACAGGTATTCTTATTTCATGAGATTGGCTACACATTTTGCTTAAAGACTAACAGATTTCCTTAATGCTCCTTGGGAAAATTATTGATCATCATTGGTAGTACAAAGTACAGATGTCAAAACACTTTGGCTGTATATAGCTGCCTATTTATGAAGCTGTACGCTTCCAGATCAATAGGTATTCTCAGGAATCCATGGCATCTGCCCTTGAAATCTCACACAAGAATGTGGTCTTGCCTTCTATCTTCATGACATTTCAGCACCGGCTCCTAAGCTGCCATCCTGTTTGCAGTTGTGTGACATCTCACTTTCTATAACTCTTAAAAATACCAATGTAAACTTAAAAGTACCATATAAACTTAAAGCACCATATAAACTTCATAGAAATATGCATATAAATCCTCTAATTTACAGGTACTCACTCGAAGAAGCACATAGAAAACCATCACTTTAGGATCCTTAGTCAAAGTCATTTGAGCTAACAGGGTGGTGAAAGCTATGATAGTATTTTTCTGTTGTTCAATAAAAGCAATATTGAAAAATGAGACAAAAATCTCAATTTGTAGTGTTTAAGAAATACTTGATTTATTTTAAAATAAGGTGACACTTTTTTTGGATAGGATTTATCCTAGAGAGAGTTAGTTGAGTAATGAGAACAGGGGAGTTAAACTTGCTGACTCGGACAACTTGAATGAGGGACAGAGAAAGGTTTTCTAAAAGTGGAAACAGATCTTCCTTCCTGCATCTACGAATTTGCAAGAAGGGTAGATGAAGAATACACAGATCTCCCACTGTCCCCATGGACCTCAGGTATGCAGCTGCTCAAGTCAAGTCCAAAGCCACAAGTTCATCTCAGATTCTGTCTCTCATCCTCTACAGTTAATAAATCATCACATTCTGGAAGACTTGAATCTCTGTCTCATTTTTCACATCTTCAAAGAGTGAACTCTGTTACTTCCTACATCTTCCTACTGCCCCCCACTTTTTATTTCATTGAGACATTCTATCTCTAAAGTAATGCTTTAAAGTTGTTTCTTTTTGAATTTTAAGTAGATTGTACTTAACATTTTTTTGTAGTCCATGTTCTATAGAGTAACACAGTGGAGCACGGTACCAGGCACATGTCTGCAATCCCAGCCCTTGGGAGATAGAAACAGGTGAGTAGAAGATGAAGGCCAGCTTTGGCTACATAGTAAGTTCAAAGTCAACTGGAATACATGAGAACTGTCTCCAAAAAATGATCTAAGAAAAAAGAAAAACTTCTATAGAAGAGCACATAACCTATATGGTTTGTCACAATATGCTAAGGAAAGCTTATCCCTTGGGACTTTTCCATATCCACTGCCTAAGCATGTCTTTATAGTAGTTTTCTAAGTCACCATGCTTTTTGGTGTTGCCCAGAATTTCTGTCTTTCCTTTTGCTGCCTAACAAGTCTTCATTAAGCAATGGGCTGGCTGCCCTTCTACTTGAAGCTTCCAGATCCCATCTCTTTTCAGACGTCTATGAAATACTTTGCATTGCCAATCAGTTGGCTGAGGTCAGTCAAGGGAAGTTCTCCAAGGGGTGGCGATTGACAGCGTTTGTTTCCACTGTGTTTAGATGCAGAGTGTAAAGGCAATTGGTGGGTAGAAGCAGAACTAAATGGAACCCTCAAGCAGGACTCGGGCACCTGGACCGCCCTACAGATACAGCTCTTGTGTAAGCCTGGGAAGTGAAAAGTGTTCAGATTTGGCCTATGTCTGGCATGGAAACTTTCAAGCTAGCCTAGGCATCAGGATCCCCTGACCCCTTTCAAAGTAGCCAATGTTACAGCTCTTACCTTAGAGTCTGAGAATGCTGATGGAAAATGTGAGAGCTCTGCGTGGTCTTCGGGTTCCTTCCTCTTCCCATCTAGCCTTCTCTACATCCTTCATTCTCAACTCTGCCTGCTCTTGAATTCTTCTTCCATCGTCCTTCTGTCCTGCTCCAGAACTCTCCAGGGGCTGCTCCATAAGCTGTCCAGCGGATGGCCACCTTTCCATCTTTGCATTTCAGCTGTGTCTTCTTCCTTCGGGTTACCTGCTCAGTCTGTACTACTCAACATTCAGGGCAAGTGTTGCAGCACTGGGGGGAGGAGGCACAAGAGTCTCCTGAGGATCACCTGAGTGAACCTGGGCGTCTTGAAAACATAGCCAGTAAAGGGATGCCTGGCTAAACCACATCCTTGCCTGCTTTGTACCACAGAAACCCTATACTAAATCACCAGGAGAAGTTCTCTCTGGGGAAAAAAATGGCTGAAGAGTCACCTAGGGGTCACTAGAAGCCTGTTAAAACTTTTTAAGCAACCTACCTGAGGGAGTGCCACAGCAGAGGCCATCATTGTGTAGTTTTCTCAAGGTATCCATGAAGGTGCAGTATCCAAGGGACACTTGGATGACAGTCATTTTCTTGAAGGCAGCTAGGACAGTGAAGGAGAATCTAGAAGCTGATAATAAGGGAGTCAAAAAGTCCTGTCCTCCAACTCTTTGTTTACAAACAAAGTAAGCACCAGAAGGAATGGTTACAATAAGACCTCAAAGAACTTATTTTCTGCCAGGCAGTGGTGGCTCATGTCCTTAATGTCAGCACTGGGGAGACACAGCAAGGTGGATTTCTGTGTGTTTGGTCTACAGAGTGAGTTCCAGGAAAGCCAAGGCTGCACAGAGAAACCCTGTCTTGAAAAACAAAAATAAATAAATAAATAAATAAATAAATAAATAAAGTTATCGCCAACAGTGTTCTTAACAGATTTTAGCAGTCCTTTCACAGGCTTTCCATCTGCGTATTCCTCCAGAGGAGGTATTCTAGTAATGTCTGATTAATAAGAAGATGTGGTGGACTAGGGTTGGCCTGTAAACTGGGATTTCCTGGCCTCTGGTTTAGGTAAGTAATTTGTGCACTGACCAGGTAACACTGGCGATGTGGAGTGTCAAACCCACAACTTTCAATTTGTTCCCTCTGCACCTCTGCTAAGAACCACGAACAATAAAACTGCTTTTTCAATTTCAAAAAAAAGAAAATGTTCTTCACCCCCGCCCACGGTGTTTAAACAAGATTCACTTCTCCTTAGCATTGTGTGTGGAGGCAGTGTCTGCAACTCTTGTTTGTAATTAAGGGTTCTGGAAAAGGGTTCTGGAACTGATGGTGTAAAATCTATCCTGTCTCAAGTCCAGTTGTCTGGAAGCTGGGTCCAAAGACTGAATTCTACGCAGGAGATGGGTTGACACAGTATCGTCAGGAAACACCTGTAGGGCAGCAAGAGTGTAATGACGTAGCAGAGAAGCTAAGCAGACCCTGGTTTCAGTGGGGCCTAATCCCAGTGAGAACTCTAGCACATTCTGTGGCTTGCAGAACTGTGTCTGTTTGTGCTAGGAGGCTCAGGTTTTTGGAATTTCGTGCTACTCAACTATTGTCCTTTGCCAAAGGCAAAAGTGTAGTGATGTCAGGAAGCATGGTTCAAATCCAGGTGCAGCAGCTAAGTCACCCAGGGCAGGTTTCATCAGCAAAATCAATCCTCTGTGAAAGGAAGCACCTTAACTTTCAGAAGTCCAAACACACCAAGCACCATCTCCTGTGCAGTCTATGTGGAACTTCAGCACCTTTTACTAAAATCTTCAGTACGTTCTTCTCAGGAGTATGCTATCTGAGGGGTGGGGCACTTTATTATTTGTTTTTGTTTTGTTCTATCTGATTATTCTCTTAATTTGGTAAACCACTGGCCCTAAACCTTGAACTATTAATTTTTTTAACTCAATAGATTTGAGTGGTCTCTATTATCTATTTGTAGGGGGTGGAACTGCTAACTGTGCAAAGCATCCTCAGGGACTTGAACACACTATAGAGGCAATACATGGAAATGAGGCAGCAGTTTGGCCAAGGGATATTTCTAAGCAGCTCAAACAGAAAAGTCCTGTGGGAACCTGTTTCAATGTGTAGTATTCACTATTCTTATGTTTTAGTGACACCCCAAGTCCCCAGAACACACCAAGAATATTTCCTTAAGAGACTTAGTCTTTTAAATTAGTGCAGATCTCTTTTGTTTTCACTGAACAGTGCCATGGCTTCTATCTGAGTTTTGGAGTCCATACACGTCATCCCATATTTGAAGCAGACAAATAGTTACTGGCCTAATAAGAATAATGCCTCAAAATCTGCATAACACTGTTAAGTCTATGGAATATTAAGTCTGTCATGGCTTTGCAATATTTCCTGGATACTTGGAAACAAATGATATATCATCATAGTCAAGGCATTTATCTCACTACAGAAGCCTTCTCAAGACTTGCATCTGCTGGCCACAGAAACATCACTTTGAAGAGAACTTTATTAATATTTGTGCAACATTTAGATATGCCTTCCCACATACAATCACACACAAAAAAAAAACCAAAAATTATCTTTCAGCTATATTTTCATATCCTGTCATAATTAGTGAATTATCACAAACATTTTGTAAAATTTCTGAGCATTTTCTAAAACAAATACTACAAGGTTTCAGAGAACACTGGAGATGAAACTAATTCCCCAGAGCAAATTTTTCTTCTGGATTACAAATAAGCAGAGGAATAAAAGCAAGAGAGAAAGCACCCACTAACACGTATGCAAATTGTAATCAACAGAAACACAAAGGGCCCAGCAGCACTGGGAAGCCACTGACCTTCTGGAATTTAATTTCGCTCTTTTCTGTTTGTTGTGCGGTATTGTGACCACAGCTCCCTATTAAGATCGCCACACATGAAATGAAAGAAAAATCTACTTGCTTAAAGCTCATTTGAAGCAGTGTTTGTAAAAGTACAATGGCATCATGTGGCACATTAGTAATGGGTAGGGCAAGGTACACAAGAAATGTCAATGGCAGTCATGTGTAACAGAGAGCAGGGAAGAGAGCATATTAATTCCAGGAAATCTGGCCCCTCTCCAAGGATTTTTACACTCCCCAGACTATTTTTAAGAAGTTCTCAAAATTGAATCACACATTGAAAATGGGGAGAAAAAAAAAAAAACAAGTAACTGCATCCAACTCAGGTATGAAACTGAAGATAAGAAAATGTAGGCAGCCTTTGGCTGCATGCTCTGAGCAGATAAAAATGGAAAATGGCCAAACCCTTTGACTGTGGGAACGTCTCCCATTTGCATTTTGTCTGGTTTGATTCTTCAGGCAGTATATTAACACACGGGGGATTACTATTGTAATTTCCATTAGCATCCAAAGCTCTGGATTCCAGTTGAACGCATAATGTATTATTGGAAACTTGATTTCTAATTTTTAATGGATGAAAAAGCAAGTGATAATATTCTTCTTTGAAACATTTTCTAAATGACCTTCCATTAAATTAGTTATATAGAAAAGAGGTGATGCAGTAATAAGAATGAAAATTAGAATATTTTTATCTGTGCAAAATGAGAAGATGGGTAAAATGAAACAATAAAATTAGCTCAATTACTTAACAAACAGGTTTTAATTTACCAATATTGAATCCAATGTAGTGCTAGCATGAGTAGACCTTAAAGGGGGGCTATTTGGATAAATTAATAAGTTTCACACAAATGGAGATTTGATACTTCAAGTTCTAAAACTTTCATTTCAATTCTCATATGAAAACATTTTAAAAACATATTGTACTCTTGCACTCTTCATTATTATTTTAACTGAAGAAATGGAATAAACTGATCTATTTCTTGAAAGTGAAGTGTTTTGCAGACAATGGGTGTTTTTATGTAGCAAGTGTATTTGTACTTACCAGCGCTTTCAAAACCAACCAAGTTTCCATGTTCAGAACTACAGGCTTACATTCCATTTCTGTCTTCCCAGAACCCAGTATTTTGCATTAGCATTAGTGTTTACTGTTTTCCTACATGGTCACATTGTCCATCCTTCCGTATTTTGAATAGTGGCTTCCATTGCTGCTAATTTCAGCTGCCAGTACCCGGTTCTGGTTGTTCATTTTCTCACCTTCCATCCATAATGTGTTTTTATTTTCCTCTGTGTGTTTCCTTACATTGTCTGTTTGATGTTGTCAATGTTGTTTGTATCCCAGAGAGGCAGGGACTTCCTATACAACTGAGGACGACTCTGCCTCCACCTCCTGCATATGGTACTATGTCTGGCTTGCTCTGAATTTCTCTTTTTTATATATTTTTTTAAATTTTATTGATGGATGTATATGTACATGTGTGTTTATACAGTATGTGTGTATGTGTGTGTTTATTCTGTGTGTATGTGTTTATGCCGTGTGTGTGTGTGTGTGTGTGTGTGTGTGTGTGTGTGTGTGTGTACAGAGGCAGGAAGATAATATGAGAGGAACTGGAATTTTAGATAATTATGATCCACACAACCTGGGTGGAGGGACTCAAACTCATATCCTCCAGAAGAACAGGTGCTCTTAATCATGGAACCATCTCTCAAGCCTTGCTCTGTATTTTTTATAAGTCCTCACATGTCTTTATTTTCATGAAACAAAACACTGGTTTTGAAAGCAAGCACCATATATTTGAATATTTGGTTATTCATCCTCAGTTTTTGTGTGGTTATTTTTAAAGACATTTTTGTGGATGCTCCTGCTCAGTAGCCTTATTTTCTAATTATTTCTGCTTTTTAATTTATTTCAGGCTGCTGAGAATGCCAAACACCTGAGGGGATCTGTGTACAGTTACTCATTTCTTACTTTTTATAATAATGTCAGTGTGTACTTTCCTCCAAGGCTTTGAAGGTATTTCCCAACTCTTTCCTAAATAATTAAGTTTCCTCTCCTTTTTTAAAAATGTTTCCATGACAATATCATGCATACTGATATTTCAAATAAAAATGCTTTAAAAATTCATTTTTCATAATTGTATTGCTTGTCTCAAAAGAAAGTATTCCTAAAAGACATTTTTGAGGAGCATGAATAATTAGAAGTAACATTTCAGTTAACAAGAATTCATTACAGGGCAGTTACATCCTTGGAACTAAACTAGTTGGCTTAAAGTAGGAAAGGGAGCCAGAGCCATGAAATGTCCAACTAAGTCATTTTCACAGAGGTAGTTTCTGCTTAGAAGGTTACATTTCCTTGATGGACTGTCATTCATCTCTAAGTTGAACTTTCTCCAACAACTCGAGTTGTTAGAAAAAGCCTCTGCCATAAAAGAAAATAATGAATCATGTTATTACTGAGGCTAACACAACTTTTCCTAGACACAGGGGTATTTTGATGGTAAGTTTCAACTCATTAACTTTTGTAGTGAAATTTGACCACTGTATCATTTAATGGTCCCTTCCAAGCTGGTCTGTGCATTCTGAACTCTTGCTTCAATTCTGTATATGTACTGAGTCACTGTTTAGCTACGTTAGCCCGTCATGTTTATTGTAACAAGCTTTCTTTCCACAATTTCTTCCTTTTCTCTATTCCCATTCTCCTACCTCTCCCTCTTTGCTAACTAGTCCTTAAGATATAGAATCATTCAGTAGTTCCCAATGGCAGCCCACCCTCACTCCCTGCAATTGAGGACAGAGTACCAGTGGCAAAAGCTTCAGAACTGAGTCACTATCTTGACAGTGTAAACAGATTCTTCGTTTCAGCCAGTAGAGCATATTTTTGTGAAACACCATGAAAAGGTGAACATACAGTTTTGAGTCCAAGAAAAAAAGTAATATTTACCAGTAAGGTCCTCACAAGAACAAGTACACACACACACACACACACACACAACACACACACACACACACACACACACACACACACACACACTCAGACACAAATGGAGAGTCAAGGGTTAGAGAGAGAAATACATGGAAAATGTTACTAAGAGGTGATTTTAAGCATATTCAGACTAAATGTAGTGGGAATACATTCCATTTTCAACTGAATCATTTATATGTTAATAAGGTATCAAGAACAGTGATGTGGCTACCAATGGAGTTAATCACATGTTTTCTATTTAATCCAACGACATTATGAGATATGCAAATTTTCAAATGTAATATTAATTGAAGCAAAAATAACATGACCTTGGAAGATGGTCAACCAGAAATTAATGTTTATATAGCCCCAAACTCATAATTTAAAAATAATATGGCAATGAAGGAAGGAGCAGAGACTTGATTCTATCACATACTTATAGATTAAAATATGAACTTCTCTAAAGAAATATGCCAAAAAATATCATGATGTCAAAAAATTTGAACTTAAAGCAAGAAAGACTGAATATATGTCATCTTCCCACTAATGAGAAAAGCATATGTGAAAATTAGGCTAATGTTAATAGTATATTAATGTGAGCAATATGGATAATGTATGGCTCTTTAGAGGGGAAAGAGCTGCATCCACCTGTTAGATTAAGGATCTTGTTGTGGGCATTTGGTCATTCTGTCTAATAACCAATAGAATGGAGTGACTCAGCCTGATGGGCTTAGCTTTCTCTGAGGATACATAACTCCTTAAGAAGTGAGGGAGGAGAGTCGCATGGCCCTCTCTTGAACATAGAAGGCTTCCTGATACGTCATTCTTTATTCATGAGTGTATTATTTCCATTTCATCTCTTAATAAGGTGACTTGAATGTATTCTCACTTTGTGATCTGAAAAATAGAAAGAAGGTTCGTAGATATACTTTTTTCAGAAATACAGGCAGGTATTATTATTAGACTTTGGATAACTATGGAAGGGGTATCTCTATAATATCTATGTGCAAATATATGTGTGGCTATATCAGTAGATTTGATAGATAGATAGATGAATCAGATAGATGATAGATGGATAGATAGATGATAGATAGATAGATAGATAGATAGATGAATCAGATAGATGATAGATAGATAGATAGATAGATGATAGATAGAATACATACATACAAAATATATATGAGAAATCAATAATAAGATGTGTTCATAAACATAGGTGATGGATGAATAAGTAACAAAGAGGTAAACCAAAGGAGCAAAGATAGATAAACTTATGATAGATGGTAGATATATGTGTTTCTTAGTTAGGACTTATATTGCTCTGATGAAACATCATGAACAAAAGCAACATGGGGAGAAATGTGTTTATTGTATTTACACTTCTACATTACTGTCCATCACTGAAGAAAGTCAAAACAGGAACTCAAGCAGAGAAGGAACCTGGAGGAAGGAGCTGGGGCAATAGCCCTGTAGGAGTGCTGCTTACTGACTTGCTCTCATGGCTTGCTCAGTCTGCTTTCTTACATCCACATGGAGCTAAGGGCTCTTCCATGAGAGCCCCTGCTTAAGAAAATTCCCTACAAGTTTGCCTGCAACCTGGATCTTTTTTTTTTTTTACAACCTGGATCTTATGAAGGCAATTTCTTAAATGAGATTCCCTTCTTTCAGATGATTAACTAATTGGCTTAAAATTGGCTTAAAAATTAGCTAGGACAGTGAATAACAGACATTTAACTAGATATGACTGTAATAGATATAATAGATGATAAAATAAACATGTATTACATATGCATGCATACGAATATACATGTATCATACACTTTTACAGATTATTTCTATTATATATAATATGAACATCTGAAGGCTCAATAGGATAGTAAAAGCTGTGTATTAAGTCACTATTCAAATTATTTTGTGCTTGTTCCACAAATTCTTAATTCTAGAGTGTTTTTTTTTTACTTTTACGCATTCACAAGCAACCATAGGTGTAAACTGTAAGTATGCTAAACTAATAAGAAAGATTGTTGATGAAAGTTCATAGCCACAATAATCTGACTTATTTTTTGCTTGTTTGTTTGTTTGTTTGTGGATTTTGGTATTGTTGTTTTGTTTTCTGAGACAGGATCTCAATATGTAGTGTTGAAAGGCCTGGACCTTGCACTACAGTTCAGGCTGGCCTTAAACTGAGGTCCATCTGCCTCTGTTTCATGAGGGCTGAAATTAAATGAGCTACCAGGTTCAACGCTGAGATGTTTTTTGTTTCAACTTCAGTTTTCTAAATAGATTATCACATCTGCCACAATAAGCACTTTGAAGTGAGGATGAAATCTCAGAAGTTTGCTGCATACCTACCAGTCAATGATAGTTTTTAATTTGTAACGGGATTAGAAAACACTTATTCACAGTGTTTTGTAAATTGAAATTCTTCAAGGATCCATTCCAGACAACAACAAAAAAAAACTATTTAGATGACAAAATTTAACCATGACTTATTTAATACTAAGTCTATATAGCCATAGTCACAAATTTTAAATATCATATCCAACATGAAGCAAATAAAATGGGAAGCAGGAGCAGTAGGGGCTGGGAGAAAAGGAAGGCACACAGTGTTCAGCGGAGGGGAGGAACTGCATACTAATGCATTTTAGGGTCTAAATTGAACTATATCTTTGTGACAGTTATTTAGGAAATTCCAAGTTTTTCATGGTCTCTTTAAGTATGGGGTCTGGCAATAAAAAAAATAATCTGGCATTTATCTTGTGGAATTCAAGCAACCACAGAAGCCCAAATAAATCTAATTTCCATAGTTCCCGTGACTTTAATACCCATTTGGTGCATGGAAACTCTGTGTTTGCTATTAAATTAAGACTATGAATATCATGTAATGTATAAACGACAAATATGTAATAACTCTGGAATGATGATATAAACTTCAGTAGCTACAAATATAACCAATGCTATGAATTCCCACTGTATTGAGGAACCCATCATCTCAGAGGCTCAGGCTCAGAGTCAGTTGTGACAAAGGTAGTAATTTACACACACCCTTTCTCAGAACTAGCATGCACACACTTTAAAGCATATAGAAAGAGTATAATAAATCTACTTTAGAAAGGATTATATTCTTTTAAAGTAACTCTCACTGGGACATGGTGTTACATGCCTTTAGTATTTAGCACTAAGGAGGCAAAAGTAAGTGGATCTCTATGAGTTCAAGGCCAACATGACCTATGCATGAAATTTCTGGCCTAGTGAAACTATGTATAGTAAAACCCTGTCTCAAAAAACTAGACCAAAATAAAAATTAATTCTCATTGAAAACATTATATTTACAGTAGTATCAAATACTTAAAGTAGTGGACAAACATAAAGATTTGTTCCTGAAAATGCATATGAGGGCAAACCCTGAGGGGCTATGCTAGCAAACAACAGGCCCTGAGGATAGACATCCTCATGCTGTACAAGTACATACAGCATCCCTGAATGAGAAAGATCCACTCCTAATCACAAATGTTGGAACTAGTGCAAAGTTCCATGCAGATGGGAAAGGTCATGTGTAGGAATGTTGTGTGTAGAAAGGTTGTGTGTAGTAAGGTTGTGTGTAGAAACAAATTCACTTGTTTGTTTCTTTGTTCATTTATTCAGAGATGAGATCTCACTGTGATGGCCTGGGGCTTGCTATATAGTTTATTAGCCTACATGGTGATTTGAAGAAGAATGGACCCAATAAAATTGTATCTTTGAATGCTTCATCATCAAAGAGTCAAACTATTTGAGAAAGAGTTGTAGGTTTGGCTATGTTGGAGATATATCACTGGGGGTGGTCTTTAATGTTTCAAATTCCACACTAAACCCAGTGCCTCTCTCTCTCTCTCTCTCTCTCTCTCTCTCTCTCTCTCTCTCTCTCTGCCTGCTGCTACAGATCAGGATGTGAAGTCTTCAATTATTGCTTTGGCACCATGCCTGTCTACTTCCATTCAAAATGATCATGGACCAACCCTCTAAAACTGTAAGGAGGCTCCCAATTAAATGCTTTCTTTTTTAAGAGTTGATCGTGATGCCTCTTCATGGCGAGAACAGTAACAAATAGTTTCCTCCTTTATTGCTTCCTTGGCTTCACAGATGCTGAGATTATAGACATTAACCACCAAACCAAGCTTTAATTTTTTTTCAATCATGCTGGTCCAATCACAGCTGTAGTTCTCAGGATTTACAGCTAGGTAGGACTACTGATAACTTTTCTCCCTTGGAAGATTACATCTTCAAACACTATGAGACCAAGCTCTCAGAGAGAAGGCTTCTAAATAAGTACCATCTTGGTTTCTTCAAGTCCTGTGACTGAATTGTGTGGTGTCTTTAACAACAGGATCTTCCAGTCATGTTCTGGCAGGCAACCAAGAACAGTGGTAATAGCCTAACTTGGGAGTGTCTTGGATCCCCTGACCAACAATCCAAAAGGAAGTATCTTTGCTTGACACTGAAGCTTTTGTTAGTTTTTGATAAACAGAACAGTGAGATGTCCTCAACAATGCAATAGTGATAGTCATTTCTCTGAGATAACCAATAGCTCTCCAATTGGACCTAAAGGGCATTCAGTTAGAGAGAACACACACATAGTACTGTAAACCGAGCCAAGAACCTGCAGTCAGAGAGGTCACAGGCCCTTGAAGAGCACGTAGTACTACCACATTACTAAAGAAATATATGTCTACCCTCTAAATACTTATTCTTATACCACTACATAAATGTAGCTTTCATATCTCATTAACTACTTTTTCCAGAAAACAGAGCCAATTTAATATATCTACAAGTGCTAAAAATAATCACAATGTTCTCAGATCCAAATAGAACATCTATAACACAACACCTACACCTATGATTTAAGGTACATCACATAAGATGTGATGGAAAACTTGTAAGAACCATAGGACCAAGATGACTGATACAATATAATGTCTTCTAATAGAACAGGATGCTTCTCTTATGAGCTCTCAACAATATGGGCTCCCTGCAAAGACCTGCACTATAGGCAATGAGTAGCTGCTGAGAGATGGAGAAATATTTTTTCTTTCCAATGTAATATTTTTATTGATTATTTGGGAATTACATATCATGCATCCTTATCAGACTCGCCTCCCAGTCCTCCCAAGTCTGCCTCCCCCATTTCCATGTATCACCCCCAAAAGAAAAAAGTCAAATTTGTGTTTCCCATATACTCACTGGACCATGGTCAACTCCTGGAGGCCAGCTTGTTGCTGGAGTTTCTTGTCCCACCAGGTTCTGCCGCTTCAACCACAATGAACACACAGGGATGCTATTAAACTGTTGGCCAATGGCTAGGGCTTTTACTAGCTAGCACTCTCTTAATTATTAATCAAATTCTATTAATCTAAGTATTTCTACGTGTTCTTAGCTTACCGGAGAAGGGTCTGCACCTGTTACTCCTTCCTCTGCTACATGATGTCCCTCACGGTCCCTTTTTGCCTACCTTTCCCCGAATTCTCCTTGTCTCCTAGTCCTGCCTATCTTCCTGCCTCGATTGGCCAAACAGTGTTTTATTCATCAACCAATAAGAGAAACATAGATACAGAAGAACATCCCCCATCACCAGCTCCCTAAAGAAAACTGAGTCCTTCTCCACCTGCACCCCCACCAGAAGCCATCAATTGTGGAAAGCTACACTTCAGCCTTCTTGTCATAATTTTTAAGAATTATCCTCAATGGCTTTCTGTCTAGGCTATTTCTTTTGTGGGGGTAGACGTTGTCACAGAACCCTTCTGTGTCTCTCTTTCTCAACCCTGAATCTGCAGTGATCAATACTACTGAGACGGTTCAGTGGTTAAGAGCACTTGCCTGCTCTTCCAGAGACCATGAGTACAGTTCCCAGCAACCACATGGTGGCTCACAACTATCTGCAATGGGATCATATTTCTCTGCCTATGCCTCCCCTGCTCAGCAAGTCACATTGCAGCTTCCTACCTCTACTGATGCATAAACCACTGGCCCTCATTTGGCAGTTGATTACTTCTCCAGAGAGATTGCCCTTAATTTTCTGTCAATCTGTGAAACACATAATGGTATCACCCAACGTTTCTCAGAAGAGCTGACAATTTCTTCTGCTGTCTCAAGTTTTCAAATTGATATAACCCAAAAGCCTTTCGAAACTTCACATATTACAATTAGGGACTGTCAAAATACACTCTTTTCTTCACTGGTGATGTATTTAATGCCACCAGACAAATACACAGAATAACTTTCAGTGGACTTAAAAGGAGAGAACTTTATTAGATGAAGGCTATGAGGAAAGTTATATATGTGAAAATTAGCCAACTACTTAAAATCATCACAAGAAGAACTTTTAATAACTGAAAAAGTACACATGAGTAGGAAAATCTTGTTCTTTTATGCTTTCTATTGTTTTTTTTTTCAGCCATGATCATATCAAGTTATTTAAGGCAGTAACATTTTTCACAAAATTCCTCTTTAGTTCTCTTGAATTAAAGCAAGCAGTAGCTCCTGTGGTTTGCTGCCTATGGGGAAGGTAAACCAGGAAGTGTCTTTGAAAAAAAACCTGAAATAATTCACTATAGACTAAGGATAGTTACTGGGGAAAAAAATAAACAAGAGACAGATCCAGGGTTCAGAATACACTGGCCCTGGATGGTATGTAATCACACTGCCGAATTCCAGAGAATGTTCCTATGATTGTGGCAGGTGTCACAAAGGGACAAGGGTGACTTTAAGAAAGTTTTTAAAATCCTACTGGTGCAGCAGGCTGTCACAGAATCAAAAGAGGCCTGTTAGCAAGGAACGGGAATTTTGTATGCTTAACTTATGTGAATGGATATCAATTTCTATTCCAGCCAACCCTTATCTAAGCCCAAGAACCATGGGGGATATAGTTTATGGAAGTGTAAGGAGTGCCCCAAAATAATAAGATTAAATTTCCATGCTATGTTAACTTTTTTAAAAGTTGCCTAGTGTTTGTTGTGTGTTGAGCTTATAGAATAGAATTCATCTTTTTTCAATTTAGTCCTTATTCTAGTTAAAATTTTTGTTGCAGTGATTTAAACACTCTGACAAAAAAGCAACTCAAAAGCTAAAGAGGTTTGTTTCAGTTTACAGTTCTAGGTTACTTTCTTAGTGTTCTTTTGTGGTGAAGTGATATCATGATCAAGAAAACTCTTAAAACCATTTAATTGGGGTCTTTCTTACAGTTTCAGAGGTTTAGTCCATAATCATCATGGTGGGAGCATGGTAGTACACAGGCAGGATTTGGAGCACTAAATGGGAACTTCACATAATGATCACAGGCAGAGTGAGAGATACTGAGGTTGGCATGGGATTTTGAAATATCAAAGCCCACTTCCAGTGACACACTTCCTTCAACAAGGCCATACCTCCTAATTCTTCTAATCCTTTTAGACAGTTTCACTCTCTAGTGGCTATGTGTTCAAATATATGAGCCTATGGGAGCCATCCTTATTCAAACTATCCAAGTTACAGTCCATCATTGTGAGAAGTCAAGACAAGAATTTCAAACAGCTTGTCACACCCATCTGTCATCAAAAGCAGACAAAAGGGAATTTACCCATGGCCAGTTGAATGCTTATTTGTGCTCATATTAATTTTTCCACTCTTAGACAATTCAGGATCTCCTGCCCAGGGAATAGTTTTACCTACACTAGGTTGTGTCTTCCCACATCAATTAAGATAATTGCCCATAGACATGCCCAGAGGTAAACCTGATAGAAACAATACTTCTTTAATACTTTCTTTCTTCCTGGACAATTCTAGATTATATGAATTTGACAATGAAAGCTAACTATCAAAATCCTCAAACCTGTTTGCCAATTATTTTATGATATTTAAAGACAAAGATAAGCCATTATTTTGGAGAAAAACGTTGAGATATGTTCTCACTTTATGGTACTGGCTAGCTGAGAATCCACTATGTGGACAGGATTAGCCTTAAAATCTCAGGGGTCCTCCAGACTTACAAGATGATGGACACGCCAAAGATCACTCCCATCACTAGAACCCTTAAATGGCCTTGAGTTTAATTGCACTCAATATTAACATATTCTGCATAATTAACATTAACAAAGCATAAAATCTTTGAACTGGAAGCAATAAAAAATCATTTATTTTAATGATTTTATTTCACAGATGAAGAAATCTAAGCTCAAATGTTTAAACACTCCAGACGTTACATAAAGTTTTACATTTTTTGCTTCCAGAAGATCTTTCATCATCTGAAGATTGACTATTGTATTTTGGGGAATTTCCTTGAAAACTGGGACTCATTAAAAGACAAACCTATAAAGCTATTTAAATAGGCAATGCACATTTAGGATTGTCCTCCCAAATGCCACACTAGTGTTCAGAGTACTTTTAGAAATGCAGTAGATGGGGCTAGAGAGATGACACATTGGTAGAGTACCAACTGATCTTTCAGAGCACAGGGGACAACAGTTTTGTTCCAGCCCCCACATCAGCTGCTTGTAATTTTATCAAGAGTTTAAGGAACTGATGCCTTTTTCTTGTCTCTTTGGGAACCTGTGCTCATATGGGTACACATATGCATGTGTGATCAAGCACACACACACACACACACACACACTTAAATATTTACAAGAAAAAGAAACTTCAGTGACATTGATGCGGATAGTCCTCCCACCCCTACTCCTCTGAGTTTACTTGTTGACAACCCAAGCATGTGGTTTCATCTTCAGTCCCTCCCATCTTTCCGTAAGAGAGTGACATGAGCACCATCTTCGCTGGGTCCAGTGCTAATCAGAGATATGTTGAAAATACAGGAAAACTAGATTGAGAAAGGTCCCAGGCTTTCAGGGAGAAGATGTGGCTTTGCCAGATGGTGCTAAGTAAAAGCAGGAAGTGTGATGCAAGCCCTTCAAAGGCTGAGCTTAACCTGCCTCCTTTAGTCTTCAGAAGTCTTCCTGCATCCTTGCTGTTTTCTAAATGTTTTCTTTTCTCCTCAAGGTTATGCCTGGCTTTGATCTAATCTGACTTGATCTACATGAAATTCTTAAGAGGATAAAAGGCACTCAAATGCATGAATTTGAGGCTCTGGTCCTCATCCTTCCCATTCCTGTTGTCCCCTTGCCTCTTGGGATTATGTCTAATGTCTAGTCTTCTAATCAGTAATAAAACACTACAGAACATCAAGTATCCGTGGTACACAGGGAGCCCAGCAAGTATCTCATCCTTAGAATGCTTAGTCAGCAACTGTAAGGAACCACATCCTAGTTAGCTTCAGCTTTCAACTTGACACAGCCAAGAGTTATCTGAGGTAGTCTGAATGGGGGGATTGTCACAATCTGACCAATGGACATGTATGTGGAGAGTATTCATGGTTATTAATTCATACAGGAGAGCCCAGCCCACTGTAGTTAGTAAAGTCCCCTATACAGGTGGGCTTGGGCAGATAGCTGAGAAAGCCAGGGTGCAACCAGTAAGCAGCTTTCCTCAATGGTTACTTCTTCAGTTCCTGCCTGAGGTTCTTGCCTTAAATTCCCTCAGTAGTAGACTGTGCTTTGAGTAAGTCAAATAAACTTGTTGCTCCCCTAAGTTGCCTTTGGTCAGCATGATTTATCACAGCAAACAAAAAAAGCAAACTAGAACAACTGGATTGGATTGCATTCCTGCCTCTGTAGTACCTGTCTTCTTTATAGAGCCCAAAGGAAAACGGGCCTTCTCCTCCTGTGCTTTCCAGCATCGTTAGTTCAACTTGGTTGCACCTGTTTTTACTAAACGTATAGGAGAGTGTCAGTTCAGACTAAATTACGAAAACCACTAAAGGAAATATATAGTCATCAGTTTACTCTCAATATCCCTTAGTTATCACTATTTGTTATGGTTGATGTCTAGAATGTCTCACAAGCTCATCTTTTCACACTTGGTCTCCTGCTTGTCTTGCTATTGGGGAGATTCTGGAAACTTTAGGACATAAATCTTGACTTGGTAGTGATGGGTCAATGGAAGCTGGCCTTGGAAGGTGGCAGCTGGCTCTACTTTCAGTCCCAATCTCAACTTCCTGGTTAATCCAACAAGATGTAAACAATGTACACACACACACACACACACACACACACACACACACACACACTCCAAACAGCATGCACTAAACCATTCCTGTTACAGCCCCTCCCTCATCACCATGGATTAACTTCATTTGTCCTTATCTAGTAACATTTGTTGAGGCCCACCCTCTTCTTTATTAATTCTACTCCTCCCCACCAACACTAAGGCCTAAGCCTTTTCCTTGGTTTATTCTTTCTACATATCAAAGTAGAAGTCTCAGGTTGCCTTACTTAATCATAGAGCATAATCTATTTCACATTTACATTATTCTCCAGTCCAGACTACAATCTAAGGCATACTTCAAACCAAGATTCTTTTTGTTTCTAATAGTAACTATTTTCCCAGTATTAAAACTTAACTTTTGTTTAAGAATAAATAGCTCTAGCATATTTTTAAATGAAAATTCTTTCTTTGAAGCCAAGTAGTAAAGATTATGGATAATAAAATTAATTTTTGATGGCTTTTTGAGACAAGTTTTCTCTATTTAACAGTCATAGCTGCCCTGGGCCTCAAACTCACAGAGATCTACCTGTCTCTGGCTCCCAAGTGCTAGGATTAAAGGCATGCTCCTTGACCCCAGAGAGCAAATCAACCTTAAATAGTCACCACTTTGGTCTAATTATAACTCTATCTCCAAAATCAGGGCCTCCATACTAGGACCACAGTACAAAACAGCTGTCATTGGGACTCTTAAAAGCTAACGTTCTGGTGTACAACTTGCCTCCATTTTTAGAAGTTTTGTGATAGCTTGCCATATGTCTACCACATAAACTTTAAAAATAATGTGCTATCTCCTCACACCAAGGCCTACCATGGCAGGACAGCCTACAATGGCAATGGTGAGCATTAACCAGTAAACACCAGCTAACTCCTAAGGACAGTGGGCATAATGGATGCAGATGATTGGCAGCCAATCAATCTCTACCAATCTCTTTCTAGAAGATTCTGAAAATAATGGGCATATGTGATCAAAGATGGTGTGTTACAATAAATCTTTCTGCCAAAAGCCACCTGAGCCCCACCACCACATGTGAGCTTTACGCCAGCTGCCTGCCTGAGTTAAGGCTCACAGAAACTTGTATTAGGTACAATGCTGCTTGGCCAATAACTAGGATTCTCATCTGTTAGCTCAGTCTTAACTATCATAATAAGCTTATATATTTTATAAGACTTATCTTATCAGATGCCTTATTGGTGTCCCTCCTTACCGGTGGATTACACTGTGCCACTGGAGCAGGAGCAGAGGGGAAAAGAGGGACGCTTCCTGTTTCTCCTTCTTTAAATATGAGTCTCCTTGCTATGTCACTTCCTGCCTGGATCACCACTTTTCTACTACATTTCCCAGAATACTCTTTGAATCCTAGTCTCGTCTAACTTGCTGTCTCATTGGCCAAACAGTATTTTATTTAACGATCAATAAGATAAACATACACAGTAGTACATTCCCCATCAATGGTGGTTTTATCACACTCAGCAGTAGCTCCAGCCTTCTTCGTGACCTGTAGCAACAAGTTAAAGAAATAGCATCCTCAGTGACAGGCACCAGTTTCCCGACAACTTCAATATTGCAATGAATGATCATAGCCAAGTATACTACGAATTGTTTTCACTTCCAGCACTTTCTGTGACTATACCATTAACCGGTCTCCTTAACTTTCTTCTTTTACAATCAGAATTTAAAGTAACATTATCATCTGTGCTCATGGGAGGGTGGTTTCAGTAGAATTCCCAAATAATCTAATACAATGAGATGTTTCAGCATGTATGAGGTCCTCATCTTTTCTTAGATAAGGGTTGTCTTCTCGATCCTTGGTGCAGAACCCATCACAGAGTAAGACTGTGTTCATATCAGCTAAGTGGTCTGCTGGATTGCATTTCATCCTTATTGTGGAGTAAACATTCAAAAGATATTTTAGCTGAATAAATGTAATGGCATGCACATACTGTTTATTTATTAAAACTCTTTTCAGAGGCTGTAGTGCTCAGTGGTTAAGAGCATGTGCTGCTCCTGCATAGCATGTTGGTTTGGCTCCCAGCGTCCCTGTTGGGCAACTCACAACTGCCTATCACTCCAGCAGGACCCAATGTCACTGCCCCATGTGAACTCATATCCCCGAACTCACATACAGACACATTCCCATCACATACTTAAAAATCATAAAAGTATTTTTTAAAACCACTCAACTTTATATATACCATAATTTATAGTTTACTTGATTAACCAAAAGTTAACTGTTATAATAAGATTATATTAAAATTATCTTGGAATGTTCTTTCTACTGGAAAAAAATATATTTTTCGTAAGAAAAAAGAATTAGTGTCTTTACCATTCTATACTGAGTACATTCCATCCATTCATTGTTCATTGATTCCTTTGATATGCCCTGCTGGAAACAGAGTATAACAAGGTAATCATGACAACTGGATAAAACTATTTAATTTAGGAGTAATGATCATAAGATTGTTTCTTTTCAATTTTAAGGACTACTCCTCTGGTCTCATCTAAGTTTCAAAGTATTAATTACAGAGATATAAGAAATGCTAGATGTTCAAATAGTGCTGTAGTAAACTAGATAATGAAAGAGAAAAAATTGTCACCCAGCCTTCAATGATAGTAGGTCGATCGTGAGACTCATAAGCATTGAACTAACTTCCCAGCGTTTCACATTACCTCCCACTGAGAGTCTTGAAGGGTGACCTTCTGGTGACTATTTTGCCTAGATGAGAGGAAACAAACTTGGTGGTAACCATACAAAGCAAAGTATTCTGTGGACTGCTGTCATTCACAAACCTCAGGGTTTAAGGAGAGTAGCATTACAGAATACAGAAACAAGGAACAAAAGGATCTACATTAGAATCACAGAAGATAATATGTCTGTAATTGGATTGTGGTTCTTCTTCTTCTTCTTCTTCTTCTTCTTCTTCTTCTTCTTCTTCTTCTTCTTCTTCTTCTTCTTCCTTCTCCTCCTCCTCCTCCTCCTCCTCCTCCTCCTCCTCCTCCTCCTCCTCCCTCCTCCTCCTCCTCCTCCTCCTTCTCCTCCTCCTCTTTCTCCTTCTCCTTATTCATTGCTTCTGTTGGTGAAATAAAAATCTCAATTTTTTAAACATATCAAACATACTTGATGTAAATAAATGAGCAAAATTGCAAGACTTAACTAACCCTTGTCACTTGTAAACTAGAAAGTATCATTTATGCACTGGGTGAAGAACAACTTGACGCTACTGCTGCAGATGACGCTATCCTAACCTGTAATTTCATTTAAACAAGGATATGTGGTATAAGCACTGCAGTTAAATACAGTTCTGCTTGAATTAATACACCATACCTCAAGGTTGGGTTGTTAAAATAATCTCCTGATTGTCTCCCAACTTCTCCACTACAATAGTTTCTCAGACCACTGCCAGACTAATCTAACTAAACGCTGCTTGCTCTAAAGTATACCCACAGAATGGCTCCCTGTTGTCTAATAAATAAAGCAAGAAATCTTCATGCTGGCATTTGAGGTTGTCCACAATACAGCAGGAACCTAGCTCTCTCAACGATATCTGAGCCTTCCACTCTCGCTGCACTGGGTTTCTTGTTGCTCTCAAAATAAACAATGCTGATTTCCCCTTCCAGAACCGTATTTATACTGTGGTTCTCTAGATGTCCCCATGCAAGAGGCTGGTAGAAACCATTGCTCTTTAATGAAGCTCTCCTGGTGTCTCCTTCCCACAATGACTTTTCCAATGAGCATTCGGAGAATCCTTTCTCAGCCTCAGCATAAACATTATTTTGACCAAGGTAGCTTTCTATATGGCAACATTCAAGGTGTCTACCCACTAGAAAAGCACCTTTTAGTTGCAGTTAGTACAACTGTCTCCAAATATTTTCAGCTGTCTCCTGGGGACAAAATTGTCCCTAGATATTCCAGAGCCTTACTGTAGGTCATAACTTTGGCATTTGAGAATATTTTGTGTATATCTGTCTTGCCTCCTTAATTACATTGCTTTAGCACAAGTCTTATGTCTAACTTTTTTTGCCTCTCTAGCATAGTGTAAGATGAAACTCTCAATGCATACCTGAAACGTAAAAACTTAATATCTAAAAGTTAAAAAGACTATGGTCTGCACAAATTTTCTGTAGCCACTTAGCCACTTTTTAAAAAATAGAAACCAAGAACCAAAAGATAAGCCATTGACCAAAGAAGAGTGTGTGTTAGTAGACAGTTCTCTTCTCAGTCAAGGAATATTAGCATTATTCCACTGAATTGTTTATATATATATATATATATATATATATATATATATATATATATATAGAATTTATTCACCAGCAATGCTACAATCTATAATTATAACATACAGTTTAAAAACCGTTTCTTCGTGTTTTCAAATTCCTACCATGTTACTCTTTGAGATTCAGAGACAATACATCAGTATTTCCAGGTAAGTAGTAGAAGTTTTAAATTATGATAATTTAGGCCTGCTTCTAAGAATCTTCATACTACATAATGTGAACAGCTAAGATTCTTTTTAACAATAAAATACATAAGGTAGATCTTACTTACAAAGAAGTATATCCTACAGGTGTGTTCGATAAAAACATATTTTTAAATTTCGGTCTTGCTGTAAGGTATCAACCCCTCATGTGAACACTGCCTAGTGAAGGACTCACTTGGCACTAAAAATGTGTAGCACTTTGAGAGAGCATTCAAAGGGCTTCCACAAAGTCTTGTATCCATGTGGGCTCATTAGTAAGAGTTCTGTATTTTTTTATTCTCCTTCCTATATGTTATACCCACAAGTACATTAGTTTACTTACATACATATATACATTATAAACTAGAATCTGCATATCTGGGAGAGCATGTGGTTTCTTCTTCCTTTCTCAGTGTGTGCTTGCTAGATATTACACATTCAAAGGTTATGCATTTCCCTGAAGATGTCATTATTTCATTTTTCTTTAGAATTGGAGAGTAGTCCATCTACCCCTCTTCTCCTCATTGAACCCATCATGACAAGAATCAGTTCACATCTGCTACATAAACAGAAATCAGAGTCCTTATTAATGTCCATGTGCTTTAGCAATCCAGGCTTATACATTTAATGAAAGCAATTCTTCTGTAGTAATATGGTATGGAAAAAATATGGTATAGAACTAAGGAGCTAGTGGATAAAGTCACGAAATCTATATTAATCTTCAGTATGTCTACACATCCTCTCTAAAATATGTATTCATCAAATTGGGAGAGAAGAGAGTGCTTAGTTGCTACTACATATATGACAGAACTATTTGCTGACTAACTGCTCAATTAGGGTTTAACATATTTTTGCTTATTTTGAGAAAAACAATGAAGTAAAAAGCTGAAAATTCTAAATAGTTCACTATTCAACAAAATTCAAGGTATCAATGTGCTTGAAAATACATAAGAAATTGAAGACAGTGTAGTCTAAGCTGAATTAAAATATGTAAGATGTTACCAAAGCTTTGTGAAGGAGAAATGCCCAATACTAAATGCCTGTATTTTTGAGAGAGAGAGAGAGAGAGAGAGAGAGAGAGAGAGAGAGAGAGAGAGGTCTTGAATTAATGATCTTAGCTTCCACCTTGACAGCATATAAATAGAAGAACAAATAAAATGTGAAGTAAGAGGAGGAGAGAAAATAAGGACCAGGGCAGAAATCAATAGAGCTGAAAAATATAAAGTCAAAGAAACCTAGTGAAGTTTAGCATTGTTTCTCTGAAATGATTAGTAAAACTTGTAAAGGGAAGTAGTTCTATTCCCATACAAATTCTTTTAGAAAATAAGAAATGGGAGTTTTTTTCCAATCCAACATTACTCTTATAGCAACACTAGATCAAGACACAACAAGGAAAGAAAATTGCAAGCTGGCATTCCAAATGAACAGAAATGCAAGGTTTCTAAATGCAATGTTATCAAATAGTACATCAAAAAGGTTGTTAATATTACACACAAGTAGGCTAGTCCCAGGAATGCAATTTTAAAACTTGTAAGCTAGTCATCTTAACTCAACATATTAACAAAAGTTAAAAATCATATGAACAACATTATAACCAAAACAGTTGAATTTGGCAGTGTCCAGTATCTATTATTGACTAAATGCTTTTAATGTTTTACTGAGCTCCTGATTGAAGGAAATTTTTTAGTCTGATGGAAAGAATCTGTGTCTGAATCACACAATATAGTGAAAGGACACTGTTCTCTTGAGATCACGAGTAAAACAAGACTACTAGCCCCTTCTATTCAACACTAAGCTATAGATTCTGCTCAGTGCAATTAGGCAAAATAAAAAGTAAGAGCCATGCAAGCTCTGAAGTACTGCTGGTTTGTTATTTTGTTTGTTTGGTTGGTTGGTTGGTTTGGTTTAGTTTGGTTTGGTTTTGGTTTTTTGAAACAGGGTTTCTCTATATAGCTTTGGAGCCTGTCCTGGAAATTGCTCTGTAAACCAGGGTGGCCTTGAACTCATAGATATCCACCTGCCTCTGCCTCCCAAGTGCTGGGATTAAAGGCATGTGCCACCACCACCTGGCACGCTTTTTTTTAATTATCAAATACCGTAGACCAATGATCTCAACCTTCCTAATGCTGCAACCCTTTAATATTTTATGGTGACCCTCAACCATAAAATTATTTTCATTGCCACTTTATAACTGTGATTTTGCTACTGTTATGAATCATGTTATAAGTGTCTATGTTTTCCAGTGGTCTTAGGTGACCCCTGTGAAAGGAACTTCCAATCCAAAAAGGGGTTATAACCCACAGGTTGAAAATCGATGGTGCCATAGACCTTTGTGTAGAAAATCTCTTGCAATTGTGATGTTACAATATCTAATAAATGAATTTAACAATGGTATTCAATACATCGATATGGAGAAATAAATTGTATATCTATATACTAAAAATGCACAAAAGAAAATTGAAAAAAATCCTTTTAATATTGTTTCAGTGGTATCAATACATATGATATATTTAAGGATATATCTGACAAATAGAACTGCAATCCTGGGCAGGGCAGACAACTCTGTCAGAAATGTGGTTACCACACAAACACAGGACTCAAGTTTGATCCTTAAAACTCATGTAAAAGGCCCAGTGTGGTGGAATGCAAGCAATTCAAGTACTAAAAGGCAGACACAAGTGTATCCTCAGAGCTTAATAACTAGCCGCTCTTCCCCAAGACAATACACCCAGGTCCCAGCAACTGACCCTGTATACAAAAAGTGAGGTAGATTGCTCCTGAGAAACAACCACCTTAGTTGTCCTCTGGCCTACACACACAGACACACAGACACACAGACACACAGACACACAGACACACAGACACACAGACACACAGACACACACACACACACACCACCACCACCACCACCACCACCACCACCACTACCACCCTACACAAACTCTTACACACAAAAGGAAAAGAGCAATCTATGTATATTACAACTTCAAAATATTTCTAAGAGAAGTTGAGCAATCTAAAATACCATATTCATGGGTCAGATAACTCAATTATATTAAGATGTTAATTCCTTCCAAAATCATTAATAAATAAAATGGTCTAAGTATATTACAAATTTTGGGAGATGATAGATATGCCTATATTTTGTTACTGTGTATGTGTGCATGTGTCAGAATTACGAAATTGGGCATATGTAGCTTAGTGTACATCAATTAGATTCAGCAAAACTATTGTAAAATAAATTGAGTTTTCCAAAAATGCTAATAGGTATCAACACTTTAAATATATTCATTTATGGGGCCCAGAATTTATATTTTGGAGATCTGGTCCAATAAAACTTGGCTGATTAAAGACATACATATTTGTCCCTAACCACACTTTACTGAAAGGGCACTTATGAAATTTATGAGCATAGCACAGGGCAGTAACCTCAAAGAAAAGAGAATTGGAGAAAAGACAACGAGAAAACGTTTGAAGTCTGGAAATAGTGATGACTGATTTAGCACACCACAAAAAGGAGAAAGAGAGGCCAAAGTCTGCAGTGAGGTGGTCTTAAGTGCCTGCTGACTGAGTATACCAAACTTCAGGAAATCCTAGGAACAGGATGTACTGAATAGCTCTCGTAGAAGGCATGGAGCCCCACTGTGGCCCCAAATGCAACCAGCTGACATCTTTTTCCACCATAAAAGTCAAGAGATATAGCAGTGGCAGGATGGCTCAGTTAATAAAGGTGCTTGCTTCCAAGCCTGATGACCTGAGTTTGATATCTGGAGCCCACATGGTGGAAAAGAAAAATAATTCCCACAAGTTACTCTCTGACCTCTGTGCACACACACTCCCAACACACACACACACACACACACACACACACACACACACACACACACACACACACACTAAATGTGAAGAATTTTAAGTTAAGAGATGTATCCTATAGAGAAGCAGATGTTGGGAACCTAGGTCTCTGAGCAGAGCTAACAGAAGGTACAATTCACATGTGAAGAGAAGGGTCCCAAGTCCTTTTCACCTAGTCTGGACTAAGCTCACTGAAAGCCGGGATAGTGTATCTCAGATGGAATCTGAGAAATATCCTTCTCAAAGGGAAAGCCTTTTCTACAAAAAAAAAAAAAAAAAACTCATCATCTCATAATTTAAAAATACAAAAGAATGAAAATGAGATGATTCTGTAAAACAGTCCAGACAGAGTATACTGTAGGAAATCCTGTCATTCAAATTTTCAGACACACACACACACACACACACACACACACACACACACACACCATCTGTTACTTTTACCTGTCTACTACTTAAGTCTCAATGAGTTGACAGCAATAAATAAATAAATACATCATCAGACGTTAGAAAAAAAAGCCTTTTAACAAATGAAATAGATGATAAAAATAAAAAAAAAAGGCAGAACAGAGTAAGTTCCATGTTTTGTGCCACGTAACAGGATGAAGCCTTGATCTCAAAGCACTGGGCCAAGGTGGTCCACCTGGTAAACACCAAGCCTGGTGATCTGAATTCAGTCCTTGGAACATGGATGATGGAAGGAGAAAACTGACCCACAAAAACATTGTCCTCTGACCGATACACATGTTCCATGACACATGGCCACACAATAAACAAATAAATGTGATATATTGTTTATAATCTAATAAAGCTTGCCTGGGGATCAGAATGCAAAGCTAACCACAGCCATAGAAGCTGAGTGGTGGTTCTTTAATCCCAGGACTCAGGAGATACAGGCAAATGGACCTTATGTGAATTAAACGCAACATGAGAGTGAGTCAGTCTAAAAGAGAAACAGAGCTCACACCTCTAACCCTAGAACTAGAGAGGTATATAAAATAGGAGCAGGAGAGTCAGTATTCAGTCTTAGTCTTGGGTATTCAGTCCTCAGCCACAGTGAGGACAGGGTCTCCCCAGCCCTGGTAGAGGTTTAAGAGCTGATGGCTAGCTACTTTGCTTTTCTGATCACCAGGCAGATCTGTATTACATAATAAACAATACATCACCACTAATAAATGTTTTTTCAGTTAAGAAAAAAGAGAAATTACAGAAAAAGAAATAAAAGTAAATTTTAAGAAAAAAAAAAGAACCCTCGCTTCCCTATGCCTCCCTGACCTCTCCTGAGCCCTACTCCTGCCCAAGGTCCCCACCACCCCAGGGTCGCTCTGAGCCTGTGGCTGCAGAGAGTGAACCCACCTGCATGGAGTGGACCTGCCCAGACAGGAAGGACCTCTGTGAGTCTGGAAATACCTCACAATTCCTTCCGCCTCTGCTGCCCCAACCTCTCCTGAGTGAGGAGACTACCAGGAGAGGCAAGACCATCCATATCTGCAGATATTGAAGTCTTGGCCTACACACACCACTGGGTGACAAGAGGAGATAGAGAGACCACACCTGCACCCATTGGGAGAAGAGATGGGAAGGAGGCAGAATAAGAACACACTCAACAGAAAGACCAATATGACACCACCAGAATCCAGGGACTCCACACCAGCAAGATCTCAAAAGCACAACACAGAGGAAGAAGAGGAGACAGACCTAAAAATCTACTACATGAAGATGTTCAAAACCCTTAAAGAGGAAACAAAAAATCTCTTAAAAAAATAAAAGAAACAAAAACAAAAAAATCAAGAAATAAGTAATTGTCTTAAAGAATCTAAAGAAAAAAAAAACAAACAAGTGAAGGAAGCACTGGAAACAGTTCAAGGCATGAAAGCTGAAATAGAAACAATAAAGAAAACACAGAATGAGGGGATGCTGGAAATAGAAAGGCTGGATAAACGATCAGGATCTAAGGATGTGAGTATAACCAATAGAATACAAGAGATGGAAGAGAGAATCTCAGTTGTTGAAGATTCACTAGAGGATATACAGACATCGACCAAAGAAAAATCAAGTCCAACAAATCTCCAACACAAAATATCCAGGAAATATGAGACACCGTGGAAAGGCTGAATCAACCACATAATAATCAAAACACCAAACTTACAGAATAAAGAGAAAATATTAAGAGCAACAAAGGCAAAAGGCCAAGTAACATGTAAAGGCAGACCTATCAGAATCATGCCTGACTTCTCAATGGAAACGTTGAAAGCCAGAAGGTCCTGGATAGATGTCCGACAAACACTAAGGGAACATGGATGCCAACCCAGACTACTGTACCCAGCAAAGCTTTCAATCACTACAGATGGAGAAAACAAGATATTCTATGACAAAACCAGATTTAAACAATACATATCCACAAATCCAGCACTACAGAAAGTCCTAGAGGGAAAACTCCAACCCAACGAAGATAAGTACACTCACAAAAATATAGTTGAGATAAACCAACTTTACCAAACAGGAAAAGAAACAGGAGGACGAAATCCACACAAAATGACACCACCAACAGTAAATCCAAAACAAAGAAGAACCAACAATCAATGGACATTAATATCCCTCAATGTCAATGGTCTTAACCTGCCTATAAAAAGATACAGGATAACAGAATGGATACGAAGACAGAATCCATCCTTCTGCTGTATACAAGAATCACACCTCAACCTCAGAGACAGAGTAAAGGGTTGGGAAAAGATTTTCAAATCATACGGACCAAAGAAACAAGCTGTTATAGCAATCCTAATAGCTAACAAATTAGACTTCAAACTAAAATCAATCAAAAGAGATGAAGAAAGGCATTTCATACTCATCACAGGAAAAATCAATAAAGATGAAGTCTAATTCTAAACATCTATGGCCCAAATATGAAGGCACCCACATTAGTAAAAGAAACGTTAGTAAAGCAAAAACCACACATAAAACCACACACACTTATAGAAGGAGACTTCAAAAACCCTCTTTCACTACTAGACAGGACCACCAGACAGATACTTACCAAAGAAACAAAGGATCTAGCAGAAGCTGTGGCCCAAATTGGGATTAACAGACATCTATAGAACATTCCATCCAAACACAAAAGAATATACCTTCTTCTCAGCACTAAATGGGACCTCCTCTAAAATTGACCACATACTTGGCAACATAGCAAATCTCTGCAGATACAAAAAAAATTGAAATAACCCCCTTATCTTATCAGGTCACCATGCTATAAAGCTAGAATTCAACAGCAATACAAATTGTAGAAAACCTACAAACACATGGAAGCTGAATAACACCCAATTGCACCATTCCTGGGTCAAGGAAGAAGTAAAAACTGAAATTAAAGACTTCCTAGAATTTAATGAGAATGTAGACACAACATACCCAAACTTATGGGATACTCTGAAAGCAGTGCTAAGAAGAAAGTTCATAGCACGAAGTGCCCACATGAAGAAACTGGAGAATAGTCACACTAGAGAATTGACAGAACAACTGAAAGCTTTAGAGCAAACTGAAGCAAACTTGCCATGGAGGAGTAGACACAAGGTAATAATCAAACTGAGGGCTGAAATTAATAAAGAAGAAACTAGGAAAACATTACAAAGAATCAATGAAACAAAGAGTTGATTATTTGAGAAGATCAACAAGATAGACAAACCTCTATCTAAACTAACCAAAAGGCAGAGAGAGAGCATGCTAATTAACAAAATCAGAAATGAAAGCAGGGATATAACAACAGACACTGAGGAAATCCAGAGAATCATCAGATCATACTTTGAAAACCTGTACTCCACAAAATTTGAAAATCTAAAGGAAATGGATAATTTTCTGGATAGATATCCCTTACCAAAATTAACCCAAGAATAGATAAGCATTTTAAATGGACCTAAACCCCTAATGAAATAGAAGCAGTCATCAAAAGCCTTCCAACCAAAAAAAGCCCACGGCCAGATGGCTTCACTGCAGAATTCTACCAGAAATTCAAACAAGAGCTAATACCAGTACTCCTCAAATTGTTCCACACAATAGAAGCAGGAGGGACATTGCCAAACTCAATTTACAAGGCTACAATCACTTTGATACCCAAGCCACACAAAGATACAACTAAAAAATAGAACTACAGACCAATATCCCTCATGAACTTCAATTCAAAATTACTCAACAAAATATTGGCGAATCGAATCCAAGAACACAGCAGAAACATCATCCACCATGATCAAGTAGGCTTCATCCCAGGGATGCAAGGATGGTTCAACATGAAAATCCATCAATGTAATCCACCATATAAACAAACTGAAAAAGAAAAATCACATGATCATCTCACTAGATGCTGAAAAAGCCTTTGACAAAATCCAGCATCCCTTCATGATAAAGATTTTGGAGAGAACAAGAATAACAGGAACATATCTAAATATGATAAAAGCAATATACACCAAACCAACAGCCAACATCAAACTAAATGGATAGAAACTCAAAGTGATTCCTCTAAAATTAGGAACAAGACAAGACTGTCCATTCATTCCATATCTCTTCAATATTGTACTTGAAGTCTTAGCTAGAGCAATAAGACAACAAAAGGAAATCAAGGGGGATACAAATTGAAAATGAAGAAGTCAAACTTTCACTATCTGCAGATGATATGATAATGTACATAAGTGACCCAAAAAAACTCTACCAGGGAACTCCTACAACTGATAAACACCTTCAGAAAAGTAGCAAGATACAAAATTAACTCAAAAAAAAATCAGTACCCCTACTATATACAGATGATAAACAGAATGATAAAGAAATCAGAGAAACATCACCCTTCACAATATCCACAAACAACATAAAATATCTTGGGGTAACACTAACCAAAAATGTGAACTTTGAGTCTTTAAAGAAAGAAATTAAAGAAGATACCAGAAAATGGAAAGATCGCCCATGCTCTTGGATAGGTAGAATCAATATAGTAAAAATGGCAATCTTGCCGAAAGCAATCTATAGATTCAATGCAATCCTCATCAAAATCCCAACACAATTCTTCACAGACCTTGAAAGAACAATACTCGACTTTATATGGAGAAACAAAAAAACCAAGATAGCCAAAACAACCCTTTACAATAAAGGAACCTCTGGAGGCATTACCATCCCTGACTTAAAGCTCTATTATAGAGCCATAGTCCTGAAAACAGCTTGGTATTGGCACAAAAATAGACAGATAGACCATTGGAATAAATTGAAATTCCTGATATTAACCCATACAGCTATGAATAACTTATTTTTGACAAAGATGCCAAATCTATACAAAAGATAGCATCTTCAACAAGTGGTGCTGGCACAACTGGATTTGGACATGCAGAAGATTGCAGATAGTTCTGTATCTTTCACCATGCACAAAACTTAAGTGCAAATGAATCAAAGATCTCAACATAAATCCAGCCACACTGAACCTTCTAGAAGAGAAAGTGAGAGATACCCTTGATCATATTGGTACAGGAGACCACTTCCTGAACATAACACCAGTAGCACAGACATTGAGATCTACAATTAATAAACGGGACCTCCTGAAACTTAGAAGCTCCTGTAAGGCAAAGGACACAGTCAGTAAGACAAAATGACAGCCCACAGAATGTGAAAAGATCTTCACCAACCCCACATATGACAAAGGGCTGATTTCCACAATATACAATGAACTCAAGAAGCTAGCCACCAAAACACCAGTCAATGAAATTAAAAAGTGGGGCACAGAACTAAATAGAGAATTCTCAACAGAAGAATCTAAAATGGCTGAAAGACATTTAAGAAAGTGCTCAAAATCCTTAGCCAACAGAGAAATGCAACTCAAAACAACTCTGACATACCATCTTACACCAGCCAGAATGGCTAAAATCAAAAACATCAATGACAATCTATATAGGCTGGAGAGTATGTGGAGAAAAAGGAACACTCCTCCATTGCTGGTGGGAGTGCGACTTGTAAGACCACTTTGGAAATGAGTATGGCAGTTGCTCAGGAAAATGGGAATCAGTCTACCTCAAGATCCAGCAATTTCTCTCTTGGGCATATACCCAAATGATGCAAGTTCATTCAACAAGGACATATGTTCAACCATGTTCATAGCAGTGTTGTTTGTAATAGCCAGAACTTGGAAGCAACCTAGATGCCCCTCAACTGAAGAATGGATAGAGAAAATGTGGTACATTTACACAATTACTCAGCAGAAAAAAGCAACAGAATCTTGAAATTTTCAGGCAAATGGATAGAACTAGAAGAAACCACCCTGAGTGAGGTAACCCAGTCACAAAAAGACAAACATGGTATGTACTCACTCATATGAATTTTTTAGACATAGAATAAAGGATTACCAGCCTACAATCCTCTTCACTAAAGGAACTAGGAAACAAGAAGGACACTTAAGAGAAAAATGCATGGTCCCCAGAGAATGGGAAGGGCCAGGATCTCCTAAGCTAATTGGGAGCATGAGGGTAGGGGAAAGGGAGCTGGCAGAATGTGAGGAGAAGAGGAGGGGAGAGGAGGAAATGGAGGAACAGAAAGTTTGATTTGGGGGAAGAATAGAGGAGAGTAGGATGAGAGATATCATAACAGAAGGAGCCATTATAGATAGGTCCGAGGAGAGATCTGGCACTAGGAAGATTTCCAGAGATCTACAAGGATGACACCAACTGACAATCTAGGCAATGTCGGAGAAGCTACCCTAAATGCCTTTCCCCTATAATGAGACTGATGACTACTTTATATGCCATCCTAGAGCCTTCATCCAGTGGCTGATGGAAGCAGAGGCAGACACCCACAGCTATACACTGAACTGCACTCTGGAACCCTGTTTCAGAGAGGGAGGAATGAAGATCAAAGGGGTCGGGACCAGGCTGGTGAATCCCACAGAAACAGCTGACCTGAACAAGGGGGAGCACATGGTTCCCAGTCTGCTGTCTGGGAGGCCATCATGGGACTGATCCAGACCCCTGAAAGTGGATGTCAATGAGGAGGCCTCAGCATCCTATGGGGCCTCTGGTAGTGGATCAGTACTTCTCCCTGGTGTGAGAAGGGACTTTTGAGATCCCATCCCACATGAAGGGATGCTCTCTAGGCCTGGACACATGGGGGAGGGCCTAGGCCTGGTCCAGGATGATGTTGTGGAATTTGGGGAACCCTCATGGAGGGCCCTACCCTCCATGGGGTGCAGAAGGGGGAGAGGGAAGGGATCTGGTAGGGAGTTGGGGGGAGAAGGGAGAGGGAGAATGAATTGACATGAAAAATTATCTAAATAGAAATTTAAAAATAATAAAAAAGAAAAAAATACCTCATAAAGAAAAACAGAAGGTTTAGCAACAAAATATCTATAACTACACTATCCAGTAAGTTTTAAGGTACTACTCAGAAATTACATACGAGGTCACAGAAATATGAGAAGAAAGATTTAAAGAAACAGGATATCAGCATGAGGAATTAGGTAAAGTGAGAACTCCTAAAATGTTAGAGAAAATACACTTAAGCCAAATGATTCATCCTGGCACTGAGAGACTTCAGTTTCCAAAGTAAAGGAGCTGAATCAATGAGTGAGACAAAAAGGCAACTTCAAGTGCTGTAACTGTGGGCTTCCAGAACAGGAGAGCCCCATTATGTAAACTGAACCAAAGCATCAAACACACAAAAACAAACTAAATGCCATTCCTGACCCCAAAGGGGCCATAAAAAATCTCCACCATCTAAGCAAGTGACAGTCTCATTACTGCAGTCACAAAACATCATTAGCCAGTGCCTTTCTTGCAATCTTGGTTCCTATAAGGGAGGGCACGAGAACATGAGGGATCAAGAAGACCGAGTTGGGGGAGGGACAGAGGGGGAGAACAATGAAAGATACTTCTTGGTAGAGTGAGACATTACGGTGTTAGGGAGAAGCCTGGTGCTAGAGAAATTCTCAGGAATCCACAAGGATGATCCCAGCTAAGATTCATAGCAATAGCGGAGATGGTGTCTGAACATTGCAGCTTTTAATCCAAAGCATATTGGGCTTCTCTGCAGTTATCCTCAGCACATATACTGCGGGAGCTAAGGCAGCCCTTTACTCGTCTGCACTGATGAACATTCATGTCTGCACATACACATCTGCAACCGTACACACACATTCTCACACCCACATTACACATCTGCAACCGTACACACACATTCTCACACCCACATTACACATCTGCAACCGTACACACACATCCTCACACCCACATTACACATCTGCAACCGTACACACACATCCTCACACCCACATTACACATCTGCAACCATACACACACATCCTCACACCCACATTACACATCTGCAACTGTACACACACATCCTCACACCCACATTACACATCTGCAACTGTACACACACATCCTCACACCCACATTACACATCTGCAACCGTACATACACATGTCACACTCACATTACACATCTGCAACCGTACACACATATCTCACACTCACATTACACATCTGCAACCATACACACACATCCTCACACCCACATTACACATCTGCAACCATACACACACATGTCACACTCACATTACACATCTGCAACCGTACACACACATTCTCACACTCACATTACACATCTGCAACCGTACACACACATCTCACACTCACATGTTCACATCTGCAACCATTCACACACATTCTCACACTCACACTCACATTACACATCTGCAACCATATGTAGGCGCACCCACATTCTCAAATCCATATACGCACTCACATATACTCAGATTCCTACACGTGCACACAACTTATACACACTTACACAAATCTACACATGCTCACACAAGTTTGTACACATTCCCACAGTCATATGAGTATCAATACACCTGCTCACATGTACTTGCATGTACAAAGATACCTCCAGACATTTTAAACAAGCTGTTCTAGTGGTTAGGGAAGAAGGCTGAGTTTCTTACCTTTCAGAATAAAGAATCTGACTGCCTGAGGTTAGAAATGTCTGTGCTGTCAAGAGAGCCAATAACATGCAGTCCAAAGTGCATGTTTATTTTTCAGGATGAAACAACCCTGTTGGTTTTATAGAACACTGGTCAGAAATAAAAATGATAGAACGACAAGGGGATACATGTGAAAGGGAAATGAACTCTGTCACTTACATCTTGTTTCCTGTCTGTTTTCCTGCATTTTGCTCAACCGGCAAAACCTCATTTTTGACTGACTATGTAAATAGCCAGTGATGTCTTTTCATTGTGATTTTTTTTCCCAGCCTCTTTAACTAGCTTTAGCAGTTTAGAATTTTCCCCTAGTGCTTTCGTCACAAGCTTTTCAGTCACTAGTAGAATTAATTCTTCGCTGCTCTGGGCATTGTCAATAACAAGCCTCCATCTGCTATCCCACTTGTCACCCTCACCCAGAAAGTGACTCAATAGCCACAGTTTAGAGAAGCTACAACTCCCAGCATGTCTAAAGATAGGCTTCCCACTGTTCTGTAGAGTCATCTGGGTGGGGTGAGAGCTCTAGGGACAGCTAAATCAGAGCTCCTCTCCCCACTGCAGTTTGGAGATGGGTACTGGCCAGCTCTAGATGGGGCCAGAGAAGGCTGCAAAGGCATGTTTGTTTTGAAGCCAGTGCAGCCATAGCTTCACCCTGGGTCAGATCTTCCTAAACCTCACATTGATGCTCCCATTTTTCTGGGGTTCTTTACCTGAACCTGTCTTTTCTTTAGATAAAAAATAGGTGAGCTATTCTGCTCATGTTCTGGCTGGTACTAGCTACGGTGGAGAGGGAACTCTAAATGTCTTCGGGTGTAAATTGTTTCTAATTTCACCACCTCAAGCAGACATTTGCCAAGACAGTCCAGTGAACTTGAAGCTTGTATAATCATTAGTCTGTTTTTGTTGAGGCAATCCCTGCATCACTGATGAGTCTAAGACACCTGCCCAGCCTATCACAGTGTATTCTGTGCCTTCCAGGCCTGCTATTACTTCAAATTAGACTTTCTCTAGGCTTTTGTTTAGAATCACATCTGTTACCCAGTAAGGGCAGTGAAGAAGAGCCTGGCTGTCCAGAAAGCAGGTCTGTGGCAGCCTGACACATTTATTGGGAACTCAAATGAATCAGGAAAAGGGACCCTGCTGGGCCACAAGCAGAGCATGGTCCTGTCTGAGCTGACTGCCTCCTGGAGCTGAGCCTAGTTCCCCAGTCTGATTCACCATCAACAAGAAAGAGAATTATGTTCACTGACCTCTAGATTCTATCTCATCTTAAAATTCTGTGATCCAATATTCAGAGCACAATATGGATTCTGACACCTCAGCCAACAAAAGCTGGGTCTGATTTTTCATAAAGAATAAATATTGTATTTTAAATAGCCATTCAACATCTCCACATATATAATTCCCCCACAAATTGCAAATAATCCCAGCTGGTTAAATTTAGAATGCTTATATTAAAACCAATTCAACAATACTCTCTGGCACTATTCCCAGAACATTTCCATTTGATTGGGAATTGTTTAAATTTTAATCCATTTTAAGCCTTCCTCTCTCCCAATTGTGCTCTTCTTAGAATGTCGCAGTTGAAATATTGACTGCGAAGCACTGCCGCTCTTATTAAATCATGCATCTCAGTGTCGTGACTGCTACCCGTTTGCGTTGGTTTGGGGGCTGTGTGTGGAATGTGCGATGGGCGGATGCATTTCTACACCTGCAGGTGCATGTCCGTGCTAGAGCAACCACAGAGGCCTGCTCCACCCTCACAGCAGTCCTAAATGCTGCTGAGGTATTACCGCTCTGATCCCTCTCAAATCCCCTAAAACATTTACGATAATAGCAAGATGATTTTCCTAAATATATCTGCCGTCAAGCTAGGAAAAGAAGCCAAAAAAAAAAAAAATCAAATTGCCTAGATTCCTGAAATCAAGCCAGCTTGGATCCTCTAAGGTCGGGACCATACACCTTTCCCTTCCCTTCCTGCATTTCCAAATCTTATTCTTCTATGGGTGTAATTTCATGGACCTTACGGGGTTATAAAGAATGGAAAGAGTTGCCGTCAAAGCTAGAAGACAGGCTTCCAGCTGCAGCCGCAGAAGAGGACCAAGCCCCGTCCCCCACCCAGAGCCCTTTTGAGCCTTTGCAGTGGGCCATTACCGGTGTAAGCCACAACCAACTTGCACACCTTCTAAGCATGTCTGTCTCCTCCTACTCTTTTACCAACCAGTGACCCTGCCGATTCTGGTTTCTAATAAAGGCTATAGTAAGTATTCCAATTCTTCGGCCGGTTAAAGGATTAGCCCTCACCTCGGCACTACTAGATAGCAGTTCAATTGTTTAGAGGTGAAATGAGGCTGGGGAAACAGCTGGGTGGGTAGAGTGCTCTTGATCTGCAAGCCTGAGGACTCCAGTTCCAATCCTCAGAACCCATGCAAAAGCTGAGAACTGCGGCAGTGCTTGTCTGTAACCCCAGCACTGGATGGAAGAAAAGAATCAAGTAGAACCTTGAAACTCACTGGCCAGTCAACCTAGTTGAGACAGTGAGCGCTGGATTCGGAGAGAACCCTTGTTAGAAAACAGGATGTAGAGTCCCAGAGGAAGAGGCCTCTCCCAAGATGACCTCTCCACTCCATATGTGCACCCACTAGCAAGCACATCACACATTCACGGGGACGGGGTAGGGGGAGGATTGTTAGAGCCTAGTGGGACATCTTCTACTGAAGGTCTGCCGTTTCTCTAGTTTTCTAACTCCCAGCAGTGGGTTGGCAGTTTGTTCCATCACATTCTCAAATGATATATTCCTTCATCACAAATCAAAATTAAAGAAATAAATAAGCAAATAGAAGCAAGCCTTTCTCCTTATGCACTGACTTGTCTCAAGTACTTTGCTACAGTATTTGGAAAGCTGACTGCCAGAGACTTTAAGCAACAAAGTTTTTTCATATATCCACCACCTAGTTACACATCTCCTGTGAATTTTATTACTTATTTCTAATATAATGTTAAAATCCAGATAGTGACTTGTTTTAAAGCTAGGAACATTAAGGACTGAGATGTTAAATAATTTACTTAATATTCACAGACAGCAAGAAGAAGTGGGCCTCATTTGTAGCCCCAGATCTGTCTCTTTAAAAGCAATAATAACAGAAGGTATCAATGGACAAAAACACAAGCATCAGAAAGCCTATGCCAAGGTTTCATCAAAACTGCTGTATCATCCACATACAGGGATGCGGGGGGGGGGGGGGGGGGGAGGCCTAGGCCCTATCCCAAAGCATATGATAGACTCTGGTGACCCTCTATGGAAGGATATGTGATAGGTAGGGTATTACTTGGGGGAGGGGTAGTAGGGGAGGGAGTGGGAACTGGGATTGACATGTAAAACAATCTTGTTTCTAAGTCAAATAAAATTTAAAAAAGAAAAAAATGCTGTATCTACAGTTCGGCAAGACTCAACCAATGGCTGCCATGATCTGTAACTGAAAATGGAATTTGATATCAGAAAGGAAAGCTACCAGCCCAGGAGTCATTTTCATTCTAAATGTTATTTCCCTGGATACCTGTTTTTCTCACACAAAGTCTAGAGCAGTGGTTCTCAAACTCCATAATGCTGTGACTTTTTAATACAGGTCATGGTGATTCCCAGTCATAAAATCATGTTTGTTATGGGAAGTGACATGAACTCCTGAGCTAATTGGGAGCATGAGGGTAGGGGAGAGGGAGCTGCCACAATAAGAGCAGGAGAAGAGGAGGAGAGGAGAGGAAATGGAGGAGCAGAAATATTGAGTTTGGGGAAGAATAGAGGAGAGAGAGCAGGATGAAAGATACCATATTAGAGGGAACCACTATAGGTCTGAGAAGAGATCTGGAACTAGGGAGATCTCCAGAGACTTACAAGGATGACACGATCTGACAATCCAGGCAATGGTGGAGAGGATAACCTAAAAGCCCTTCCCCTAAAATGAGATTGATGACTACTCTTTATGCCATCCTAGAGCCCTCATCCAGTGGCTGATGAAAGCAGAGACAGACATCCACAGATATACACGGAGCTGAAATCTAAAATTTAGTTGAAGAGAGGGAGGAATGAAGATCGAAGGGGTCTGTACCAGGTTGGAGAAACCCACAGAAACAGTTGGCCTGAGCAAGGGAGAGCACATCGACCCCAGATGCTGTCTGGGAGGCCAGTACCAGACTGATCCAGACCCCTGAACATGGATGTCAATTAGGAGGCCTCTGCACTCCAGGGAGCCTCTGGTAATGGATTAGTATTTTTCCCTGGTGTAAGAAGGGACTTTGAGAGCCCATCCCACGTGAAGGGATGCACTCTGGCCCTGGACACATGGGGAAGGGCCCAGGCCCAGCACAGGAAGATTTGGTGGACACTGCAGAGCCCCCGTTGAGGGCCCTACCCTGTCTGGGGAGTGGTGGGTGGATGGGGTGAGGGGTAGGTTGAGAGTGGGGGAGGAGGGATGGGGTGAGGGGAAGGAGAGGGAGAAGGGACTTACATGTGAAACAAGCTTGTTCCCTAACTTGAACTAATAAAAACATTTTTTTAAAAAAATCATGTTTGTTGCTACCTTATACCTGTAATTTTGTTACTGCTGTGAATCATAATGTAAATATCTATGTTTTCTGATGGTCTTAGGTGGCCCCAGTAAAAGGGTCATTCAACCCCCAAAGGGGTCACAACCTAAGGGTTGAGAAGATTTTTGTCCTATAGAAATATGATATAAAAAGTATGTATAGACCACAAAAAACCACAATAGAAATATTCTGGAAGTCAATTTTCTGAGAAGTGAAACAAGTTAAAATTAACTTAAATGATAAATTTTGTTTAACAAATATTTCTAACATATTACACTTTTAAATATTGAAATTATGATTGGCATAACTTACTTATTTTTCACACTGTCTTTGGAAGTTGGTGTGTATTCTATACTTGCAACACACATCTCAATTCTGACTAGGGTTACTTTGGGTGCTCCTTAGTCCCACGTGACCAGTGACGACTATACGGGACTGGACCACATTGGCAGCAGGGGGTAGAATCCCAGTTCTCTGTATCTTTCCCTGAGTTTAACCACCCTAGGATTCACAAAGCAGCAACTAAAGAGACAAACATCACTATGAAAGCAAGAGCAGAGAAGTGGCATCGTCGGGAAGAGCTTCCCCAAAAGATGCTTCTTGCAGCCACAAAATGTGTCAGTTGGTGACCCTCAATCAAAAGGAAAGTGAGGAATTGGATTTTCCTTATTTCTATTAGATACAGAGCTCATGGACCCCAGACTGACAGCTCAGGAACTGGCATAGGATGGAACCAGGCCCCCTGAATGTGGGTGTCAGTTAGGAGGCCTGGGTAGTCTATGGGGCCTGTAGTAATGGATCAGTATTTATCCCTGGCATACGAATGGACATTGGGAGCCCATTCCCCATAGAGGAATACTCTGTCAGCCTAGGCCCAGCTGCAAATGATGTGACAGACTTTGATGATTCCCGCATGGAAGGCCTCACCCTTTCTATGGAGCAGAAGAGGGATTGGATGGGGGTTGGTGGGGGGCATGGGAAGATGGGAAGGAGAGGGAACTGGGGTTGATATATAAAATAAGATTGTTTCTAATTTAAATTTAAAAAGTAAAAAGGGGGGAGTTGGAAACAAAAGTGTTTGACAATCAACAGTACTGATGCGTGTTGATTTAAAAATGAAAAATTGAAGGCATATTTAAAACTAATAACATTTCTAGCTAAAAAGAACTGTGTTCTTTTCATGTTACAAATATCTATAATATTTAACCAAATATTATAGTGAATAGTGAGTAGATTTTTCTCTCAGAAATCTTTCAGGTATCTTTGAAAAACGAAACAGCAGTTTATTAACAGTGTAATAGAAATTAAGGCTGGCATTCATGTTTGTTCCATTTTAAACATGTGTGTAGGCATTAGTGTATCTATTCCAGCAGCCTGGGAGGTTATCGAATGGGATTGTGTGGAGATGAGGTGTCACGAACTGGAACACAGGACACGTTGCTTACAATTACACAAATTAAGTTCCATGGAATGAAACATGAATGAATTCACACCAACAAAAAAATTAGGTCAAAAACAGTCTTTAAGTATAATCTCCTGAGATATGCATCTTGAAATAGAGAAGAAATGCAGGGATTTTGCTTGAGAGAGGATAATCACATGATGGCTTTATAACTCTGTAGCAACTGAGATAAACTCTGGGCTTGTTTTATGAAAGATTCACATTGGCCCCACTACAGCTGAGGCCCATTTCAAGAAATGTTACGGTGACTGGTTAGGAAAGTAAAATCCAAATAAAAGGATAGCTTGCACAACATAGTATGACCACTAATACCATTAGTCTGCCTTGAAGTCCTCTTTTCTTTCAAGTGCTTCTTGGGCTGTCAAATGGGTTGCACATCCACTATTTAAATGGATGTGTGACTTCTGTGTCCTTTGACTCTGGATGATAATAAGAATAATGCACATTGTAAATCATCTCACGATCCCTTGGTAACACAAAACCAGTCCTTCCAATTATTATCCTATTAAGTGAATGTGCACTCGGGGCTGTTAGCACCACTCTAGGCTTTAACACACACTACACAGGGTGCTGATGACCAGCTCTGTGGATATTGCCTCTTCATACATTCTCTAGAGATCATAACATGACCCTGTGTCCTTTGAAATGATGAATGACCACAGTGTTCATTTGAGACCATTATAGAATCAAAAGACGTGCTAAAAAATTTTTATTTTATTTTATTAGTTCAAATTAGGAACAAGCTTGCTTCAGATGTCAATCCCTTCTCCCTCTCCCTCCCCCCCACATCCCACCTGCCCCTAGCCATCCCCCCTCCACTCCCCAGTCATGGTAAGGCCCTCAAAAGGGGCTCCCCAAAGTCTACCAAAGATCTGCTAAAATTTAAGAGATAAAACTTGACATTTTAATTCTGATTCATATAAAAGAAGGAAGAAACTAATGTTAAGCTCAAAACCTCACCTCCAGCCGTCTCTGATTTCTACACATCTTGTGTGTTTACACACACACACACACACACACACAAATACACACAAGACCATTGGTGCTGTGGACTTTTTAAAAGCTTGAGTGGAAATAATACTTTAGAAACATCAAAAATTAAAGCTTCGTTGCCAGATCCTTATTCTAAGGGCCTTTCACTCATCCTTTCACATGGCTGGGCCTGGACCATGTTTTTTTTTTTTAATCACAATAATAAAGACATAGCTAACACAGAACTAATACAGATATCAACATGGCCCAACACAAATCAAAAACTTAATTAAAACATTGTCAGATATTTTATCTGATATTTTTGTAATCCACTTGTACAGATCTCTAACATACACTTTGTAGATGGCAATGTCATGTTACAGTGTCAAAAGGTTGGACATGCCTCACAGAAGTTGGTTCTGCCAATCCTAGGTCTATGATGTTGGACAGCTATTCTTCAGCCCTGCTGTTCCTTCTTTGCACCAGCAGCAAAACATGGATAATAGAAACACTTGCATTTTCAGGTTAATGTCTCAAATCCCAAGTCCACCCTGAAAAGACTGGGTGAGTTAGTGACTCAAAGCACCTAGGACAGACCCTACTGAGTGAATAATGCTTGCTGTTACTTTCATAATAACTACATCCAGGGGAAAGTACATACTGGATTATACTTATTCAAGACTAAATACAAAGAAAAGAGTAGGAAAGGCTGTAGATGAACAAAGCAGCATAAAAATTAGTTAAGGGACTAACTAATTTAGTTCAAGACCAGCCTGCTCTACAAGAGCTAGTTCCAGGACAGCCTCCAAAGCCACAGAGAAACCCTGTCTCAGAAAAAAAAAATAGTTATGGGTTTTGTACCTTAAAAACATCAATTTTACAGCTACAATTACAAGGAAAAGCATTGTTTCTAGAGGAATCATCTAAACATTTCTTTTGTTTCTAACAATAATCAACCCCTTTCAGAAGTTATTATCTACAACTCTGTATATCTTCTTGGACTCCTTTATTGAAAACAAAACAAACAAACAAATAAATAAATAAATAAATAAATAAATAAAACCTCGTTAGAACCTGGGGAGATGGCTCAGTGGATAAAGTGCTTGCTGTGCAAACATGAGGACCTGAGTTCAGGTCCCCAATATCCTTGTAAAATTTGGGCATGGTGACACAGTGATATAACTTTGATCCTGGGGTAAGACGCAGGCAGATGATTGGAGCACACTGGTATAGGGGATCCTGTATCGGGTTTCTGTTTTCAGTTTCACTTTTGGCTTGCTATACAGACTGTTGCCGCACCGGCTGGCTAGGTCACTCTGTAAGTAAGGCTTTTCCCTATTAAAATCCCTTGTATTTTTATCTGGCTCCGTATTGGTAATTTCTCGCATCACACTGGCAAGCCAGTCTGGTTAAAACATCAAGCTCCAGCTTCTGTGAGGTTGTCTCAAATACTACAGGGAAGAAGCAAGTGAGGAAGGTGTCCTGACATCAACCTCTCAACCCAACACATCACTGCATGGGCAAACACACAGGCACATACCAGACACACAAACACATGCATACGAACACACGTGCACATATACATGCACACATACACACACACACACACACACACACACACACACACACACACACACACACGCACACATACATATTTATTTTGCTTCTGAATGGTTTGGACAAAAGTCTGAGGAAATGAAAACTGTGGTGGTCTGAATGAGGAAGGTCCTTGTAGGCTCATGTATTGGACCACTTGGTCCAGTTCGTGCTGCACTTTAGGAAGGATATAGAGCTTAGAAGCTGCCAAGGTTTCCAGGAAGTACATCACTAGAGGTGGACTTTGAGCATTTATAGCCTGGCCCCACTTCCAGTTCACTCTCTGCTTTCTGAGTGAGGATGAGATGTGTTTTCTCAGCCTGTATTCCTGTCTCCAGAGCTTCCCTACCATTATAGACATGTAACCGTCTGGAATCAGAAGCCTAAAGTAAACTCTTCCTCAAGTTGCTTTTAGTAATGGAGTTTTACCACAGCAATAGAAAACTAATACAAAAAGCTGGGAGGGAAAAAAGTCAAAGAAAATTATCTGAAAAATGAAATCATTTACAGTAAAGAAAAGCAGTAGAGCCAGGCACAGTGGTGCATGACATACTCCCAGGACTCAGGAAGCAGAGGCAGGCAGCGTGTCATCTTAAACCAGCACAGATTTCATAGTGAGACTGCCTTAAAAGAAAAAAAAGAAAGGCCAGATGAATGAAAGAAATACCTGAAACCCGATAAACTAAGTTTTATGAAGGTTTATGTTTTCTACCCAAAAAAAAATAAAGGCAAGCTACATGAAAGAATTTTATAAAGCTATAAACTTCTGGAACAGAAAATCCAAAGAGGAAGAGAAAAGGGTATCCTCCATTTGAGGAATTGACAGAGCAGAGTTTGCAGTTCTTTCTGTCAGTCCAGATGAGGAAAACCCAGCCTATTCTATAAGTGCTAAAATCAGCTTCAAATAAACATACATTAAACACATTAGGTCTAGAGAAAACTATCATCTGTAATTTTACTCCTGCTGTTTTTTCCTTGGAGAGTGATGATTATAATCAATCGTTAACCTTTTTAATTACAGGAAAGTGGCCGGCTTAATTGTGCATCACGAGCTAACGTGCAGTGGGGAAGCATCTGCAGAGGTTAGAGACAGGTAATAGAGACACTGTAAAAAAATTTTATATATATATATATATATATATTCATCAAATCAAGTAAATAAACTGCAAGAGAAAGCAATCACAAAGGCAAGGAGGGAAATAAGTATTGGTTTAATTTTATGCTTTAATTAATTAACAAGCTTCAGGAAAGACTCAGACAATCTCAACACCCAACTAGAGTTTCAATTACAAGAATCCTTCACTAGAATGAAAACATGGAACAAGAGCGATCATGCTGAGTCTCCTTTCTAGCTCACCTCCTAGTACAGCCCAGGGAACTTCCCTTAGAGACAAAGAGACTGTAGTTAATGGGAGAGCCATATCTGATCTGAGCCCCAGGAGAAAACAAGAAAGCGCTGGTGCCCTGAAATACAAGATTATAGGAGGCACAGCCTCAGGTTTGGCCTCTTGCCCCTTAGCACTTAAACCTATGGCAACTAAGACAAGAGACGTGCAGTCAGTGATTTGTAAGTATTGCAGGCCTGCTTTGCAGCCAACATGCTGAGATATCACTGCATAGACAAGGAATGCTGGACTGCGTGCTAGCATCCTCTACTCCTGCACTTACCAGAAAGCAGGGCAGGGTCTGTGGTGCAGACACAAGTAGTCTGGTAGCCTGTGTTGTCAAAGATGAGGAAGTTCTCTTCTGCCTGCTTCTCTTTCCTCGTAAAAGAGAAAGCAGAGCCATCACTTTAAGAGTAAACAAGGAGAGAATATTGAGAGTTTGAAGAGAAAGGAAAGGTGTGAACTGCTGGGGAAATGAAGTCTTATTGAGGAGGCCATGTCCAAGGAACATTGTCATGTGCTAATGAGGCGTTCCTTGTGTTTAGTGTTTTCCTTCACCCACACTCAGCTATGTGATGGAGACGAGAAAGTCAGATTTTCCCAGAATTTAACAAATTTCAGTGGAGAAAGAGGGGTATTCAGCCCCATCTGTAACATGAGTACCTTAAGCCAGCATGAATAGTTCTGTTACCAGAGGGTTATGTCTGAATATTTCAAAATCCTTGGGGGTTTTTTTGGGGGGGGTTGCTTATATTTTTTCCAAAGAACTAAAGAAGTGCTCACAAATACTGAAGTATCCAAAAATTATATTGGAAAAGCAAGTAAAAGTTTGAAATGCTACCAAGAGAGAACAGATGACTTCTTGAATGATAATACACAAGGGTTCCTGCTTGTTGCTTAGGAATTCTTTGTGGAGTCTAGGACAAGGACAAGCTGGTTTCTAGAGGTATAGATTGGATAATTTTGTTTTAATTGACAGACAGACAGAAAGAATGTCATGTAGACAGAAGTTCAGAGCTATCATCTTCAAGTGTATGAGGAAACTACCTTTGTTTACGAAACAGCTGTTTAAGGGGAACACAAGAATAAGAAAGTATTATTTTACTTTAAATAGGAATTTGATAAAGAAAAGTAAAAGACTAAATTGGACCACAAAAGTGCTGTTCTGTGGATAACATTAGGAAGAAAATTACTAAGCCCTATGGGGCTCAGGAATACACATTTGCCATGACACAATGACCCCTCTTTTACTTCAGTACTGGCAGGAAGTGGAGTCCAGAAGTGACCTTGACAACTTACAGAACCTGTAAGCGTGATGAATCTTTCTACTAGGTGAAATGGCAACCCGTAATAAGCTCACACAAATTTTCTTACCAGGATGGCATTATTTTTCCCCCTGGGGTCATTTATAAAATACTATTTACTCACAAAAAAAATGAAGGCTCCTGAACTAGAAAATATCTTAAGTCCAATTAGAACTGATGTCCTGAAAGTTTTTCTAGGATGAAAAAGAAGAGGAAGCCAGGGAGAGGAGGAGGAAGAAGAAGACTTGGAAGTTAACCTATAATTTCTCATTCCCATTTTAGAAGCCACAAACTGACTATGATCCAACGTGAGTTGTTTGATGTGCTCTTCAGGGCTCCCCTTCCCCCTGGGATGTGTCCTAATGCAGAAGAGGGCATTCTCCAGCTGCCCACCAGCTCATGGAAAGTGATTCTCGCTGGCTGAAAGGGGCATCAGGAGGCAATCCCAGGGAGAAATGCTCTCCAAAAGTTGGGGCTCCTCAAATAGCCTCAATGGCCACATCAGACTCTCTGCTGCTTGACCATTCCTTCCTGTATTCTCAGTATAACTCTCCAAGCTGATGTCATTCAATGAGTATGGACGCTGTGCTCTGGAAGACTAATTTCATGCTACAGGAATAAATACTATGTCATTGACTCCTTATTTATCTTGGAATTTTAACGCTGCTCCTTGAAAACACAAGGATGTGCACTTTTTCCATTACTAATTAACAGGGAAGTTGATTAAAAGTCATGCACTTCATCCTGAAGTACAGCATCTGGGGGAAGGATTTAAGAATTAAGATAATTTCCAGGTGAAATGAAACAGATCCTTGAAGGGATGGAATCTCATACAGCTACAATATTTACAACACTTTTATCAAGACATTAAAACAGAAGCAGATGCTTCCCCATGATTCTAAAATATTAGTTGCACATGGTATAATGCATTACAGAAAGCATAATAATAGATGAGCCTAGAAGGAAAGGGCAGTTTTCTCTTGCAGCTGGATATAGAACAGATCCCAAATAGTTTTGATGTTAAACTTAATGCAGATGGGACCATCCTGGATGTGTTGCAAAATAAATTTCTCACTAGGGAGATTGGGGAAAGCATCCCCTTTTTTTCTGCAAATATCCATGTTGGAGGGGGTTGGTGCAAAATGTATCCTCACCTTCAACAAATCTAAGTTAGAGAATCAACAGTACATCATGCTATGTACATAGTGCCGTTGCTATGTGCTACTTTTATTGAAAAGCTATTGCAGATCTGCCAGTGGGTTCTTGCTGGGTACAGTCTCCGGCTCTGCCCCCACTGAATAAGGGTAGTGTCTCTGCATGCTTGGCATTTGACTCCTGTGCTTATCACTCATGCATCACACAAAGAAAACTTCCTCCATGTCTGTTACTGCGTAAAGCAGAGGACAGACACCAAGACACAGCTCTGCCTGGTGTAAGTCAGGAGAAACACGGGAGGGGCAGATTCAGTGCCCTGGAATTCTGTATGTAAGAATTCACAGGAGCGCTTACTGATTTTTATGTGAGTTATAAGATGGAAATCTCAGTAAATATTCTAATGTGGAAAGCTGTGGGTAGAAATTATCAATCAATAATATGACAAGGACATTGTTTTGGGCACCATGGGGGTTGTGACAATCAGCCTATCATAGAAGCTGGATACAGCTTTGTCAAGAAGAAAGTAATTTTCTAAGTATCTTAGGAAAGATGACAGAGGAGAAATCCATCCTAGACAGGGAAAATAGACAGCATTGGTAAAGACAGAGCTTTTGTAAAGCATGCTATGCCGACCTCATGAAACTTTCCAAAGCTATAACTTAAACAACAAAGGAGTGATGGGAGAAAAGGAGGAAGGGAGGGAAGCTCAATACATATATACTATTTTAATACACATCAAGTACCACATACAACTTACAAAGGGAATGTAAGGTAGTTTGGTCATATTGTTCCATTCATGTAAAAGCCAGCAAAGCTCACTTTCCCCGTGATAAACAAACAAAAAATAAGCATTTGTTCTGCAATCCACTTGGTTTTGTTAATGTAAATATTTTATTTTACAACTTTAAAAGCAAGAAGTGCTTGGATTATTGCGAAAAATGCAAGAGACCTACAAATAATATAAATAAGAAAATTAAATCCAAATTCTCGGCAGCAAACATTGTTTCCATCTTGGTGTAAATTGTTTTTGTCTTTGTATGTGCCTATAATTGAATGTCCACATAAGAGTGGCGCCTCAAGCTTGGACAAATGGCAAGGTTTGGGGGCATCACTATGTCCATGCCTGCCATTGGCACCCAGATCCCCCTTGATCCAACACAGTAACCTTGGCTCAGATCCTTAGTCCATTCTACAGATGTTCCCAGTGGTTTTCCTGAGCTGCTCGCCTGCACACTTCAGCATCTATGCATTTTCCCCACCTAATATCCAGCCTCTTCTATCTACACAAATAGGTCTAGGTTGCACAAAGTACCTGAAAATAAAATGGATTTCCTAAAGACTTAATGGAGAGCTGGGTAGCTCACCTAACATGCACAAAGTCCTAGGTTCAGTCCCCAGCACTAGGGTGGAAGACTTAATGAAAAGTCCACAAAAAAGTGGTTTTTGTTTTGTTTTGTCTCAGCAACAGCAACATTTAAACTGAACATTCTTCCTCCCAAACAGTCCTTTGAGACACCAACTACCAGAAAATTTGCATTGGCTTTGAAACTTTTGCAATACCTCTCACACAAGATCTCATTGGACCTTCTATCCAATCATGTCCTTTGCCTCATAGGCTCCCAGCTTGTCATGCAGAAAAGATGGGAAGGTGGTGTTTTTGTTCATTTTTTAACTATGTATATAACTGTGTGGGGATATGTGCCCATGTGAGTACAGTACCTGAGGTGCCATGAGAAGCACTTGGATGCTCTGGATATTGAGTTATATCCAGTGGAACCCTCCTGACACAAATGCTATGAACTGAACTCAGGTTCTCAGCAAGAGCAGTATGCCCTCTTAACATCTGGCCAATTCTTCAGCCCCAGGAGAGGTGTTTTGATCCTTCAATTTCCTCCATTTTTGACTACAGGTTCCTACCTTCCCAAAGACAGCTCCTTTCCCAAAACAGGAAAACTGGTATAATTTATGTGTCAACTTAATTTATGTGTCAACTAAAAAGTTCATACATCTCATGGTATAAATTAGAGACCAACAGCCTCATTTTCATGATTTTATATTCCACAGGCATTTACTCAACCAACCCTTACAGCTATTTAAACCATACAAACTTTAGTTAGCCTCTGCATCAGCCAGCTTTCTGTAACTGTAATAAAATACCTGCTTTAACCAAGTTAAAATAATAAAGGTTCATTTGGGCATCACAGTTTTGAAACTTTCAGTCCCTGACTGGCCAACTCATTGTTTGGGTGCCTGCAGAGAAACAACATGGATAGTAACTGTAGCACTTGGCAAAGCCTTTCACCTCAAGGCAGGATGGGACAGAGAGAGGACACTGGTATCCCACCATGTAGGGAGCTCTCAGAGACTGGAAGACTTTCTATTGAGTCTTACATGTCATGAGGTCTGTAGCTTCCCAGGAGTGCCATAGACAGGGGACCAGGACTTAACAAGAGAGTGTCTGGGTGATGATTAACAAATAATAACATCTCTGTACACATGTTCAAACAAATTTCTTCATCTATCTCAAGATGTCTTATTACATAAATCCCTCTTGGACTCAGCTTTGTTCATGCAGGTGGACCTCCTCCTCCTCCATTTTTCTTTCCATGTGCCATTGCTTTCATTGACCCCTAAACCAGTCACAGTGTCTGTTAAGTTCCAAAATTCAGATTCCATACTATCAATACATTTCCAACATCCTGAAACACGGCTGAGTCAGAATTCCTTCACTGCCAAATGCATTTTAAAGTGGTGACATGCGTAATAGCCAAAAGCTAAATTTTAACCCTCAATTTTGTTTAAATTCAATTGAATCACTTCTTTCCACACTAGTAAATAGATTTTCTTTTAAATCTTTAGCCACTGCTTAATCTAGCCTTGAGTTTGTGGGTGTTTTCAAGATTTACATTGCAAAGTGAATTTTCCTTTCGGTTTTCACCAAAATGCAGTACTTTCAGAACCAATCTTGAAATTTTTCTTTAATGGCTTGCATGCACTTGGGTTCTCCAATGAAAAAGAGACTATCATAGGTATGTGTGTATGCGTGTACACACACACATATTTCACCCATGGAGAAAAGGAGACAACAGACCACAAGACACTATCACATGACTCGGGAGGCTGGTGAGTCCTCAGGTCTGTCAGGAGCTGGCACCCTCAGGACTCATGAGAACTGAAAAACCTGAGAAATTGGGGAGAGCCACAGGAGTGGTTCTAACCCAAGGTTTACATTCTGGAACCCCAGATGTCCACTGCAAGTTCTAAGACAAGAGGAAGTCTAGGGTGCTGGATTGAAAGTCCTGCATCAGGAAGACCGCCCTTCTGCTGGGAAGGTAGGACTTTTCATTCTCTTCATATCTTGCTTGACTTAATGAGACTTCTCCAACTTAGGGAGGACAGTACATTTTTACTTTCTCTACTTATTCAAATGTCAGCCTGATTAAATGCACCCTATAGGAGAATCTGACAAGGTATCATGATACCCGTCTGCCAATTACATTGCCACAGTAACTTAGGCATCACGTGGTCTAGTAATGAATCACATATCAGGACTATAGTAATAAATAAACAAATAAATAAATAAATAACATTACTCCACACTTCCTCTAACTTTATTTGGAGAAGAAAAGATGGTTCTTAATTGTATTTTATTTCCGACCAGAGAGGGAAACCCTGCCATGTTTATTCCTGGTCCTCTTGGAGCAGACTCTTTCCACAGCTATATGTGATTGTTCTGGTGACAGTCATTCTACTGAGCTGTGATGCCACACTTTTGTCCTCTCCCTTACTTAAGCCATAAGACCTAACTCATCTCAGTTTTCTTCAGACCTGAAATATAAAAGTCACACAATGCACACTGAGTGCACTGAGGGTCAAAGTATGAAGAACAAATGAGCCAACAATTAGCAAGCAGGCTGAGCCTAGAGCTCTTCCCTTTGTCTCGCTTTGCACTCTCTAGTCCATCCAAACTCCATTCTTCCTTAACAGCAATTTTAGTCCATTTCTAAGGACGGACAGTCACTTTTGTTATTCATTCATTCTTAGACATGATGTCCAGTTTAAACTAAATACTGACCGCATGCTTCTTCAGTCTCAGTACAGAAACTTGAGAGAAAGCTAAGGTTTGAGAGATTTGAGTTTATCATTTGTACATGTGATGTATTAGCTGAGCCTGACATCAATATCATCCCTGCCAGCCCTCAAATTCTTTCTGATTTTGAAACATTCTTCTTACACAGAGACTTCATGAAAAAAAAGAAAAGAAAAAAACTGAATCTGTTTTAAATCTTTGCAATTTTATAGAGAAAACAACTTAAATAAGTTTGCTAAAAAACTGTTTATATAATTGTGATTTTCCTAGTTATCATGCTCTGAAAGTCAAAACAGCATCCCCTTGCCAATTACTTATAATTAGCTCCAGGATCCAAGATAATCCTGAATCCAATGGCTAAAATTCAATCACTCCCTTTCCTCTCATTTGCTCCTTTTGCTTTTTCTTTTACCCTACTTCTATGAAGCCCAATCACATCAGATTGATGCAAAAAACTAGAAATTGTCCTGCAGATCCTGAGGCCCACATCTTTCTGGCTACTGTGTTCAGTCACCCACCAAGTATTGACCACACCACTGAACCTAAGAGTCTCCTCTCTCTCTCTCTCTCTCTCTCTCTCTCTCTCTCTCTCTCTCTCTCTCTCTCTCCCTTCCTCCCTACCCCTTTTCTATCCCTACCCCCCTCCACCTCCCCCTTCTCCCTCCATCCTTCTCCCCGTGCCCTCTCCCTTTCCCTTTCTCCCATCCCTCCTCTGCTCTCCTGTCACTGTCTTAGATCAGATTTTCAAGATCATTTGCTTGCACTTTAATGCCAATCACCCACCCTAGCTGTTCCAATGCTTATACCTATCTCCCATCCCATTTCTGATGCATTCTTTATGCTAGAAACCAATTCAAGCATAAATAGGATTAATAATATATATCAATTATATAAAATACTGGATTTCATTATGACAGTTTTGTACATGCATATCCGGTAATTTGGCCATATTTACCCCTCCCCATTCTCACATTTGCCCACTAATCTCAATTCTTGATGGTCCAATCCGTACTCCCATGTAGCCTCTTTCTACTTTCTGATGGATAAAGAAAATGTGGCAAATATACATAGTGGAGTGTTGTTTGGCAACTGAAAAAAAATGAAATCATATCACTTCTAGGAAAATTAATAGTTGGCAACTATCATGTCAAAAGACATAAAGAGAAATAAACCAGTCAGGAATACAACTATCTCGTGTCTCACCATTATATGGAGACAGGGTCTCATGTATCCCAGGCTATCTTGGAAGTCACAGCTTCCATTTTCTATGATATAAAAGCCAGGTTCCTCAGAACAGAGTAGAACTGACTCTGGCAATTGTCCTCTGACTTCCACAAACATGCTCCATCATGTGCCTTCTACTCATACAAGCAGTGCACCAAAAACAAATAAAAATTAAGTTAAGGGCTTAATGTGCTGCTCTTACAGAGGCCATGGGTTCAGTTCAGTTCCCAGCACTCACATGTGACTGACTCACAACCATCTGTACCTCCAGTTCCAGGAGGTCTGATACCTTCTGGCATCTGAGAGTAACAGACATGTACACAGTGCACTTACATAGGTATAGGTAAAACACTTAAATACATAAAATTTTAAAAATAAATCTTTATTTAAAAAGTCTCAACTGGGCATTGAGATGTATGTCTTTAATCCCAGCACGTGGGAAGCAGAGCCAGGGAGATCTTTGTGAGTTTGAGGTCAAACTAACCCTAATCTATATAGCAAGCTTCAGGCCAGCCAGTCCTACATAGTTAAGAGTCTGCCTCCAAAAAAGTTTTTTTTTCACAGAGTGATATTTTTTAAGTATTAAGAAAAATGGGAGATACCAACCACTTTCTAATTGGACTTAAGCCCTAATGTAAAAGATAAACGCCATAACTCGAACCAATATCAGACGAAGAACCTGTGGCTTGACAGAGATAAGTCACAGGCAAGAACCTACTGCTACTGTTCCGGTAAATGGACATAATATTAAACTGACTCCTAATGATATATTATTTTAAGCATAAATTAACATCTCTCAACCTTCATCAGTGAAGCTTCTATTTGCAGTAGAGAATGATTAACACAAAGATCTACCGCTGACAAATGTGCACAGAATATAAGTCTGAAAATGCTCAATCCTAGATATACAATTGTATCACACCCCCTCCTCCAAAGCCTCAGGGATCATTGAATAAGAAGGGGTAGAAAGAATATAAGAGTCAAAGGTGGTGGAAGATTACAAGGAAACAGTGTCTTCTGGACATGTAGGACAGCTGCATATATGAACTCACAGCAGCTGTGCCAGAATATACAAGCGCCCGGCAAGTTCAGGCTAAGTCAAATCTCAGTATGCAGGGAAAGTGGACATGGAGTCACACCCCTTGCCAGGGAGCTATTGGCAACTGGTAGTTTCTGGGAGATGGAGAATCTGTGTTTGTCTATTTGTTTTTAATACACTGCCCATGGTAAGTGTGCTGGCTGGTTTTGTGTCAACTCAACACAATCCAGAGTCATTGGAAAGAAGGGAACCTCAGCTGACAAAATGCCTCCTTAAGATTGAGTTATAGGTAAGCCTGTAGCATATGTTCTTATTGGTGATTGCTGTGGGAGGATACAGCCCATTGTGGGTGGGGCTACCCCTGGGCTGCTGGTCCTAAATTTTGTAAGAAAGCAGTCATGCGGAGCAAGTCAGTAAGCAGCACTCATCCATAGCCACTTCATCAGATCCTCCCTCCAGGTTCCTGTACTGTTTGATTTCCTGTCCTGACTTCCTTTCAGTGATGAACAATGATGTGAAAGTATAATGCAAATACACCCCTTCTTCCCCAAGTCGCTTTTGGTCAGGGTGTGATGTTTCATCACAGCAATAGAAACACTAACTAGAACACAAAGTCAACCATGCTACAGTAAAAGGCATCTAAGAATGTAAGGACAGTATTAAGAAATAAAAGGAGTTTGGGATAAAGATATCCTTTATTAGAAAAACACCAGACAAATGCAAGCCAGAGCATACCAGGGGCAGCAAGGCAGACAAGCCAGAGAGAAGGGGGTCCCATATGCCTTGCAGCCCCTTAAAACCCTATCACGAGTCATCTTGACCTCACTTTGATCACGCCCTGACAGGCGTGGTCAGGCACACTTGTAGCCAGCTTCTAGCAGGCATGGCTTACATTGTCCCCTACTGAACTTGATAGGTGACAAATAACAAAGAAGACACAAAGTTGTGTGGCTATGGAAGAGGGTGAATCAGGGACTGGATGGGGTGAGTACTACATTGCATGAAATTTCAAAGAGCTAACAGAAAGTGTTTGAAGATAAATCTCAGACAGGTAAACACAGGACCCTGGAATGCCCCATTTAGTTTTGGATGTACACACACCCTCTTGCAATAATGTACTTGGGAGCCTCATTCTTTCACCTACAAGTACTACACACACACACACACACACACACACACACACACACACACACACCCCTCCAAACAATATACCTACTAACTTCAGAATCTTCAGAACCCTTGTCTCCCTACCTGCATTGAGCTACACAAATTCCCTGAACAACAGCATGAGACTTCCCTGCCCCTTGCAGTAATCAAATTTAGACAGTTTCTTTTCAGAAATATTCCCAGTGTACCCAGGTATGAAAAGTAGAAGGCTGCTCTGAACTGAACTGGTTTTGGGTACGTGCACAGTACAGCAAACTGTAGTCTCCAATAACCTTCTAAGGAGACTTTCCTATTTACCATTTTATGCCTATGCATAATTGGGCATGCATGCAATTAAAAACAGATGTGTTGAGGGAAGGGACATTCATTCGAAGTAGAGAAATGATTACAAAACTTAATTCATCAATCAAGCTAGAGAACCACCCTACTACATTTCTTATTCCCTTGGAGCCCATAAAGAGAGACCCCAGGCTGGATTTGCATCCTTGAAAACTCTCATTCACTTGGACTGTTGTCAATCTTGACACTTATGTCCCTTTAATCTGTATTTAATCTGTACTACTCAAAATAAAATTATCTTGCTTCTTTTGTGAAGCTGTGTAAATCCTTATTTTCATTCTTTTGAATAAGAAGACAAGAAGCTGGAAGTACCCAGTGCAGACTCCTGCTACCAATACTAGATCAAATAAAATATGTTGATTATTTAAAGATTTGATAAATTATGTTTTAGCCTTCTGCTTAACTGATCTCAACTGCTAGTATAAAATAATCAAAATGACATGTTTTCCTCAAGTAAATTTAGATGTTAAGTAAATTGAGACTTACAGTCCCAAGACAATGGCTTATATGAATTAGCAGTATCTAATTATCATCAGGCAAATGCTAGACTACACAAGAGATAAGAGTTGTAAGCATGGCAAATCCTGCCATACATGTGAGCAGTCTTAGCAGAAACACTTACCTTGGTGAAAAGGGAAGCCTCCTTACCATGAAGGGCGGGTGATGTTTTCTGGTTCCAGCTGTCATAAAGCTATACAGAAGAAAGCAATTCTGTTTTCACTAGGGGACCAGACTTCAGCTGGATAACTAGATAATTGGCAAACTGGGTTTCTTTGGGCCACCTTCAGGACCCCAATTACACACACGAAAGTAACTTCAGAACAGTGACAGCCATAGAGGACACCTTTGTGGTGAATGTGACACATTTTCTTCTTAAACTCTCATTAAAACAGAGACCTTTGGGAACACTGTAGTAACCTTTGTGTATCATGAAGAGGCCACAGCACTGGGTAAGTACATAATTGGTTAGAAACAAGATATCATGCCCTTCATTTTAATCTCTTTTAAGATTTCAGGTCCTTGCTTACATAGTGCCAACTGTAGATTTTAACCTAATAAAACCAGCACAGTAAACACTTCTTTTAATCCCTAGAGGAAATCTTAAAACAAAGTTTCTTTTGACTCTAAGAGGTACAATCTAACTAGGACACTCACTTTCTGAAATAAGAGGCATTGAAAATTACAATACTTCTACACAATTCAGTCTTTTACATACACGTTACTTTTTGGTGTGAAGTGCTATTGAAACATAAAATCTAATATTTCAGATGTAAATTAAAAGCTAATAAAACAGACAGTAGGTTAAATAGCTCATCCCCAGGCCTGGAGCAATGGCATAGTGGTTAAAAGCAGGTGCTGTTCTTCCAGGGGACCTGCACTGGGCTGACAACCATCCATAACTTCGGCTCCAGGGAATCTAATTCCTCTGTCCTCCAATGGCCCCTGCACTGATGTGCACATTTTCTCATGCAGACATACATACCTACACAAAGCTACAAATAAAAAAATAAATCTTTAAAAAATTAAGTTGTCTAGTCCCTAGTGAACACTGGTCTGGGGACATCAAATGCAATAGACACCGAGATGGACATGGGAGACTCAAGTATGATTTACACTATATTGGCTCTCTCTTTGAGTCAGGACTGTGACTTGATTTTTGTCAATTTCATGTCTCACAAGGGCTCGAGCGAGGCACAATTACATTGCTGGTATACAAGACCTAAGACTCTCATCAGTTGGAAGAACACTTCCCAGGCTCTATCCACTAGACATTCCTACCATCCTGAATCAGTTGTCTTCCACAGTGGAGGAGCCATTTGCATTTAAGATTCATTCAATTGACTCACAAAATAAAATACTCTTGGCTCCTTCCCCCTGCTTGGTTTGTATCTCATTAATTTATACCTTTCTGCTTCGATCTAGCTACTGAAAAAAAAAAAAAACTGTCTGAGTGGTGTGGGCCCAGACACTCTCCAGCTTTTGCACTGACCTCAGAAATGACATCAGCTAAGGATCGAGTTCCGTCTACGTCCCTTCAGCATCCTAGGTGCCTTCCTCATCCACCCACCTCCTTCATCCTGAAGAGCTGTCAGCTCTGATGGTCCAATCATAGTGGAGGCAGCTTTCTTTTTCCTACCCATAGTTTTGCACTCATCCCTTGAGTTTCTTGGGTTAATTTTGTCAATGGAATTCACTTTAGAATAGTCCCCTTTATTCTAGAGGGGCACTCACCCTTAAAGAATGGACTAAGACCAAGTGGCTATTGTGACTATTGAACTGTTAGTGCCTTGACATTTATCACTAGCAGAGTCATCTTCATTCCATCTACATGAGGGACCAATTTTCTGAAACAACTTCAGAAATATTACTATGAGGCTTGATATAATATATGCTTCAAAAAATGACCTCTCGCCGGGCGTTGGTGGCGCACGCCTTTAATCCCAGCACTTGGGAGGCAGAGGCAGGCGGATCTCTGTGAGTTCGAGGCCATCCTGGTCTCCAGAGCGAGTGCCAGGATAGGCTCCAAAGCTACACAGAGAAACCCTGTCTCAAAAACCAAAAAAAAAAAAAAAAGCCTCTCTATTTTATCTTCTTCTTTTAAAAATGAATGCTCTATATGTAATTTTTATTCACTATACATTAAAATGTTACATTTGTAGTATACATTTACTTGTAAGATTTCTATAAACACACTGTCCTCATATGTAACTCTAATGTTTAATATTAACCCATGGGTGTTTGGGCAAAAATCTTATGGAGTAAAATGATATAGAAGTTACTTGGACAGTAATAATTCTGTACAATGTACTAAAACAATTCATTTCAGTTGGTTTGAAATACCATGAAAAATTTGTCATGAGAACTTAAATTGAGCCCAAGTAGTGACAAAGTTAAATATCTTCATTAAGATAGGTTTTTTTTCAAACATGTTTGCCTGTATGTATGAATGTGTGTATGTATTTAAAGAGAAAAATATAACCAAGAAAATCAGTGAAGCATTCACAAATGATTGACCATAACCTAAAAGAATTCATGTTGTGGGGAAGGGCCTAGGCCCTGCCCCAAATGATGTGACAGACTTTGATGATCCCCCATAGAAGGCCTCACCCTTTCTTTGGCGCAGAAGAGGGGGATGGGGTGGGGGTCATGGGAGGATGGGAGGGAGAGGGAACTGGGCTTGATATACAAAATAAGATTGCTTCTAATTTAAATTTTAAAAAGGCAAAAAATTGGTGTTGCTTTAAACATTGAAACAGAATCAGAAGTAATAAATGAAAAATGTAAAATTTAAATGTATACATAATGCCTGTATCTTCCCTGTATGGTTTAACAACATAAATAGTTACTCCCAGTTCATCTTTTGATCAACTACTAAAATAAGATTCTTCATTTGTTTGTTTTGAAGCAACCTCCTGTTGCTCAAGACTTAAGCCATGTAGTAGAGGGTGACCTTGAACTCCTGATTTCTCCGGCCTCTTCCCAAGTGCTCGGATTACAGGCACATAAACTCCCACTCTTGGCTTTAAGATGGGCTTCCAGAATGAGTGTCAGCATCCTGCAGAAGTTCTGAAGTGATCTCCTGATTGGTTCCATTTTAATTTAAAAGATGAATACTGTCATTGAAAGAATCAGCATTAATCTTTAAATCAAAAGGATTCACAATGAGATTATAATTAATTGCATGCCAAAAATATCTTATTGAATAGGGTGGTGACCTCAGTTACTTTGCTTAATCACTTAAACAATCTAATTCCCAAATAAGAATTTGGATCACTTCCAAATATATCCAATTAAGGTTATCAATTCACAAAGAACAGTGACAACAATCCTCAAAAATAAACTCTTTGAAACTTCCCTTGTTGATGAATGTGTCTGAGGAATGTTTTATGAGGGCTTAGGTACTTGATGCGAGCAATGTTGGCAGAAGAGTTCTGTTGGCCCCAGAACGCCTGGAGGTGAACATCTCCATAAATAATCATGTTGATTTTCTGTCAGAATACTGAGCACATCACTTGTCACCTCTGGGGTCTATTTACAACAGACCAAAGTCAAAGAATATAGTTACTGTTATCTTGTCTACCTCCTGGAAGTCATGAGATCAACAGGTTTTTCTCTTAAAATCAAAAAATATAATTTTGATCTTTTCCCATATGTGTGGTTTAGGGAATCAGAGTCAGGCAACTTTTATATCTCTATTTTCACCAAATAGAACACAAAAATGTTCTACCTACATTGACAAAAGATTGTAGTACATTTCTCAGGGTATGTGAGAGGCAGTCACACAGAATTGATTCAGAAATTGGTAAGCACAGGCCGTTTCTGGCACTCATAAGTAAAAGTGTTCCACTCGGGCAAAACAGCTTTCTATTTGCCACTGAGTATGTTCAGACCTAGAAGATACTTTGTTTCCTCCAAAGTAGATACATTTTTAACATAAAGCTCTCTAGTTGGTACAGAATATGAAGGCAATGCCAGTGTTGCTAAGCAGCCCCTTTAAGTAAGGTTCAGAGGGAAAACACAGGTGACTCCCATAAACCAGACAAGGATTAAAGAAGCCAGGCAATTTTCTACCTGCTATACATGCTGTGTATGTGCGAGACTGTGCCTGGTTTCCTAAATGCCAGCATGCTCAACTATTTAAAGAATGCCTTTCGTTCTCTGTGCATGGCACTCTCATGACACACTAATGACCAGCTTCTGCTCAGAATCCTGCCACAGGCTTTCCTTTGACCTTAACCTTGGAATTCAGTCAAGCATGGAGCTAAGGACTATTGGCATGTCTGACATGTTACACAATCGATGAGAAGTGTTTGACAAGTTACCAGCACAGCTTATCAGTATAATAATGTATTACAAATAAGATGTGTCATTTAGATTTATTGTTAAGCTCTGAAAATTTGCATTCAAATATAGATAAAAGCATTCTGGCTGGAACCTGAACAGAAAAATCTTGTGTGCTTTGTGAAATTCCATTTGAAATATAATTTATTATTGTTGTCAGTATTAATTGTAGGAGTAACCAATGGAGGTAAAAGCTGCCAAGCTGGTAAAAGGAAAAATGTTGGGAAACTTCCAACAGTTAGAGTAAGAAGAATATTTACAGTTAAATTAATAGTAAGAAAGATTACATTTTTAGCTAACTATAAGGAAGCCACATTTTTTGGAAGACATGAAATGGACATAAAATATAAACAACAATAATACAAATATTATACACGGGTATTAGGATATGGATGGCATAAACTGATAGTCTGAGTTCGGTCATAAAGAGTATCAACATTAGACTTATGACAACAATTTCAATATGGAGGAACATGAGCAAGATAACATTCGGAAGGAGGAAGTCAGGAATCAGGAGCATTTAATTAACAATTTCAGTGAGTCCTGGAAGAGGGGGAAAGCCTGCACATACAAAATGAATGAGACTCAAGGACTGCCACAGCCCTGAACTCGGGAAGCCATCTGCACATCAAAGTGTCTGCCTCTGACCACAATGGCATCTCAAGAACATAGCTTCCACTGCACTTCCATGTTTCAAATGTCATGTAAAGATCCCTCCATAGGAAGCTCTGAATGGAACCAAAAAAGAAAAGGTTTCTCTCCCTTAGGAGAGATGTCTTGGTACCAAAGCAATAGACAGCGTGTCACTATACATAATTCTAATCACAGTAGAATTTCAGATTAGAGAACTATTGAAACATGAAAATAATCTTTAAGAACTGTGTTTAAAGACTGATCCAGACCCCTGAACATGGATGTCAATAAGGAGGCTTCTGCACTCCAGGAAGCCTCTGGTAGTGGATTAGTAATTTTCCCTGGTGTAAGAAGGGACTTTGAGAGCCCATCCCACGTGAAGGGATACACTCTGGCCCTGGACACATGGGGAAGGGCCCAGGCCCAGCACAAGAAGATTTGGTGGACTTTGCAGAGTCCCCATTGAGGGGCCTACCCTGTCTGGGGAGTGGTGGGTGGATGGGGTGGGGGGGTAGGATGGGAGTGGGGGAGGAGGACTGGGGGTGAGGGGAGGGAGAGTGAGAAGGGACTTACATGTGAAACAAGCTTGTTCCCTAACTTGAACTAAGAAAAAAAAGAAAAGAAAAAAAAAGAAATGTGTTTAAGTATCAGTTATCTAATTGCATGAAAACCTAGAATTTCTGAAGGAAAAAACTCATAAGAAATCTGTGTAGTTTATGGGAATAAATTATACTCAAATGTCAACTTTGCTACATCAGCATTTCACAAATGGATAAAAAGTAAAAGTCCTACAACAATAAATCACTGTCAAACCAAGCACCATTAAGGATATAAATTTAACCAAAAGAAGGAAATGTTAAAGAAAACCCAGATTCTGAAATTACATTTTGTCCTCACTAATGAAACTTCAAAATAATAATTTGTGAGTTTTGATCCCAAATAACTATATGAAAAGTTGGGCATGGTTGTGAATATTTGTATCCCCTGTGCTTGTGTGATAGAGATGGGAGAATTCTGGTGGTTCACTAGTCAGTCTGTAGAATTGAAAGGATGAGCCCAAAGGCTCAGTGAGACCTGGCTTCAAAAAGGTGGAAAAGCAATTAAGGAAGACAAGTCCATGTCAACCTCTGGCCTCCATGTCTGTCCAGACGCATGAGGGCCCCCATGTAAACACTTGTAAACATGCATATACCAGAGAGAGGAAGAGACTAATAGACAGACACAGAGAAACAGATAGACAGACACATACACACACACACACACACACAGAGAGAGAGAGAGAGAGAGAGAGAGAGAGAGAGAGAGAGAGGTGGGGAGACAGAGACAGAGACAGATAGGGAGAGAGAGCAAGAGAAAAGAGTGAGATTAAAATGACATCAGAGAGAGATTACTGTGATACACAAGAGGCTGTGACAAAGGAGTTTTGCATATAAGCTTAGAAGGTTCAACTCCTGCTGACTACTGTCTCCTTAACAGGTAGATTCAGGAGTGATCCTACATTTCTCCTTTTACCCTCCTTCTCAGTTTCACAGATTAGTGAGTTAGTGTCAACCCGTTAGGACAGCTTTCATTAGAATTTTACCTGTTTATGTTATTAGTAAATGAGAAGATCGTTTTGGGAGATTTTTCTTTTATTTAAAATCTGAGCCAAGCAGATTGTGTCTGAAACAATCTTCAAGAGCAGCAATGTACTAGTATTCACTCATTGAAAGAATAAAATCCAAAATCTGAGGCACTCACTGTCTCTTCTATAAACCAAGTAAGGAACGGATTGAAGGCTGAGAGGAAGAGTGTCAGGTGATGGGGGTCCAGGAGGGTTGGGGGGAGGAGTCCCAACATGACTCACAACTCAACTACCAGAAGAAAATATGGGCAGCCTGCTGTTGCCTGGATATGGGTAAAGACTTTTGCGTAGAGCTTGAAAGCAAAGGCAACAGAAGTATAAATAGATGAACTGGGTTGCATCAAACTAATGACCATCTTGATAGCCAAGGAACCCAGCAGCAGAAGGAAGGGACAACAAAGTGGGAGAGAGCATTTGCAAACTATGGGTCTCATAGGGGGTTGATGTTGCTGAGGAAAAATATGAAACTTGGCCAATTTAATAGGAAAAAAGCACCAATTGTTAAATTGGCAAACATAAATAAGCATTTATTTGGAAATGAGGCACATAAATGACCAATAGGTATATGAAAAAAAAAAAAACTCAGCATTGTTCATTGTCACAGAAATGTCACACAAATAAAATAGATGTTGTTTCTTAAAATACTTATGTGCTGTTAGCTAGGATGTAAATTAGAATAAACATGAAAAAGTTAAAAGCCCATTCCCCATAGAAGGATACTCTCTGCCTAGACACACCGGGGAGGGCCTAAGCCCTGCTCCAAAAGATATGACAGACTTTGAAGATCCCCCATTGAAGGCCTCACCCTCCCTGGGGAACAGAGAGGGGATGGAATAGAAAGTCGGTGGGGGGCAAGAGAAGAAGGCAGGGAGCGGGAACTGGGATTGACATGTAAAACAAGATTGTTTCTAATTTAATTTTTTAAAAAGAGAGGGGCAAAAAGCTTCTTGAAATACTTCAAGGTAGAAAGAATGACTTATGATGCAGCTAACACAACACAAAACATAAAAGGAAACCTCTCCTATGTAAATAACGTGAAAGGGCACCCCTGACTCTGGCTCGTGTGACAGCACTCTCGTGACTTACTCTGCTGCACAAGATCAGATTCTAGTCTGGAGCTGGGACCCCTCAAGATTGGAGATGTTTATATATCACAGCTTATTATCTGCTGGAGTTCATTTTAGAATCCTTGTGCACAGGGGAGCTACATAAAATATGGAACCTCAATTCCCCCTACACAAATGGCGGCTCAAGATTTAAGCACACCCAGGCCATGAAAAGCATTTGTTCTGCATGGGGCGACTTAGGAGACCTGGCTGGGGTAGTGGGGGGGGTGGGAGATAAAAGGCACAGGGGAGTCTCAACAGCAGTATTAAAGCAGGTGGGTGGGAGGGACCCACTGTGAAAACTGTGCCTCCCAGAATAGCTACTGTCTTATTGTAAACTAAACAAGTGATGAGAATTGAAAAATGTGACACTTATTTATAAATGAGAGAGAAGGTTTGAGGACTGAAAAAAAGAAAAAATCCCTTGGCCAGGGGAAAATGTTTCTCTTTTTAAAAGGAAAAAGTTAGAGTTTGTAAGGTAGGGTTTTTTTTTTTTCTTTTAGAAAAAGAAATAATTTTCTCACATCACATCTAACCAAGAGAAATGTGATTATCACCATATCAATCTTCTTCCTCTAGGACATACATGAAGCCAAGCTGGCCTACATGAGGAGCTCCTTAAGGGTGGGGGGGGGGGCTTTGGGTCTGTTAGACTGCAGAGATGCTCTCTGCTAGTCCAGGAGACTGCTTTGTCTCCCAGAACACTGGCCCCTTTGAAGCAGAGGATGGGGCAGAATGAAAGTGGAGTACCTCAAAATGTCCCAGGTGAGGAGTGATCAGCTCCGGAGTTCTCAGACTTCCTGATTTTAGACCTGAGTGATGGGCTCTGGGCCAAGTCCCAAAGCTAGCCTCCAGCCAACAGTCTCCAAAGAAAGCAGAAGACAGTCCCTTTCCTTGCCATCTGGCCCACCAGCCATAAAAGGTGAGGGAGGAACCAGCTGTCCTGAAAGGAGTGCATTGCGGCCAAGGAAGCCATAGAGACCAAATGACCAGCCCTTCCCAACTGACCAATGTGAATGCGGAATCTCGCAGGACTCCCTTAGGATGAAGTTGTACCAGAAGCCAGAACTCACTTCTGTCTGAAACTCACACCTCATGGATCTGTGTCTGCCCTTGGATCCGGCCTTACTGAGAGGATTGCCGCAGGAGTTCCTTTCTTCTGCAATATCTCCTGCTGGTGGGTCCTCAAAGCACATAGCTTCCAGGTGCTGAAGGAAATGGTTCTTTATCCAAATTCAGCCACACCAAAGAAGCAACAGTAAACTGTGCCTCGTATACATATGGAGAACCCCATCAGCAGGGTGACTGTGTCCCTTGTGAGCATACAGAATACCACAGAAGGATAACTGTGTCCCTTGTAGGCACACAGAACACCCCAGGAGGGTAACTGAGTCCCACATGGGTGTACAGGACACTCTCAGCGAAGTAACCTAACTGTGCCCATATGGGTACAGAAGATACCCTCAGCAGCTTAGCTGTTTCCCGTGCGAGTACACAGGATACCCTCAGAAGGATAACTGTGTCCCACATGGATTCACAGGATGGATTTATCAGGGTTACTCTGCCCACGTGGGTACATGGAACCTTCTCCTGAGAGTAGGGAGCCTCATCCACACTGTCTATATCCACATTCCATCATGAGGGCCCCATTTTGTCTTGGACCATGAAAAAGAAACATTGTGTATCAGAAGAAAGGAATCTGAGGTCTTCTCTGGAATTAGTTTAATTCTGAACACAAAAGCAATATTCTGCATCTAAATCATAGGGCTGTCTACAAGGGAAAGGGTTTTAGGTCTCCTGGCTTTAATGAAGCCTTCCATCTTCCTGCAGTCACTGAATCTTGCTTGGCTGTTTTGTCTTTTCCTAAATTTCAACAAACAAGCAAAACAGTTGTGTGGTTTGAATGTCAAAGCCACGAGGGTCTCCTCAAAGGTATTTTGGGGAGAAGGAGAGATGGAGGGAAAGGGGATGCCTGGATCTGGTGGGGAGGTTAAGCTCTCTCTGGTGCCCTGGAAGGTGGGGAGCTAGCAGGGATAGTTCCTACCAGGGCAAAGAGAATGGCAGCTGGGATGTAAAGGGGTAAGGCACCCTTGAGAACTGATGGGTGCCTCTCCCCACTGCATAGTATCATTTTATTTGAGCAGAATCTTTCTGGGGTTGCAAATGAATACTGTTTTCTTAAGCAATCTGCTATGGCAGTCTTTACTATCCCGTTACCCAAACATGTGTTTGGTATTATTGTTTGATTCCTCGGGGATAGGACAAATTGTTCGTTGTAGATTAGATACTTAAAACACATTTGTTTTACCTGAGTCACATCTTCATGGAAACTTTCCCAGGAATGAATCTGCAAGAGCCCATGGCTGGCATTGATCATAGTTATTAAGCATAATGAAATCCAAACCAACCCGAGTTCATCTCCTCTTTTAGCCTCTAGGGCTCCAGCTTCTAAGCTGAGGGCTGTGAATGCCGGTTTTTAATAGAGACTGTTACCATCCGTAGGAGGTTCCAGTGAGGGGGAGTCAGTTTAGTAGATTTCAAAGCCATTCTCAGTTCAATTGGTCAGTTTATGCTCCATTTAAAATGAAAATCTCTTCAAAACCACTTAACGTTTAGAGTAAATCTTTAAAGATTTGACTTTCAAAGGAAGAAAATGGCCAGTGGTAGATTTAATAAAATTATTGTCATTGTAAAACAGATTGTTAAAGAATTAGGGCTTCCTTATTGAGGTGTAATCCTATAAAGGAATGAAACTCAAAGCTCTGAGCCAGGCCGATATTATACTGTGGACCAATACTTTTGCTACTGTGGCAGCAACGCCGCTAACATTCAGGCTGAATGACTGCTGTGAAAGACTGCCCTGTGCAAGCTGACTATTGTGAGAAGCGGACCTGGAAAGATATTAATTAAAAGGCAAAATCCCAGGATGGATATATATATTTTCTCTAGAAATACTGTGAAGATGGACGGGGGGAGGGGGGGATTATTTTTCTGTTGAACATACTCATGTTTACCTTCTTAAAGGGATTCTAGAAAGTTCCTGAAGTGGCCTCAGATACTGGAGATTAGAACTGCAACAGCCTCAAAATTGATTTAATTCCTCATCCACATGTAATCGAGATAATTGGACAAAATTTGCTCTAATTGCAAGGGCTAGATTTGAGGATAGTGTTAATTAAGAGTATGATGGCAAGTGCGGTGACTTTTGCCTGTCATCCTACTACTTAGGAGACTGAGACAGGAAAAACGCCAAAATCCCCAGCCCCATCTGGGCTACAGAGTGACTTTGCCTGGTGGGGGATAGGGCTAGGGAGGTGGTTCCATTGGCAAAGAACTTGTTATACAAGCATGAGGACTGGGGTTTCAGTCCCCAGCACTCTCATAAACAAACACAAAAATGCTGCACACTGCAGCACATGCCTATAATCCCAGTTCTGGGGAGTCAGATACAGAACAAACATTGGGGATGGGGGTGCTGAACCTCTAATGTAGCAGATTCACTGAGCTCCAGGTTCGGTAAGAGATCATGTCTCTAAAAATAGGATGAAGAGCAATTGAGGAACACACCGATATGAAACTCCAGCCTCCATGCACACAAACATGGAGGGGGGGCAAACACAGTAAGATGTTGATAAGAGACAACACTTGGTAACTCTTCCCAGATGCCAGGAACTAAGTCAAACGCTTTATTCCCAGCATGAGTCACCATACTCTCATGTAGCAAACTGAAAAGGCTGTAAACAGTCCCCTGATTTAAATGTGTGCTCCTTACAAGATGGAGTCCTGTTCCCCTATGGGGTAGAGTCCATTTCTCCACCTTCAATCCGGCCTTCACTGTGAGATTTGCTTTATTCAGGGGACACCAAAATCGAGACTCAATTTGAACATGAATTTACTCTCTTTAGCTGCCCGGAGGTCATCATATGAAGAACAATAGGCTGTCCTTTTGGAAAGGGAGAATGCTTTGTCACCGGAGTGGTGGTATCTGGATGTGCTGTTCACATACATAGGGGTGGCAGCTCCTTAGACCTGCTAACCTCCAGGCATATAAAGACAAGTTACCTAAAACAGTCACCCCAACCAGGCTGCTCAAATTAGAAGAACTTCTAAGCTAGTCGGCAGCATTATAAAAAATAGTAAATGCTATTGCCTTAAGTAACTGAGTTGGGGATAGTTTGTTAAATAGCAGGAGCTAACTTAGAAACCTCACTACCATGTCAGGATTTGGTGGCACTGTTACCCTTTGGTCGCCATAACATGACAACATAACAAAGGCCTGAAATAATTCACTTTAGTGAGTAAAGGTTTATCTTAAGTCACAGTTTTGGAGGTTCTGGTGTGACTATGCTGTCTACCTGCCTTTGGCTATATAACACGTCACAGCAGGCATGAGTGGCGGAGAAAGTTCACGTCTCAAGCCAGGGAACAAAAGGAAATAAGAGGTCAGAGGTCCTCCGTTCTTTCAAGGCACACCTCTACTAACCTAAAGACTCCCACCTTCTTCCAGGCACCGCCTTCTAAATCTTCCACCAATAGTACCAGCACAAAGAGCACAACTTTGTGTTTCCATGTGCCGTGCACACAAGTGGGCACATGCAGCAGTTCATTCTTCCATACAATCACACAGTGAGGCCAGAGCATGTCGCAAGTCTCCCCTGATCACTTTCTGCCCTGTTCACTTGACATGAGGTCTCTCAGCGAACCTAGATCTGACCTTTACTTCTGAGAGCTAGCAAGCCCAGCAATTCCTTTTTCATCCCTCACACCCAGTGCTGTGACTTTGGGCACATGTGGCCATGCTCACCTCTTTATTTGCATGCTGAGTATCTAAGTTAAAAATCCTTGTGTTTGTGCAGAAGCATGCTCAACCACTGAACAGTCTCTCCCCACCCGAGAGCAGCCCTTTATTTTACTGGGAGGCCTGTGGGGAACATTGGAGATCCAAACTATAACAGAGCCTACAGTCTTGCAATTTTAGGGCAATTTTGAGACATGTAAACATTAAGTAACTTGTCTGTGGTTATAAAACTAACAATCGAGACAGACAACATTTCAAACCCCTGCTCCAGATTGGTGTATGTTCTTTTGTCGTTTAGTCAGTTTAGATACAAAGTTGAAAGTGTCTTCCCTGCTAAGGAAACTAAGACTTGGCTTTTGCTCTAAAGGCAAATGGAGGTGGAGAGGATATACAAGAAAAAGAAATCCTGGGTGGAGGGGGTATGTATGGGGTTTGTCACCAATGAGTATATGAGTTAAAAAGAATGACAACTATATTGCAGTAATTGTCAAAACTCACAGTCCATTCATTAGTCAACAAGCCCTGGTAGCCTGCAGGAGCTTCTAGGTGGTCTATGGCTGGTTCATGGGTCTACTATCATGTGTGACATCACCATTTGCCATGGATGTATTTACTATAGACCTCCATGAAGTGTTATGAAAATGTCTCCCAATTCTTCATAGATATTCTTTCTGTCTTCTTTGTTTTGTGGTAGCAGGCAAAAGGGATTTATTACCATGCCCTGGTCCCTAAGCCTGAAATGTTTGAGACCCACAGTAACCGAGCATCTAGTAAAAGTTCTCCCCAAACATCCCAGCCTGCTGGAACAGGAAGCAAGAAGTTCCACGACCATTAAAAAGATAGCATTGGGAATGGCGTGGAGTGTAGGCACCACACAGAGCACAGGGCCAGGCTGTAAAGGTAAAAGGAGCAAGCCTTGATTTATTGAGCTGCAATCCCACTGAGGGTTTCTAGTGACTCCAGCTTCACACTTGTGGTTATAGTATTCCCAGAACCCCTCGGCGTAGTGATTTCCTGAAGTGCACAGCTGCCTCTTATTTATTTTATTAACTTTACATAAGAACCATGGGAGTGCAGCTTTTACACTATTTGATGATGATCAGTCTTGTCTTTTCAAGTCAGAGATAGAAGGCAGAGGAAAAAAAGCATACAGTGAACAGTGTATAAAAACGTGTTGCTTGAGGTTATAATTTTGCAATGAAATTCATTTGGAATCCATATGGTATAATTTATTATATTTCACTACACATCAAAATTAAAGTTGTGGACCTCAGAGGACAGCTGTATGAAGTGCAAACCCTGAATATAGAAGATGGGTCTTAGCTATAACATTCTTACTATCAAAGAGATGAAGGTAAGTTCATTTGTTTTAGAATCTCCTATGGTTCTAAGTGTTTCTAGCAAGTGTCTCAATGACATCATAAAACGTCACTTGACATGCCCATCATTATCTGAAGATGTCATTGGAGAGACTTTAAAAACTAAGCCCAGAGTCCAAGAATCTGATCGAATCCTGTAGAGAGCTAAAACACAACGGTAGCATAGAGGAAAAGGCAAGTTGTTACAAACAAAAAAATTTACACTAGAAATATATAACCATTTGCTAAATTAACAATGTTTTGTGGTTTGGGGATAAATTTGCATGCTTTAACAATTCCTAAGGAAAGTTTCTTGCATAATTATTTTGTCCATTCAGTACTATTATAAAATACTTAGTGCAAATAAGCCAAGATTTAGTGTTAATGTCACCACAATTTCTTACTTGACTGAGCAAGGGAATGACCAGAAATTCCTCAGAAATCCCAACATAAGGAGTTTATAGCTCTTCAATTATGTCAACATTTATTAGTTAAATAGAAATCACAAATCTTCCTTAAGGAAATGATCCCAGATGCCTGCAATTAATATTTCTCAACCCCTCAGAAGATACTCTAACTTAATTTCTAATGTGTCTACTTTCAAGGGCTAAGAACTCACAAATTATGTCATTAGAAACAGCAATGGCTAACCAGGGTTTTGTTGTAATGTATTTTTGTTAGCTGAGACTAATTGGAGCCAAATGAGTAGAACGATACGGTAAGGGTACAGAGAGCAATCCCAGGTCTTTAAGAACTGAAATAAATGAAGGCAATCAGCAGTGTATACAGAACGTACTGCGTTCAATTAATATAAATAGCATAGCAGTCAGCTGCAAGGTCCCACGGAAGATGATGTGTTCTGAGGGACAGCAGATGTCTATAGTGCTGGGGAAATGCAAACAACATGCTAGACCAAAGCATATCAAATGACAAAAGCAGAGAATCAGAAGCTCGGATAGGGGCGTGGGGAGTTTGCAAATTTTTCTGGTACAGTTTTATAGACCATGGTCTGCACTAGGTTATCAACTCATGTGGGTTGACTGGTGAGAGATGGACAGCACAGATTGTCCTTTCAGAAAATACCAGCAGCCAGATAAGATACGTTGCTTCTGTGTCTTAGCCAAAACAACTGTTTTGACCCACATAGCCAAACTTACACCATAAGAGTTATTTTAACAACTTATTGTTTTTTATGATAAATGTTGGCCTTTGATGTAACAATGCTGAGACAGATCCCGTGGTGTGCTGATACTGAGATCGTAAGGGGTAAAGTTTGCATCCTCAATTTTGTTTGCACGGTAACTTCGTGAAGATGTTCTCTTAAGGTCACACAGTTCTGATAAAAACACTCCCCTTTGCAAAGTGAAATGACATTAAACTCATAAAATTGGGGCTGTTTCAAGTAAAGCAAGTCTAAACTGGACACTCTCCTGTGGGAATTATAATTCTTTCTTCCATTTCTTTCTAATATATGGATAGCAACCTTGTTGTCATTATTAAGCATACACATATTAAATATGTTCTCTTATAATTGCCACTGAACAAAATGATGCTATTTCAAAAAGCCTCATTTTTACTCAAAAAAAAAATATCATTGTATAGTAAGAATCATCTATTGATGTTCAACTCTCACTTCCTGCTCTGCAGCCTCTCTGGGTTTTGGTTTACTCCCCTGAAGATGGGGGACTCTCTTGGATAACCTTAAGGTTTTTCCATATCTCTAAGTCTGTGTAAACTGAGAAGCAGTCAAACTGTATGAAACCACTAATAATTCAAACAGAGTGGCCTCTTATTGTAACCCCGATAGCTAAGAATATCTCTGTAGTTCAAACCATGAGTCATTGCAGGAAGTCTAGGGGGGATTCATTAAGCAATCCAAATGATACACAATTATTGCAGGAAAAAAAGACAAAATATAGGCAAGAAGAAAATATATCTAAACATCCATAAACTTGATGCTCAGATATTATATTCTCATTCTTAAGATTTTAGTGGACAGAAGATAAAACATAGAAGTAGAAGCATGATGGGGAAGTGGTGGACAGAAAGACAAAACAGTGTGGGTGATAGAACTGGCACAGATGTGGATGTTAGATATGCAGACATATCTAACATGCAGACAAAAGGATGCAAGGAGATTCGCATTTGGCATATCATTCTCATTTTTACACTTAATACTTTTAGAAGATTGTGTTCTAAAAGCATCACGATTACGTAGACATCCTCCATCTATGTGTAAAATCCAATAGCTACTTTTTTGATGTTACTATTTATGCATGTGTGTATAATGTTTGTTGCGGTGGGGACATGCAAATGGGCAGTGTGCACTCAGAGGTCAGAGACCAACGTTCAAGAGTCAGTTCTCTCCCCCCATCTTCTAGAGGCAGGGTCTGTCTGCCACTGTGCTGCATACTCTGGGTAGAGGGCCTGTAAGTTTCTGAGCAACTCTCACATCTCACCATATAAGTGCAAGGATTACAGATGCATACTACTTCAGCTCCTTTACATGGGTTCTGGAGATGGAGCTCAGATCACGAGGTTTGCACAGCAAGTGCTTTTACCCACTTGATGACCCCTGTGACTACGTTTTTACACATCTATAATCTTTAGGTGAGATTAAGAGAATTGAAAAGCAATCTATAAAGCCTATGCAAAACATTAAGACTTTTTGGGGGGTAAGGTCTCAGTGTATACTCCTGTCCAGCCTGGACTCACTATGTAGACTATGCTGGCCTTAAGCCCAGAGATCTGCATCCCTTTGTCTTTCCAGTCCTGAGATTTTAAGTGTGCACCCTCATATAGAGCCTAATTTTAAGACTCTTAACAAACAAAGGCCACACATACCTTAACAAATGCTTTCTTGAGGACCTAAAGCACAATGAGAATCGAGATATGGGGGTCCTAGTGAGAAGGGAAGGGGGATTCCGGGAAGAATCTTACTCTGTCGTAGCCTTTGCAGGTGTAAAATTAGATGTGTGTGTAACAATAACTCTTTCCGCCAGCCGCCTGAGTTCTGCCACCTCATAAGGGCCCCCAAATAATACACAAAGTCTTATATTAGTTGCAATGTTGCTGGCCAATGACTAGGATTTCTTACTTGCTAGCTCAGTCTTAATTGTCAACCGTAACTGCTAATCTATATATGTTTATAAGGACTTATCTTACCAAGGACGACGGCCTTATGCATCCTCTCTTCCTGGCGATCACATGATGACTCCTCTTTACTACATTTTCCAGAATCCTTCCTCTCTCCTAGTCCCACCTAACTTGCTTTCCTATTGGCCAACAGTGCTTTATTTATCAACCAATAAGACAAACATACACAGAAGGACCTCCCCCATCATGTGTGTTCTGAACAGAGATGCTAATGGGCCAGCCTGACAGAGAAGTGAGGACTCAAGAATACTTGTGAAGTGTCTTGACACAGATTAATAGCAGCTGTCCTCACTGAAATCATTGATGTACATTCTAGATGGATGGCAGGGCCAGACAAACCAAACGTAACAATGGGGACCCATCCCCAGGTGCTCTTTGGAGTTCTCCATCTTCCTACAAAATTGTAAGTGACATCAGGAGCAAGCATTCTGTAAGGATGGAGACAGGTCCTTTACTAGGGATGCCACAGTCTTGATTTTTCAGGTTCAATTCCTATTGCATAATGCATAGCTTCTCAAACTCAGCTCTGAGTTTAGTGTTTCACCTTAGTGGATTCTGTGACTTTGAATTTGCTGACCTTTGTATTTTTACTTGTTGGAAATCAAACATGGAGATAGACATGTTCAGAACAGTAGGTTATTGATAATGACAATGTGAGAAACAGGGGTCTTAAGGGTATAGACCCTGCTCCCTCCAGGTGAGCTGTTAGCAGGTCTCTCATCCCACTAAACAGAAAGGATCTCACATTCATTCTCTAACACTAGCAGCATGCCCAAGCAGGGCATTAAAGTAGGAAATAAGAGGATTCCCATCTCTCTGTGTGTGTGTGTGTGTGTGTGTGTGTGTGTGTGTGTTTGTGTGTCTGTCTGTCTGTCTGTCTGCCTGTCTCTCTCTCTCTCTCCTCTCCCTCCTCTCTCTCTCTCTCCTCTCTCTCTCTCTCTCTCTCTCTCTCTCTCTCTCTCTCTCTCTCCCCTTCAGACATATATATATATATATATATATATATATATATATCCCATTTCTTTTCAGGCAAACCCCAAAGAGCTCATTCTCCATATTAAAGCATGTGAGCCTGGCGTAAAGCCTGTCCTGTGGGTGAAGCAGTGCTAACTTTGCAGTCGCCAGACTGCCCAGGCAGCTGCAGGGAAACATGCCCATCATTATTCACAGGAAGATGCATGGAATTTGGAAGCATATTCATGCAGGCCACCAGATCTGCCTGGGAAAAGATTCAAGGATGCGTATTCCCTGAAATCCCGGAATATAAGCAGTGCTTTATAGGGGCAAGTCACTCTGTGAAGATTTTTTAAAAAGGAAATAGATGGAAGGCCAGCTCACACACAATGTACAGCAGACCAATCATGGCACATGCTATCCATGACAGGGAGGGAATAAGGAGGAGGTCTAGCTGTGATGCAATGAGGTCGATATTTCAAGAACTTTGCTTTTCCAGCACAAAAGTCACTGGCACCAGGAGGAGAGGAGGCTGGTGCTCCTGAGAGAGCTGGAAGCCTTTGGGAAGTCACAATGAGCAAAGGTAACTGCAGTGACCACACAGCCCAAAGCAGAATCAAAGTGGCTGTACAACAACAGTGAGATCACAGACCACACCTGGAAAGTCTGTGTAACAACGTTCTGCCCTATAGCCTCACCAACTGTAGAAGGATTTCCCGTTAATCAGGGGTACAAATTGCAGGTCCTCATTATAGGACACTGGCAATAGACTTCAAATCTGCCCCCCTTTTTTTAATCTTCCTCCTGAGAAGGTATTGTATTAACTCTAAATACAGACTTACACTGAAGTGTGGTACCCAGTTTCTATGAAAATACAGAAGCTGTAAATGGGCTAATAGGACCGCTTCTCAGGAAAGAGGCCATTCTGGGTTTCTGATGAATCACTAAGATGTGTTCTAACTTAACAACTAACCCAAAGGTTTTTAATGTCACCTGCTTTTTATTTTATTGTGCTATAAAAATTACAGAAATCCAGCCTGCCTCAGAGAAGTCTGCAGGTAGGCTCACACCAGGGTAGATTCAAGACAAAAGCAAAACACAAAGTTGAGCTGAGAAGACAGACCAGCTTGTTTTCCTGGCATGAGGCCTGGGCTTCATCACCAGCATCCATGAAAGAAGAAAGCTGTGGGAATTTTTGATTCTGACACTGAAGAGATGGAGTTGAGCAGGTCCACCTCGCCTTCATAACTAGCTCCAGAAGAGCAAGAAACTCTGACTCCAAAGAACAGTGAATGGTACTTGATGAACAGCCCACAATGTTGTCCTCTACCATACATCCGTGCCTGTGTGCGTGCACACACACACACACACACACACACACACACACACACACACACACACGCACGCACACACACACACGTGTATACGGAAATGCATATGGATGCAAGAATACACACACATATACCAGTGTACATGGACATGCATATGAATGTATGAACACACACACACACACACACACACACACACACACACAAATGTTCCACTGGCCAAAAAAAACAACTGCTGAAGTTCCAGGGGGTGTCACATCCCAGTATTCAAAGACAGAAAATGTCATCCTTCTTGCTTTTTATGACTAATGTGACCATCTCCCAGAAACTGCCTGGACCAGTTTAGAGCTACAGAAATCATGCAGTCGAATCAATGTAAGACACTTAATACGGGAGATACTAACAATGATTTAAAAAAAAAATAGTTGTAACATATAGATAAGCTAAGGAATCCAGATGCTGTTTAAAAGGTTTTGTTTTGTTTTGTTCCAGGTACCGGACAGCCAAACTTTGTAAAGTTTAAGCTGACCTGTGCTGATTTTGGGGTTTATGGGAAACACTAGCCCACGCCCTGGCCATCCAGTACCAGGCAAAGGCCTTCAGGTGTATGGGTGGTCAGGAGAAGCTGCAGCCGGAGCCGATCCACGCGGCCCCAACACCACATCACCTACCACACAGGATCTGTATTCAGATCAGCCAGATCACCACCAGACCAAGGCTGAAAAGTCAAAGGCAGTTCGTGTTGTGGGCTTGTGGCTCAAAAGCGATTCACCTCCTGTCTCCAAAGTCACAGAGCAGATCCTCAGCTCTGGCTGCCATCGCCAAGAATCCTCCTCCTCCTTCACAATGACTTTCTAGCGCCCTCTACTGAGGAACTTTAACATAGGCCACTCTGTCAAGAATTGTTCAGAGGAATCGCTGGGTTGATCTTAAGGCCTTTCAAAACCAAACATGGATCTAGATGAATTCCTCTCACTTATCATAGGCTCAAAGAGTATAATATACACATGCTTACAACAATAACAAGCATATCCTAGGTATACACCCAAAGGAATATGTCAACGTACTGCAAAGATGCCCACACACCCATGATTATAGCTACACTATTTGCAATAGCCAAGGTATGCAACCCAGCCTAGATTTCTATGCATTAACAAATAAGAAAACTGTGGTTTATATACACAGTGGAGTTTTATTCAACCAGAAAAAGCAATGAGTTGCCATCTGCAGGAAAATGGATAGAAAGGGAGACCTTTGTGTTAACTGACATAAACCACTCTCAGAAACACAAACACATTTTCTCATCTCTGAAGACATGTACCTACATGTCTGCCTTAGGTACACTCATCTTCATCTCCATATCTGCTTTGTTCATGGGACAAATTCACATTTGCCACACACACACACACACACACACACACACACACACACACACACACACACTCGAAATACTACTGTACCCCCCTATTCAAAGTGTGTTCCATCAGCAGTATATTTCACAATAAGGATGCTCTGAGTCACTAATGTTATTCTGGAAACCATGCATGTTCAATATGAGACACTTGAAGACATTCTTTGAGGAATAGAATGTTCTTGCCTTCATAAAAAGTAAGTTTAGGACTGGAGGGATAGCTCAGCTGTTAAAGGCTAGGCTCACAACCAAAAATATGAAAAGTAAGTTTATAAACCAGACAGTGTGCTCTTTGTATTTTTTCATTTTAAGGATATTTTAATTTCATGTAAGCTGTCTTTCACTCAGACAAAGTCAACCTTGTATTTTGAAAAAATCCAAGTTACTTTTTCCTGCTAAAGACTTATCTCCTGACAACTTAGTCAGTAGTGGCCCCTAACACAGGATGCTTCTCCTGCTGGGAGTCATTCATTCCGAGGATGCCACAAGAGTGCCCCGCTGAGAGTCATATTTCTAGGTAACATGTAACAAAGCTCTGGTAGCAGGCCAATGCTCTTTCCTTGAGAGTTGATGTGGGTTAATATTTCTGAGGAATATTTGAAAGCTGCCAGCACCTTCCCGAACCATACAGCACCTACAGCGTGCAGGGCTTTCAGGGATCCTGCCCACCTTGAAGAGAGAGGGCTGTGTTGTGATAGATTTGGCTGTGAATACTGAGCTGACCATACGTGAGACGGCAAAGCTCAATGATAAAGTTGTATTTGGATGTAAGATGTAACCCCGAGACCTCATTTGGCACAGCCAAAATGTATAGGAAGCTTAGATTGAAGTAGACCTCGGAGATTTTTATATTGGAGCACATCTGAGGTGGTAGACACATCCTAAAACCGACTCAGGCTCAGTTTGTCAATTAACCCGCCATGGGAGGGGGTGAAGGTTAGACTTAGGCTGAAAGGAGACGCTTAATGTCCATCCTTTTCAGCAACCACATCCTTTGCCTCAAGTGTGCACACTGTCTCTATTGTCCCTAGCCTAGAAAGTGCCCCCAGGTCCCTTCTTTCTCTTTCCTCCCACTCAGACAAAGACTCCACTTGATATATCCATGCTCAACCAAAAGCTGAAAAGTTTCTAAAACTGTGTGTGTGCATGTGTGTGAGAAAGAGATAGAAGAAAGCGGCTAAAAACACAAGGCAGCCTGGAGCCCAAGTGCTTTGAGTGGGCATTCACTGTGTTAGCTATACAACCTTGACAATGTTATTTAATTTCATTATGCTTCAATTTTCTTTCCTGGAAAATCAGATAAAATAATCATACCAACCTGTTCTGGTTAAATTTCACAAAACACATGAAGCCTTTATAGTATAATGACTGTACCATAGTAAGTGGACATGATGTCAAAATACGACAGTTTTCAATGTTGGAGTAAAAAAAAGCAATATTGTTTTAATGATATAAACAACTTTTAAAAGGTCATGAATTTGAAGGAGAGCAAGGAGGGGTATACAGGAGGATTTGGAGGGAGAAAAGAGAAAGGAGATACGTTGCTACTCTCAAAATAAAATTTAAAAACTTTTAATAATTTAAATGTAAACAACTAAGTATATAAAAATCTTTAGTAATTTTGACTGGTAAGTCAAATAGACAACTAAGTAACTGAAATGCCAAATTGTATATTAAGTAAATTTTATTTTGTATAGTCATGCACTGGATAGCAGCATTTTCTTGACTGATATATGCAAATGGTCCTATAAGGTTCTACTGGAGCTGCAAACCATTCAAATTCATGTAAACCCCTGCATCATGACACATTGCATTCCTCAAATGCTGGTGGTGATACTGGTGTATACAAGCTTGGTCTGCTGTAGGTTGTATAAAAGTGTTGTATTACAGATATTTGCAGTAAAAAAAAACTTGCTATAACTACGTTACTGGTTCATGTGTTTACTGTACCATGCTTCTATCAATATTTAAGGACATATCCCTCATACTTATGAACAACTTTTCTGTAAAACACTACGTCATGTTATGCCACCACTTCAAACATTTAATGTTTCCTTTTCCCCAATGGCATCATTTTCTCTAATGCTAGTTTTAATCTTGTGCACTCTATGGCCTCAGTGTGTGGACATTCTGACAGCTGAACCTGTGTAACTCCGCTATTATGGCTAGAATATAAAATCTTTCCCACAGGCTCATGTGCTGAAAATGGGCCTCTAGTGGTGATAGTATTGGGGGAAATCTTGGAAATATCCTGAGGTAAAGCCTCCTGGCCCAAATGTCATCAGAGAGGCTTCATCCAGCAACTGAAGGAAACAGATGCAGAGACCCACAGCCAAACATTAGGCTGAGCTCAGGGAATCCTGCAGAAGAGGGGGAAGAAGGATTATAGGAGCCAGAGGGTCAAGGATGCCACAAGAAAACTCATGGAACCAACTAAACTGGGCTGACAGAGGCTCACAGTGACTGAAGCCACAACCAGGGTGTCTACATGGCACTGACATAGGCTCTCTGTATGTATGTTACCATTGTTTAACTTGATCTTCTTGTGGGACTCTCACTCTGTTGCCTGCTTTTAGTAGCCTTTCCTCTGAAAGGCTTTCCTTGGCCAGACTTAATAGGAGAGGAGGTGCCCAGTCTCACTGCCACCTGATAACTTGATATGCTGTGGCTGGAGGATATCCATGGGAGGCCCACCCTTTTCTGAAGAGAAAGAAGGAGGAGTGGATGCAGGGGGTGAGTCTGGGGGAGAGCACAGGGAGGGAAGGAGGGAACAAAAACATTGGTCAGGACGTAAAAGCAAAATAAATCAATTAATTAATTAAACAACAGCAAAAAGAGTAAGGCCTAGTGGGAGGGCATAGGTCATTGAGAAAATCACTTTAAAGAAATATACAGGATCCTAAATTATTCATCACACGCCCCTTCCCATCATAAATGAGGAGCCTCTGCCACGCTGTGTCTACCACCAAAAGGTTCCGCTTGCCATTGCCCCATCCTCAGTAGCATCAGGGACCACGGAATGAAACCTCTGAACCATGAGCAGAGACAATTAACTTCTCCCTGTATCCCTTTGGCATGTGTCACAGTTATTCAAAGTGACCGATACATATTGATGTTTACAAAGTGGAGTCAGAAATATGTTTATAAATGGTAGTCTTTGGGGGGAAAAGTACTCACTCAAGTGACCAGGTTTGCACCGGAGGAGGACAGACCCTGGAATGCTTCCTAGTCAGCCCAGCCAGGTGAAAGAGAGATCCCTGGTCCTGCCTTCCCCCTTCTTAAACCCTTGTTGCATAACTCTGACTAGGAACAATTGGGTGTGGTCAGCAGTACCTGTGATCAGGCCCAAGGGGGCGTTGTCAGCGGTACCTCTAATCAGGATTTCTCCCAACAGATACACTCTATGATGGTCACACAGTGATTAAAATAGCCCATCATGAATTTTCAGAAGGTGTCCCTATCGCTAAGTTACTTGTGGCATAGTTGTGTGTCTGGTTTTAAACATATATATTTGACATTTTTAAGGTCAAGTTGTTGAGTATTGTGAATCTAAAAGAACAGCGACAGTGAATGAGGTTCTTCTTATCTGCTATCGTGGAGAGTCCTTGACAACAAGTACATAAACAGCTATCTGTTGTCATCCTGTTGTGGATCCGGAACCATGCAGAGCTCAGCAGAGTCTCAGAGCTGGAGTAACTGAGGTTTCAGTGGGTTCAAGATGGCTGTGCCTCTCAAATGAGCTGTATGTCCTAACTTCATCGTGGCCCCTTGGCTGTATTTCTCAGTTCTTCCCCACACTGCATCTCCTGGGGCTTCAGCGCTCACAGCAGACTTAACACAGCCCGTCCCCTGCATGGGGGCAGATGTTCACATGCTCCTCTCCGTGTAGTTATCCAGGGCTTCCCTGGAGTATGACCTTCTCCATTCTCCGATGTGCTGCCCAGCGATTCAGACTCCAGGAGGCAAGCATAAGCAGAGCAGAGAGAAACCAAAAAAGGACTTTTCTGGTTCATTCTCAGAAACACCAAGCATCACTTCTGCCACATTCCATTGATTAGCAAGTCACTAAGTCCATCCTAGAATCGATGGGAGAACAACAGAAAGCCATATCTCAGTGGAAGAAACAGAAGACAATTTGGCTCCTTTGATCTAGCTCCAAAATCAGCAAGGTGACTTTAAACACCTTCCAAGCTACTGTCCTTGACAAGTCAAACTTCTCCTAAGAACAGGCTACCCAGACTGTCTCTACATGCTCCTTAATCAACTTTCTTCTTGATTTAGGGCTCATTAGTGCACTACAATTCTTCTTGATAATAATAATAATAATAATAATAATAATAATAATAATAATAATTAATAATAATGCTTCCATGGTGGAAAATCTGTTTCCCTCTCCCTCAGAGTTGCTTGAAGAAATGGAATGTCTCTGTAAGCCCTCCTCTACTTAAGTCTCACACCAGATTTCCTGTCTCCCTGGAAGTTTCTTCATGGTCATCTTCACATCCTTCTTTTCTTCTACCCTTGTTGTCATTATCACTGTTCCCCACCCCACAACCACACCAATTTGAATTCTTCCTTAACAAGTCCACACATACAGTATCTTTATTTCTACCTCTCCTCAGCTAGTCAAAGCAAAAAAGGTACGTGATTTCCTGAAGAAGCATCCTACTTGTTTGTCAACACACATTGCCCTTCAAATCTGTTCTTTAAAGTACACCCTTGTGGTTTGAATGAGAAATGTCCTGCACAGGCCCATGTAATTTAAGACTAGGGCCCCCTTGGTGGTGCTGCTTGGAGAGTTTGTGGAACTTTCAGGAAATACAGCCTTGATGGAGGAAATGTGTCACCAAAGGGTGGGCTGATGGGCTGAGAGTTTAGAGTCTCTCTCTCTCTCTCTCTCTCTCTCTCTCTCTCTCTCTCTCTCTCTCTCTCTCTCTCTCCCTCCCTCCCTCCTCCTTCTCTCCCTCTCTGTCTCTCTCCCTCCCTCGCCCTCTAATCCCATATCCTCTATCCCACTTTTTGTGTGCAAATGAAATTGTGACCAGCCAGTTTTCTGTTTCTGCTGCCATTCCAAGTTATCCTGACCTTGAGAGACCTGTTCCTCTAGAAGCGTAAACCAAAATCATCTGTTTCATCCTTAGAGGGCTTCTGGTCATGGTCCTACAGCATAATGGAAAAGTAACTTACACAGCTCTGAATGATAATTGACAATTTTAAAAGAGTAAATGCTAAGCCAGTGATTTCCCCTTGTTCTGAATATAACACTTGAGTCCTTCAAAGCTACATTCCACCCCCACGATCCTCTCCCCTTTAGTGCTTTATTCTAGTTTCCTCAACATATCCTGCTCGCTCCACTTTAGAACATCCACTCTATTTAGCTCTCTCAACGTGAAATCCCGAGCTCATCCCTTACCAATTTACCCCCCACCCTGATCCAAAGTCTCCTCTGAAGGACCGTCCCATACATTTAAACCTAAATGGCATTTTCTAATAGCTGTCACAGAAAATTATTTTTCTTCCTAAAATATAAGAGTGGTTGCAATGGTGAATATGTTCCTTTATGATTAAAATGATATCACCAGTAAAATATAAGCTGAATGAGGAAAAGGGGACTACAGAATAGTTTGAAGAATTGCAGCAAGAACTTTATCTCTAGAGACAGACTACCTGGTGCATATTCTGATCTAGAACTAGCTACAACATGAAAAATTGTTTAATTCCTAACCTTCAATTTCCATATGATAAAATATTTCTACTGATTATTCTATTATTATTATTACCTCTCCATAGTGCCTAGAACATAGCTGATGTTCAGTAATTTTTAATAGTTGAATGAGGGATATTTCTACATGATATCTATAATTTATAAACATATTATATACTATATGTATTTTAAAGGTAAAATAGTATGTATATTATGTTTTACAAAATAAAAGCAATATACAGCAAACCAACAGCCATCATCAAACTAAATGGAGAGAAACTCAATGCAATTCCTCTAAAATCAGAAACAAAACAAGGCTCTCCACTCTCTCCATATCTCTTCAATACTGTACTTGAAGTTCTAGCTAGAACAAGAAGACAACAAAAGGAGATCAAGGGGATACAAATTGGAAAGGAAGAAGTCAAACTTTCACTGTTTGCAGATGATATGATAGTTTACATAAGTGACCCAAAAAATTATACCAGAGAACACCTACAGTTGATAAACACCTTCAGCAAAGTGGCAGGATACAAGATTAACTCAAAAGAATCAGTAGCCCTAGTACATACAGATGATAGATGGGCTGAGAAAGAAATTAGAGAAACAGCAGCTTTTACAATTGCCACAAACAACATAAAATGCCTTGGGGTAACATTAACCTACAAGTGAAAGACCTGTATAAAAAGAACTTAGAGTCTTTAAAGAAAGAAATGAAAGAAGATACCAGAAAATGGGAAAATCACCCATGCTCTTGGAAAGGTAGAATCAACATAGTAAAAATGGCTATGTTGTCAAAAGGAATCTACAGATTCAATGCAACTCCCATCAAAATACCGGCACAATTCTTCACAGATCTTCAAAGAACAATACTCAACTTTATATGGAAAAACAAAAGACCCAAGATACCTAAAACAACCCTGTACAATAGAGGAACTTCTGGAGGCATTACCATCCCTGACATCAAGTTCTGTTATAGAGCTACAGTCCTGAAAATGGCTTGGTATTGGCACAAAAGTAAACAAGTAGACCAATGGAATTGAAATGAAAAACCTGATATTAACCCACACACCTATGAACACCTGATTTTTTACAAAGATGCTAAAATTATACAATGGAAAAAAGAAAGCATCTTCAACAAATGGTGCTGGCGTAACTGTACGCTGACATGTAGAAGACTTCAGATAGATCCATATCTATCGCCATGTACAAAACTTAAGTCCAAATGGACCAAAGACCTCAACATAAATCCAGCCACACTGAACCTATTAGAAGAGAAAGTGGGAAATACCCTTGAACGAATTGGTACAGGAGATCGCTTCCTGAACATAACAACAATAGCACAGACACAGATCAACAATTAATAAATGGGACCTCCTGAACTGAGAAGCTTCTATAAGGCAAAGGACGCAGTCAACAAATAAAAACAGCAGCCCACAGAATGGGAAAAGATATTCACCAATCCCACATCTGACAGAGGACTGATTTCCAAAATATATAAGGAACTCGAGAAGCTAGCCACCAAAATATCAAATAATCCAATTAAAAAGTGGGGTACAGAACTAAATAGACAATTCTCAATAGAGGAATCTAAACTGGATGAAAGACACCTAAGAATGTGCTCAACATCCTTAGCCATCAGGAAAATGCAAATCAAAGCAACTCTGAGATACCATCTTACTCCTATCAGAATGGCTAAAACCAAAACCACCAATGACAGTTTATGCTGGAGAGGATATGGAGAAAGGGGAACACTCCTCCATTGCTGGTAGGAGTGCCAACTCATATAGCCACTTTGGAAGTCAGTATGGAAATTCCTCAGGAAAATGGGAATCAGTCTACCACAAGGCCCAGCAATCCCACTCTTAAGCATATACCCAAAAGAAGCACATTCATACAACAGGACATCTGTTCAACTATGTTCATAGCAGCATTATTTGTAATAGCCAGAACCTGGAAGCAACCTAGATGCTCCTCGACTGAAGAATGGATAGAGAAAATGTGGTACATTTACACAGTGGAGTACTACTCAGCAGGAAAAAAACAGAATCTTGAAATTCAGGCAAATGAATGGAACTAGAAGAAACCATCCTGAGCCAGGTAACCCAGTCACAAAAAGATAAACATGGTATGTACTCAGTCATATATGGATTTTAGATATAGATCGAAGGATTACCAGCCTACAATCCACATAGCCAGAGAAGCTAGGAAACAAGGAGGACCCTAAGAGAGACATACATGGACCCCTGGAGAAGGGGAAAAAGGACAAGATCTCCTGAGCAAATTGGAAGCAGTGAGGGAGGGGAGAGGGAGCTAGAAGAAAGAGAAGGGGAGAAGAGGAGGGGAGAGGAGGGCATGAGGGAGCAGAAAGGTTGAGTCAGGGGAAGAATAGAGAAGAGCAAGAAAAGAGATACCATAATAGAGGGAGCCATTACAGGTTTAAAGAGAAATCTGGCACTAGGGAAATGTCAAGAGGTTCTACAAGGTTGACACCAACTAACAATCTAAGCAACAGTGGAGAGGCTACCTTAAATGCCCTCCCCCAACAATAAGATTAATGACTACCTTATATGCTAACCCAGAGCCTTCATCCAGCAGCTGGTGGAAGTAGAAGCAGACCCCCACAGCTAAACACTGAACTGAACTCCTGGAATCCAGTTGCAGAGAGGGAGACTTGATGAGCAAAGGGGTCAAGACCGGGCCAGTGAAACCCACAGAAAAATCTGACCTGAACAAGGGAGAGCTCTTGGTCCCTAGACTGATAGCTGGGAAACCAGAATAGGACTGATCCAGACTCCCTGAATGTGGGTGTCAATGAGGAGGCCTCAAACATCTATGGGGCCTCTGGTAGCAAATCAGTATTTATCTCTAGCATATGAATGGACTTTGGGAGCCCATTCCACATGGAGGGATACTCTCTCAGTCTCGACACACAGGAGAGGGCCTAGGTCCTGCTCCAAAGAATATGATAGACTTTTAAGATCCCCCGTGGAAAGCCTCAGTAAGGGGATGGGATAGGGAATTAGTGGGGAGGCAGAGGAGGGAGAGGGAACTGGGATTGACATGTGAAACAATCTTGTTTCTAATTTAAATAAAAATTAGAAATAAAAGAAAAGAAAAAGGAACTGATGCTTACATAGTATTCCTTAGCAATAATAAATTTAATATTAAAATTTTGTTATAATACAGTTATATATAATGAGCACTACTATTATTAAAAATAATACTAATCTAATAATCCATAATTCTCTAACTTTTTTTAGTTATTTTGCCCTCTTGTTGCAGCAAAAAATGTCTTGTGAGAAAATAGAAATGCAAATTTACTGTTTCAACCCAATATCTTCCAGTCAACTATTCAGCTGCTGTCAAGCACTGGAAAGGAGAGCACCATGGTTATGGCTAAATCCAGAAACAGATTTGCTCATTTTCTTTAATAATTCAATTTCACATTTTCTCTCAGAATGGAGGAGCCATTAAATTTTGAAAGGACATATTCATGGAATCAAATCCTTATTTGTTCATTTGAATGTTTCTTATATGGAATTCCATTAAATTATAGTGGCTTTTTTATAGAACTAACCATAGTATTCTCCAATTCTTTTGCAACAACAAGAAAGAACTATGAGAGATTTTTAATAACTTCCATCAGAACATGGTGCACACTGGGGAAGTGGTATATAAATAAATTTTGCTAATGAAATCTTAGAAAATGCCCAGTACTTTTATTAAAAGATGTTTTATTAAGAAATCAATGTGTTCTAGTCCACTGTTTTTCTTTTAAACCACACAACATCATAGCAACCCAGAATTTTATCATTATGTTTCTCCCTGAAAATACCTCAGAATAATAAATAATTTTATCTCACTACAATGTTAGCCAAAATCTGTATCATTTATCAACGTCATGAGAATAGTTGTAGAAAATATTGGTAAGTTCATTGTCTTCAAATTTATCAAAAGTGTCTCCATGCTCATTTTTCAAATTATGATCTTGCTTTCTGAAGGTTCAGGTACAAGATGCTCTTGAGTTCAAGGCCAGCATGAACTACATAGGGAGATTCTGTGGGAAGACACCTAGAACAAAACTACCCCAGTGAGATTGATTCCAGATCATTAGAGTATTAGCTGCCATTATTGACTTAATCTGGGCATTATGATTTCACAGGTAGAGTTTGTGTGATTTGGGGAATGAGGAGACAGCTTACTGGAGAAGGCACAGATTCTTAGAGCCCACAGGAAGCTGGGCAAGGTAGCAGACCCATGGATAAGACATGAATGAGGCAGAGAGAAAAACCCCAGAGGTTGGATGCTGTATGTATTCAGCAATGAATAGGGGAGCCTGAATCAAACAAGAGGACAAGGACCTATACCTGGGTTGTCCTCTGACCTCCACCCCTGGAACATGCATGCCCACACCCATACACAGACACATACAAAACATACACACACATATTTTAAAAGTTTGTGTGTTTATATTCTGTCATTTGTGTTTTAAAATCAACTCTCAATGAGGTAGCAGCATGCACACAGTCCTGGTAGAAAGAACACTTCCTTTCTGCTTTATCACTACATTACACTATGCTCAGCAGCCACACTTTCCTGTTTCAGGTGTTACACACAGAAGACATAAATTCTAAACCTTTAGCCCCAAAGCTCTCTGTTCCACCCACAGAGACTATGAATTTTGTCATTTCTGCAGGGATATTATGCCACATGGACCTGTCCTGGTGATGGGGACATTTCCCAGGTGAACTTGACTACCAGAGAGTCCCTAGAGGCAGACCGCCTCCCAGCAGATGGCAGAAGACATATGTCCCAGAGATCGTGTGCCTGAGAAGGACTCAATGACTGGGACTGCTTTGAGGTTGAAGCGCCAATGCAAAACACAGGCGAGCTTCCAGACATAAAGCCAACTACTAATGACCAGAAAAGAAATGGCTGCAAAGAACGACATTCTGCCAAACCTGGGAACCATTGACAATAGCCCAGCTGCTGATGGGAAGGGTCAGCCAAGGCCTCGCAACTTAGTTTTTGGAGATCCCGAGCAGACAGCCCAGCTATGCCATCCCAGACCTCTAACTTTCAGAAATATGAGATGCTTAAAAATGAATTTTAAGTGCTAATTTGTGATGATTTATGAGCCAGAAAGGAAATCTAAGACAACAGAGAACATTCCTCGCACCCATGATGTCAGTGAACTAACAAATCTCAAACAAATTACTGATGACCAGGCACTGTAATCCAAACCACTGGCCAACATGCCTGCTAACAAAACTATGGATACTGTAAATCATCTTTTAAAGTTCACATTTCTAACAAATGCTTTTACAGTGTGTGAAAATCTATACCCTTTTAAGATTTGTGTTTTTGTTGTTGTTTGTTGCTTGTGTGCATGTGTGTTCGTGCACGTGTGACACACGTACATGGACACCTGAGGAGACCAGTTTTTTGAGATAGGTTCCCAGACATCCCAGACTGACCTCTGTAGACAGAGATTCTGTTCCGCCTGGTCCCACTGCCCTTCAACGACAAATAAACACACAGAGGCTTATATTAATTATAAACTGTTTGGCCGATGGCTCAGGCTTTTCATTGTCCTATTTCTATTAATCAAAGTATTTCCATGTGATCTTATCTTACCAGAAAATGCCCCAGCATGTTACTCTTTCAATGGCTACATGGCATCTCTCCTGCAGCCTCTCTCTGCCTCCCCAGAATTTTCCTCGACTCGTAGCCCTGCCTATTCTTCCTGCTTGCCTACTGGCCAATCAGTGTTTTACTCATCAACCAATAAGAGAAACATATTTACAGAAGAACATCCCTCACCAGACCTCCAGCATACTGGGTACCTGAGGATGTCCTTGGACTTTTGACGGGACTACAGATATGAAATACCACACACAGCTTATGCAGTTAGTACCAAGGTGTTAACCCAGGCTCAGTGCATCCTAGGCAAGCAATCTACCACCTGAGAGGGAGTGGGAGACAGGGAGAGAGATTCATCAAAACACCCTCATTGTTTTCTAATAAGTAAACCACTTACCAATAGTATGTCTGAAGGTGGAAGCAATATTGATTGAAGTTACTAAGTTTTGAAAGAGCTTCATTTCCACTCAGACTCATACGTAGAATCATTGTTCAAATCTGATAACCCTGCTTGTCAGTAGCAGCATACATTCTTCTTCTAAAATGTACGATTATCATCAGAAACATTATTTGTAATTGCCCACATATGCCCACCACTCATCTGCTTTACGTTTTCTCTCCCTCCTCCTGGATTCCACTGTAACTCCTAAAGGCACTGATTTCTCAAAATTCCATCAACCACAAATTAACCAGCCATTTTCCCATTTCCTAGTGATTATCCACACCTACGGGTTTCTCAACATTTCCCAGCATTCCTTTTAAACCTTTGGCCAACAAACTTGTATATTAAATTGGGTTAACAAGTAACTCTTGATGCAAATGACTTATTAGCATAATGGAAAGAAATTTTAAAACAGGCTTAAAGCTAGGCATGGTGGCACATGGCTGTCCTCCCAGCACTTGGCAATCAGAGCGAGAAGTTTGTAATTTTGAGGCCAGTCTTGGATACTGAGGGAGTTCCAGGCTAGCCTGAGCTACATGAAGAGACCTTGTCTCAAAGACAGACAAGCAAATGCTTTAACATGGAAGATGAATAGAGGAACAATTATTTTACTGAAAAACTGTTTTCACCCGCTGGTGGTGGCACATACCTCTAATCCCAGCACTCAGAAGGCAGAAGCAGGTGGGTCTCTGTGAGTTCAGGGCCAGCATGGTCTACAGAGAAACTGAACTCCTGGAATCCAGTTGCAGAGAGGGAGACTTGATGAGCAAAGGGGTCATCCAGAGCTATACAAAAGAAAAAACACCCTGTCTCCAAAAACAAGAACAAAAATATCATACAATATATTCTAACCATGCTTTTTCACACATCCCCCAACTCCTCCTCCCAGATCTCCTATGCCTCCCAACCCACACAACTTTATGTTCTTCCTCTCAGAGGAAGACATTTTTTTAAAAAGTTCAAGTTAGGTGACTTGATAGAAGAAAAAGCCAATAAGCAATAACAGCCAAAAATAATGCAAAAAGAATATGGAAAGAAATATGTTTATCTTGACTATACAGGGGTGTTTATTTAAACACAAAAAGGAAAGACACAAACAGCTTTGAAAGGTAACCTTATATCACAACTTCACAATCCTCATCTCTCTGGTACCAGGGATTCCTCAACGCTTTATTGTGAAATAAATTTGTTTTTCTTTTTCACCTTAAAACTTACTTTCATTTGTGTATAATATGGCTCTTCCTAATGTGAGCATAAGCCTCCACTCCTCCTCATGAAACCCTCCATTATGTTTCTTTTAGTAATTCAGGGAGTAAAAACTACTTTAGGGAATATTCTCCCAAGCTTTATAGCTGGTTTACTATTATGACCAAGCAAGGAAATTTCACTTCCAAGAGTAACCACAAAGCCAGCTACTTTCCTCTGTAAACTATTGTTCCAACATATTTCAGCCTGAAGTTTTCCAGCTGTGCTGAGGGCTTCTCCCAGACACATGGAAACTATTTCTTGGGGCTTATTTTTAATTATAGCCTTTTACTCTCCTTTGGTTCTTCAGATATTTCTTCTCCCAAGGTTACGCGATGCTCTGGAGACATAACATTTGTGACACCACCACGGCATGATCGTCTAAAATGATGAACATCACAGGACACATGGAAGCCTTACCGCAGAATGTGGGTTTGTTTCTTGTAGTTTATTCGGAAGGATGTCCACACTACCATCAATGTATGTGCTTTGAACTCACTGTATGGCATTCATCCGGTTAGATGTCTACAAATACCACACAACTAGGATCCCACAAAATGTCATGCTAAGCAAGATCCACACCCTTAATAACGGGAGTGGAAAGAGGCATCGCACATCTTGTAGCAAGAAGCCCGACTAAAGAATGTTGTGTAACTTGCCTGTCTTGTGGAGTGACCTCCTCATGACCAAGGCGTCTTACTGGCAAATGCTTTTGAGTAAACTTTCCAACAAAAGTCATGTTCATTTCTCATAAAATGGACAAAAAATAAAGCAGAATGCCCAGTCAGGGTAGATATGACTGCTCTAAACTGAGTTCTGAGACAGTCATGCTGGTTATATCCATAATTCTGCCTCAAATATTAGAATCTCAGAAGTCTTAGTTAGGGAAAAGTAAATCCAGAATGTGTGTATCCAAAAAGATGTTTAAAAGACCCAAGACATAATCTATGCAACCGGCATACAGGGTATACCACACTTCTTAGAAATTATTCTCAAGTGAACCAAGAAGAACAGAACGCCTGTTATGCTCCAGAGACCACAGGGAAGGGTCCTCACGTGACTTTTGCCTTATCTCTTTGAAGATTTTTTAGTCAAAAAGAATCCATACTCTACTACCAGCATAATTTTTCCTTCAAATTATAAAGAAAAGCATGGAGATGGCTCAATAGGTACAGCACTTCCAGGCAAATGTGAGGACTGGAGTTCAAATCCCCAGAACCTATACAAAGCCCTGTGAAGTAGCCTGCATATGAATCCCAGGGCTCCTATGATGAGACAGAAGGCAGAGACTGCATAATGTCCAGAATTGCAAAGGCCACCTACCCCAGTACAGGAATCTGCAAACAACAAAAAAGATAGACCTCATCTCAAACAAGGTGTAAGGTGAGGATTAACACCCAAAAGTAGCCTCTGATCACCATTGGACAGGAGCAGCCACACTCACACAGGAATGCACTCACACGCACACGCACACACACAAGGGGAAAAAAGGTGCGGTGAAGATGGTAGGTAGGATAGAAAGTTAACTCAGTTACATGTTACATAGATACAATGGATATTATAACTACTGTTCTATATACATGAATCTGAGCTCAGCCATGAGAAATGATCTTTAGGTGGGGAGTGGGTATGGCATGAACAAAGAGATTTTGTTTTATTTAGCTCGCGTTTTAATCCTGGTGCTCACACATCTTTGACTGAGCCAAAAGGTCATTATAAATTTATCACATTATGACCACAGCCTTTTGCTTCAGAAGTATTCTGGCCAGAGCTTCAGATCATAAACAGAGACTCTCAAGGAGTCCTTCCAGAGGCAACGGCAGCCACATCACCGTGGAAGCCTCAGAAACACACTGTCTGAAACCCCAGCCAGTCGGATGACTCACAGTCTCAGGGGTGGGTCTTGGCAGTCTGTTTTAACAAAGCCCCAGGCAATTCTAATACACGCTGAAGTGTGAGGTCCAGCACAGTCATTCTCAACATGTGTGCTACCTGTACAGCCTTTTAAGCTTGCATGTACTACCCACACACACACACACATCTGTGTGATTACCACTTGCAAAAATAAAAAGCCACAAGTGGCATTATTATGGAATTAGTGCACTGGTTCCTCTTTGTCAACCTGACACACACTAGAGCCACTAAGGAAGCAGGAACCTCAACTGTGAAATTGCCTCCATCTGACTGGCCTTTAAGCATGTCTGTGAGGCATTTTCTTATTAATTGGAAAGGTGCTAGCTCACTGTGGACGGTACCATTACCTGGTTGGGGTGGGGGGCTGTATAAGAAATATAGTTGAGCAAGCCAATAATCATGTTCTTCTATGGCCTCCGAGGCAGGTCCTGCCTCCAGGCTTCTCCCCTGAGTTCCAGCCCTGGCTTCCTTCAGTGATGGATCGTGACCTGGAAGTTGTGAGATGAAATAAACCCATTCCTCCTTGTGTGGCTCACAGCACCAGAGAGGCCAGCTGAGACAACTGGTGAATTCAGTTGTTCATCAAGGAACTTCACTCTTTCTTTTCATGCTTAATCAACTGAAAGACACATTGCGCTGGTCTTTCTCATCTGGGGATGCGTTTTATCCCCCAGAGGACATTTGAAAATGTCTAGAGCATTCTCAGTTAGCACAAGTGGAAAGTCAAAAGCTAAGAAAACAGATAAACATTATATAGTGTCCAGAACTCAACTTCCTAAACACCACGTAACAGAATCATCCAGCCATAAATATCAACAGAGCTAAGGGTGAGAAACTAAGAATTATAGTAAGAAGAATTCAAAATTTCAATAAATGCTTTTTTAAATAATGGTTCCTGAATTTTCTAAACTCTTCATTAAAACACACGACAATCTGACTCAGTTGGGTGAACTTCCTCTGTGAAGAAAACTGCAATTGATATTTAAGGCTTTGCAGACTGTATGGTCTCCATATACCCGGCATGGTAGCTAAAGCCTGTAATCCCAATACTCAGGAGGCTGAGGCTGGAGGCCAGCCAGAGCTTTAAGCACAACTTGGACTATCTATCTAGTGAGTTCCATCGAAGCCTGGGCTATGGAGTGAAACTGTCTCAAATGACAAGGACACAAAGCATATGGCCTCTGTGCCACACCCCACTCTGAACTGTTGAAGCACAAGAGCAGCACAGTCCATGAAGGAGCATCTACTAATTCCAATTAAATAGTGTTTACAAAAATCAACAGCCAATGGAATTCAGCCTGTGGATCACAGCTTGAGTATCTCTGGAAAAGAAGTTTAAATACTGGGTAAGTGGGCTGGCAAGAAGGCTCAGTGGGTAAAGGCACTTGCAGCCACATATGGTGACCTGGGCTTAACCCCTTAGAGACACGCCACACACACATACACACACATACACAATGAATAAATCAATCAATAAAGGAAATTTTGAAATATTGTATAAGAATATATCGCATTAGGAAGCTATGATAGCCAAAACGGGTGTCACAGTGGAAGAAGCTTTTAAGCTGAGGCTTGAATGATGAAGGAGAATATGAACTTTAGTGAGAATGTTCCCTCATTTAACTTATTACTTAATTCTGATAGCAGCCCTGTAACATCAATAGCACAATAGCAGAATCATTTGGAAGATAAGACTGGATTTAAAAGATTGTCCAGAAATACAAGTGCCATAAAGTTACTAGAAAACACGCTTTAGAACATGAAATTTAAGCTCACAAATACTCTAGAGCTGAAGTGTGCCTCACCAGGTCTGTATCCCACTTCCCAATATCCAGAAGAATTGTAGACATTGAAATAATGTACACTGTGTTTCTGAAAGTCTTGATGTCTTACTAAGATTGATCAGCTGCTAAAGCCATTCCCTGCCAAGCCTGGCAGCCATGTTCCATCCCAGATCCTAAGATCAAAAGATAGCTGATTCCCACAAGTTCTTCTCCTACCCTCACATGCCTACTGTTTCTCAGGCATTTGTGTACACGTGAATAGTTGATTAAAGAACAAGAACCATCAGAGAGAATCAGCCCCTCAGTAGATAGATAGATAGATAGATAGATAGATAGATAGATAGATAGATAGATGTTAGATAGATGATAGACAGATGATAGATAATGATGATAGAGATAGATAGATAGATAGATAGATAGATAGATAGATAGATAGATAGATAGATAGAATTTGATATAAATATAGCCCTCCCCCCTTCTTCTTTCATTTCTGCTCTGAGCATGCACAGATAAAGTGTCAAATGAGGACGCAGTGCAGTAAGCTACCCATCTGAAAGCTAGAATGTAAGTTTCTTCAGAACCAGCCCTGTCAGCTCTGTGATCTTGGGATTCCAGGCTCCAGAAATGTGGAAAAGTAAGCCTGTTGTTTAATACGCTCCATCTGTGGGATTTTATTGTGGTATCCAAAGTAAACTAACACTTTGAGCATTCTATAGAGTCCTTGGATGAGACTGTCCTTTCTATTGGGGATACAGTAGTCCTAGAGAATGTCTTCATTTACCCATCAGAAATAGCTTTAAAACAATTTCAAAAGAGGATCACAATAATTTCCTAGTGCCAACTGCCTGCCTGAAAAGTACAGAAATTACTAAAGGACTATAACAAAAATCCATCACTCAAACGATAAGAAATTTGTAATGTTTAACATGTAATAAAGAATTAACAAGCAGGTCGAAGCAGAAAACTATAAATTTTAACTCCAAATCCATCAATCAATATAGAGCACTGAATGACCAAGATTATTTAATAGACAAAGATTTTTAAAAGAGCTATGAAGACATAAATAGATTAGAATATAAAATAAAATATAAATACAATGGGGAGATGAAATATATAAAAAAAAAACCACAAGTAAGCACTCTTAACCACTCAGCCACCTCTTCAGCCATACCTTCCTTTTATAAAATACAACACTTATTCTCTGAGAATTTCATACATACAATCAATATATTCTGATCATATTCAACCCCAGTTTCTCTTAGCTCATCTCAGGTCAAATCTCTACCTTCCCAACCCTCCTAACTTCCTGCCCTCTTTTTCTTGAGACTTGCCAAGTCCAAATTTTAGTTCCCATATCCTCGTGGATGTGGGGGCATCCACTGAAGCATAGTCAATCCACAAGAGGCCACACACTGAAGCAAAGTGATTCTCTCTTCCCCAGGAGCCATCAACTACTAAGTCCTCCTCAGCCATTGATAGAGGCTCATGAGCCCAACCCAACTCAATGGTGAATATTAACTGGGTTGACCTTGTGCAGATATTATTCAGGCAGTCACAGCTGACAGTAGTTCGTGAATGCAGCAATATTGTTGTGTCCAGAAGGTGCTGTTTCACTCCATTCCCCCCTTACTTCTGACTTTTCCAATCCATACCCTCTTCCTCAATGGTCTTGGAGAGAGCCTTGGTGAGAGATGGGCCATCTATGGTTGAATGTTCCATAGGCACGTATTCTCTGCAATTTAAGCAGTTGTGAGTTTCTGCATTAACCACCATGCATTGCATTGTAGGTCTGAGAGCTACATTAATCTGTAGGTAGAGAGGTATAAATTTACAAGGCAACTTGATACTACATCGATGTAACAAAATCAAAGTAGTAGGTTCCCCTCAGGGCCTATAAGCTGCATGATCACGGGTTCTCGGCCACATTTATAGTACCAGGCATGTGTTTCCGCCTGTGGAGTAGACTTTAAATCCACTCAGAAAATAGTTGGTTATCCCATAACATTTGTTCTCCTATCGCATCCATGGACATATCTGACATTATTGTAGCTCACAAGGTTCGAGGCTAGGCAGGACTGTTGATAATGTTTTCTCCCAGTAGCCTGCAAAGCACCTCAACTGCAATGAGGAAGCTTCCTCGCCAGTACTAACTTGATTTATTCGTGTCCTATGACGAAAGTGTGTAGTGTCTTGCCATCAAGTTCTCATGCATAGCCAGGAGCAACAGCAATATCTCACGTTGTTTGGAGGGACTCTGTAATACTCCACTAACCAACAACTCTGTAGGAGTTATCCCACACCTGGCAATGGTATTAGGGCTTATATGCCAACCTATGGCTTTGGGGAGAAGAAGCATTGTCCCCTGTATAGGGTAACTTCATTAAACTTTTATATGACTATACTATATATGCATGTGTGTATTTAGAGAGCTTATAAAACAGATGCCCACAGGGTTTTCTCCAGCTGCCTTAGTGTTAGTTATCCCCAAACCCTCGCCTTCATCCCATCCTACTCTCCCTCTCCCCATTTACGTATCTTCCCGCTTTCTCCTTCTTATCACCTACATTCTATGATCCCCTCCCTTAAGATCTTTCTTCAACCAATAGCCTATTTCCATTTTCCTGACTTCTGCATGCTCTGCAAGTTGAACACAGAAATAGCAAGAGTCAACATTAGGATCTACAAATGTATGAGGACACACATTCATCTTTTTGGATCTAGGTTCCCTGATTCGGGATAAAGCTGTCCTGTTCCGTCCATTTGCCTGAAAATTCCGTAATTTCATTTTTCTTTACAGATGAATAAAACACCGCCATGCATGAGTGCCATGCTTTCATTATCACTTGCTGGACATCTAGGTCATTCCCAAGTCCAGTTGCTAGCACTTCTTCCTGTTCCTGGCTTTCCCACCTTCCCGTACCACTTAGAACTTTCTGAAGTGCTGTGTGAGAAACTCTTCACCTGCCTCACTTTCTATCTCCCTCTCCCTCCCCGTCTCCCCTTTTTAATCAGCTTATACTATTTCATGTTTCATGTAATTATGTAGTTTTCAAGCGGATAATGCCCCTACGTGTATGTATATGAACAATATGTGTGCAGTGCTAAACAGAGGCCAGAAAAAGGAATCAGGTTCCCTTGAAGAGGAGTTACAGATGCTGTGAGCCATCGTGTGGATTCTAGGAACCAAACTCAGGTTTTTCTGCAAAAACACCCAGTGCTCCTAACCACTGAGCCATCTCTCCACCCCCTAATAATGTGTTTTTAATGCCATATAGGCAAACGCCAAATCTGTTTGTCTCTGCATATTCCGGTGCAGTAACTGGTGCAGAACACTAGTTCCCTCCTGTCCGTGGGACTGGAAGCGGCCTTTGCACATTAACTCATGAGCACTATTTAGAACGAGTGCTGTTTTATTCTTCAGCAAAGCCCAGCCACCGGGCTGGTATTTGTCCTTATTTTGAATGCTGCATGGCTCTTCAAAGAGTGCTATATATTGAAATTTGCTTATTTAGCATTACTTGGGATCCTAGTTGCTATTCGGAGAATCAAACAGTTAAAAGGCATTACCTTACGTTTAACATTTAGAGGTAACATATGCAATAAAAATCTAATGACCCCTACCCAAAGAAAGTGTGCTGAACTTATAGCAGGAAATGGAAATACTAGTTTATGATAAGATAATATAAAATGGGGAGAAAAATGAGTGCAGGCCCAGAAAAGCCAATTCAACATGTGAACTCAGGATTCCTTCTTGGACAATATGAATCTGTGGCGCAACATCGCCACCCTGTGGCCAGATTCAGAATCAATTCTGCTCTCGTGTTTATGCAAGATTTTCGGGTCAGTAAGGGCAATGCTTCCAAGCATTTACTTAATTCAGAAGAGAACTAATACAAATAATCGCTTGAGAACTCAAATATGTATTAGAGCCCTTTAATCATCATGGATCAATACAGCATTGGCACAGTTTGTTGTTCTTCCATCTGATGGTTCTCAACTCTTTCATTTCACACATATCCAAAATGTTTTAAAATAAAAAAATCACATAATTACTAACGAGAATAACAAAAAAGTCAAAAGAGGATTGGCTGTATTATCTCTCCCTTCTCTGATTCTAACTGTAATTGGTTTCATTAAGCATTATCCTCTTCCTCAGAAGTTCATCTTTCCTTCTATAATCTGAAATGCACAGCTAAGTTATGTTTAAATGTAAGGAGTATGTGTACGTGTGCACGTGTGTGTGTGTGTGTGTGTGTGTGTGTGTGTGTGTGTGTGTGTGTGTGTGTGTGTGTGTGTGTGTGGCAGAGGAATGTATGTCTATGTGTGATGCTGAGGTTCAAGCTCAGGACTTTATTAGGCAAACATTCTATGACTAAGCTATCGCCTCAAACCCCTGAAATTATTAATATTAAAAACTCCTGAGTGAGTATGTCAATTAGTCCTTTTACCATGTAAGGGAAAAGGGGCATTTTGTTAACCAAAATCTCTCAACACTGACAACCTTCTATGTTACACTCTGCAGATAGCACAGTGAAGGTGTTCCCAGACATTAGCGTGGTCCCCTGATGATTTTCCCTGTCACTTCCTAATGTAATTTCATGTCTGTGTTGGCAATCCAATCGTATGTGGAATGAATAAAATGGGTAAGTAATCAATAGGTCATCTATTTCCATTTCTTATTCTATAACATAAAGTCATATGCTGTGAGCTAATATGTCATATGAAGTTTATAGTCTTTTAATTTTTCTGGAGGGGTCAAATGGCATAGAAGATTTTTCTCTAAGGCCACTTCCAGATTTAAGATTGTAGGAGCTGATGCAGTCTAGTGAGTGTTACTGTTATATTTTTATAGGGTGGTGATGTATATTTTATAGGATGGCAGCACATCCCTAATAGGGTGGTATATGCTTTATAGAGTGGTAATAATAGGTGAAGTTCTTGGATAGATCCTCAAATCTGAATCAAATTTTAAAAAAACTGGAAAACCAACACATTGCTTACCAGTATGGCAGATATAACCCACACATATAGGAGGTAGAAGCAGGACTATCTGGTATTCCAGCCCAGCTTGTGCTACATAGTGAGATCAGTGGAGAAGGGAAATTGGTTTTCTATTATTCTATATGGTAAAGCAGTTGCTACACCCGGAATTTATGAACTTTTTTTTTTACATAACTACTTCAAAGGGACAGCAGCTATAGGTTTTGAAAAAAAGAAATGGCACCATACAAGCATTCTTGATAAAGAACTTCAGACACTGAACACTCAAATAATCTAGTTATCTGAGGGACAGGCTTTGTCATGTGCTTGAAAGACTGGTACCTCCAGTTAGAGAGAAAGATGTAAATTAATTCCATAAGTTCAAAGGAAGCAGCTGTAGGTAAACATAATAGTCAGTTCCATCATTAAACTCACTGGGGCAAGTCACTTGGAAACGTTGGGGATTGTCAAGATGCTTGCGTCGATGAAGAGCAAATGAAGCTTTGACTATGCTTCATTTCCCCTCCAACTATTTCTAGAAACTTTTGGTTGGCAAATACCCAGGAGGTGAGAACATCCCTCAACGAATGGCAAATAGGAAGGGAGGTTTAAAACTCTCAGCAAACTGTAACGAAATGTCACAATTAATTAAAATAGCATTTAAACATGCATTTGTTTAAGAACTTACAAGCATATGTCATTAATGGTTTAACTAAAGTACTACATGCTCTATTAAAATGCTTTCAGTAGCTGAGTGGTGGTGGCACACACCTTTAATCCCAGAACTTGGGAGGCAGAAGCGGGTGAATCCATGTGAGTTCAAGGCCAGCCTAGTCTGCAGAGTGAGTGCCAGGACAGGCTCCAAAGCTACACAGAGAAACCCTGTCTTGAAAAGCCAAAAAATAATTAGTAGCCACAGTGTTCTATCAATCATCAAAGCCAGTTGTAAAGCCTCATTATACTTCCAAGTGAGGGAGTGGCTGTCTCCTTAGTACCTTTCTTAGAAATGGCCATGCCACACTCTCTTTCAGCATTCCAAAAATAGCCAGTCCAGAAGACTCATTGCTCACTAATAACTTCTATACTTGGCTTGTTGTTTGTTTTGGATGGAGTCAAAACTGCATGGTTTTAGGCATCATCAATGGGAAGTTTCATGGATCTTGGAGACTAGTTGGTATCTCTGTAGAGAGTATGTCAAATTCAGTACAAATCCAACTATACTCCTTGTCTTCCTTGATAAGCATTTTGAACTGATAGTGATTTCTATTAGTGCCATAAAACCTTAAGCCTTGGAACTGCCCATCTCTTGTACACAACTGCCCTCTACTCTACTCAGGCATACTCTGACCCTTCTCATTCTTACCTCAACACCATTTCTCCTGCCTAAATTTC